>NC_057425.1:20494422-20837555 GCF_019457755.1 Venturia canescens | reverse complement strand
GACCGACAATCTTTGGTTTCTTGTAATAGATTTTCCATAAGATTAATGAAACAATTAAATTTGAAAACACCTCGTTTGCAAATAATAGCCTCATCTTGTATTTATAAGTGTCTAGCCGAGCCGGCGTCCGGGCGATCGTGTGCTGCTCAAGCTCTGTATTATAAAACTTTACTTCAAGCACTTTTCAAATTTCCAGCAATCTACTTATGATTGCTTGACTATATTCATATGAGACAGAGAAACAAACCCATCAAACTTATTAGTACATTTTCTGGATAACATCAATTAACAATATTCCATGACTGTTACTCCGGCTATGATCGATTTTACTCCAATATTTTCTCGCCAATAGTACGCAATCAGAGAAAACTTTTCAGCTATTCGTGTACTTTACAACATTTTTCGATACGTTCCAACACTGATTATTTGTCTAAATTAATGATACGTCGGAAAATGTCCAATCGACAATACATAAAGGCTCGCATGAACATTTCTATCGTTTTCAATGAAAAACTGGAGATTACGATAATTTTTAGTGCGAGATCACGAAAAAAGTAATATATTTTTTGAAATGGGTGCAAAATTCCAATTAAAAATAAATTTATGAATTGTAAGGGAATAAAATTATTACTGGAATTTCGAAGAACTACCGAAACCGACAATCGATGCGAAGTATGGGTTTCCAGATTAAGAAATAATTGTTCAGATAAGAGGAGAGAAGTTCATAACTTTTAAAAACAATGATTATATATTAATTAATATATACTGACTGCCAACATTGCGACTTTTTTCTTTTATACAATTTTTTATTTTCCCGAATAAAAATAGAATATTGCATCAGCGTTGTTTTCAATGTTTTCGCTCGAAATTTTCAGTTTTTTTAGGTCTTGTGTTGGTTTTTTCTTACGTACTTATCATTTTCGAATAAGCGTATGGAATTCTACACGTTATTGGGAATTACACATTTTCAATATATCTATGTTTATCCAGAATTTACAAATCACCAATTATTAAAATTCTAATCGAATCCAGTAAAAAATTTAGAACTAAGATTCTATGTTTGAAGTACTTTTTAAGCAACATTAACCAACCTAATCGTATTTGTTATAAGTAGCTC
This sequence comes from Venturia canescens, assembly GCF_019457755.1. Lineage (NCBI taxonomy): Eukaryota > Metazoa > Arthropoda > Insecta > Hymenoptera > Ichneumonidae > Venturia > Venturia canescens. Next base: position 20,836,438 of record NC_057425.1, on the reverse strand, counting down.
TCGTATTTGTTATAATACTTGGCGTCGAGCCGCTACCGCGTCTCTTGATAAGATTTATATATCGTTTATAATAGACTAACTTAATTAACATGTATCACTGCCAAATATAAAAATACAATATGTGTCACTGCCCAGAGAGAGAGAGAGAGACAGAGAGAGTAACAAAGACACAATTACAGAGCGCGAGAGAGGAGAAATAAATAAATATAAATACATATAGACATATATACACATACATAATCATATGTACAGTCTTTTTGTGTCATACTCTCTGTATCGAGGTGGGTCCATATAAATAATAAATTTAACGCAAACTATATATTATAAAGCGAAGGTCGTGCGTTCACCTATTGCATATATATATATACACACACATATATATTTTGGACGCACTTTAATACATCGCGAGTCGCCATTTTAACCAGGGTTGTCAAGGTCCATGGCTGGTAAGACGGGATTTTGGCGGCGATTCTTCTTATTCCGGCGGCGCTGTTTTGCCGCACGGAGTGCAGATGTAACCGCCGCTGAAAATTCCGTTAACGGAATCGATGGACGTCGAAGTGTCTTACCCATTGCCTCTGTACAGAAGAAATTCAATACATTAGGACAATGTATAATTATACACTGGACACAACAATTATAGGGTATAAAATAAATTGCAAATTTTTAGATAATTTTCAACGGACTGTAACTCAGGAGAAAATGATCGCACAGAAAATTTAAACAAAGCAAATTGTAGCTTCAAGTATCCTGTTTCAGGACCTATATTTGAAATTTCCATAGCTCGAACAGTTCATAAGTAATTCCAAGAAAATGATCGAAAAAAAATTCACCAAATTTTTTCCCCATTTCAAAACGATGCACGGGCTTTAAAAATTTTTTTTCAAATAATCTTATCGTAATGGCCTTCTAGAAAATTTTATTCCCTTCAATTTGATCTGTTAACGAGCTCTGTGCAACCGTTTCTCGCGGAGTTATCGTTGATCAAAGTAAAAAGTAATTTTTGACTTTAGTGATTAATTACTCGAGGAATAATGATCGTGCAGAAAACGAAAAGAGGGTTTTGTAAACTGCGATCGATCCTCTATAAAACGCTATGAAACGTGATCCATGGAAAGAAAAAAATTATAGTGATAATGTTAACTGAAAAAAAGTAAAAAATGAAAAATTGAAGGATTTTTGAATAATTGTGTATAACTTTGGATATAACGGATAAACGAAGGATATCGTCGGTAATTTTTCAACCTTAAAGTGTCTTGAAAAAAACATCTTGAAATAAATTTTTGCAACTTACTGTAAAGGACCTTGACAAATTTGGTTTGCTCTAAAGCAAACGTCCCCTGGTGCCTACCATGGTAGTTCACCTTCGGAGCCAATCTCTCGTGCATCGCCTCCTTAAGCATGAGGCTCGCACAGACATTGGCATCCGAACCCCCTAGGTGACTAAGGTAGGTGACCTGCAATCAAAAATGTTCTGTATACAAAGCAAAGTTATCATTTTTACAATAAAACATATAGAGATTGAGAAAATTAGTGTCTTCGCGACATTTCAAGTGATTAATAAAAGAACTTACGACATCGCGATGCTCCTTCGCAGTCAAATTTTCAAACATCTCCAAGTCTCGTATTTTTTTGAGGGGGAGACAGGCAGGCTTTTCAGGATAGTCGGAAGCCTCCTGCTCCTCGACGAAGTCGCGGATGGAAGCCAAACTTGCCATCACCTGGCCAAAGCTTTCTTCGCAAAAATGCCTTAATGCTAAAAAGCTTTCGTCCCAGTGCCGAAATTTGGCTTCAATCAGCTTCTTCGTTTCCCTGGAAAATGGGAAAATTTATTTTTTATTTCTGTACTGCAACAATATAACTAAAATGCGATTACAAAATAGTTAAGACAGCAATACGATATTTGTGGCCCCAAGTTTTAACCATGCAGTCTTTATATTTGGCCCAAAAGAAGACTTTTTTCAAGAATGACAAAAATCTAAATTCGGTCTTTAAGGGGGTGAAACGGGGAGTTGAAAGTTGAAACTTTATTATGTTTGTGGTCCCTAATTTTGACGATGTAGCGTACATATTTGATCGAAAGTCAGACTATTTTTTTAATATACCGAAGATTAGAATTCGAACATTAAGGGGGTGAAAGAGCGGTTTTAAAGTTGTAGCGTTTTTATATTATATATTATTTGTGGTTGCTAATTCTGACCATGCAACCATAAAATTTGACGCAAACTTTTTCAAACAAAGATAATCGGAACTCGGCCTGGGGTGAAAATGAGAGTCGAGAAGTTTGCGTATCATAACAATATCTGGAGTTCCTGATTTGTTTTGAAAAAAAAATTTTAATTTAATGCGTTCCCTCATGTGTGTGGAATCGTTAGGCAGGCGTGGAGCACTTTTGAATATGTGTGGAATCGTTGGGTGGACGTTGAGCCCGTTTGGATGTGTGTGGATTCGTTGGGCGGGCGTGGAGCATCTTTGGGTGTGTGTAGAATCTTCAGGCGGGTCTGGAGCATCTTTCTGAAGCAGTTTTCCGAACATATATAAATTTTCAAAAAATTTCTCCTTCATCTCCGAAAGCACTGGTTCCATACGAAAAATGTATTGAACAGAAAATGTCTACTGCTTAATGGCTTATACCTTTTATCTAAAACATTTTTCTCTAGCGCCAATAATTATCACAATAAACTCGAAAAACACTGAAAAAATAGAAAATTTAAAACTTCTGTATCATCCCCTTAAAAGCCGAATTTTGATCTTTTTTACTCCACAAAAAAGTCTTATTTTTTCGGTGAAATATAAAGACTGCATGGCCAAAACTTGGGGCCACAGATATCGTAATATCCCCACAGATAATCATACCTGACTTCCTTCGACAACTTTTTTATTTATTTGTCGACGGATTCCGCCGCTGGTTGCCTGTGTCCCCTTTCATTGTCAACGTCACGGTCTCGTTCTGTCTCGTTTTCAGAGTCATTTCGGTCTTCTGTCCCGTTGTTGTCATGTCCTGTTCCGCCCAAATTGTCAGCGTCTGTTCCGTCATTATTGTATTCTGTCCCGTCGTTATTGTTATTTGTATCGTCTGTCCCGTTGTTATTTTCTGTCCCGTTGTTGTCATTTTCTGTCCCGTTGTTATTTTCTGTCCCATTGTTATTTTGTCCCGTTTGTGTCTCTCCCAAATCGTCTGTGTGTTCTTTCATTATTTTTTTTAAGTTTTCTAGCTGAGTCTGAAGACTCAGCTGCGATGGCCTCCTTCTCTCCTCGATTTCATCGGAAGATGTTGAGGCCTGCACCACCATTTGCGAGAACCACCCAGGGGGTTGGGTGGTCCGCGATGGGCGAGAGGAGGAGGGATTCGTGCTAAAAGAGAATAAATAAGTAATATCATCGATCAATGAAAAAGGACACTCAAGAATGGTTATTTTTTTGCTTAATTCGGCAATTATGATCTTGTCATCTACTATCTGGATTGTTTGCTAATTAACTTATTTTTTACTCCTAAATGGCCGATCCTGATTGATTTAATCATGTGTTTGTTTTTCATAAAATTATACGAGCTTCATCAGGTTTTAAATGAATGCATTTAAAAATTTTTTACAAAAATTTTAATTTGCTCCGGGAAAAATATGTTGTTTTGTTTCGAAGAACTATTTGTGAATCAAAATTTTATAAAAAAAATATTAAAAGGTCCCTCGTACTTTCAAGAATAATTCATTTGAAACTTTATAAAACGCTCCCAAAAAAGTACTATTTTTCATTGTTTATTCATACGGTTATTCATACGATTATGTTCAAATTTTCAAATCTTTCAAGAGTTCATCAGCATTTTATCTGCCAAACTTTACGAAAATGCTACAGAGCACCAATTTTTAAGAACCAATCCCATTTCGGGAAAATACAATTTGACTACACACACCCTTCTACTGTTTTCTGAACCAATGAGGACCGGAGTAGGCCCTCACCATTTTGCCAAGTAATCCAAGAGGTTCCTACTTTCACTCCCACCCTGATCGGTTAAAAATTACTCTATACGGGTCACTTCAAAAATATCGAGAGCGCTATTCTTCAAGGTGTCGTCCGAGCGAAAAGTTGATTGCATTCCCGGCCTTCATTTTATAATCTTCATTTCAAGTTTTGATATAGTGATTGTGATTGGAAACTTTGGGTCAACAGCTACGAGACACCAGCTATCGCCACCAACATTCATCACCATCAGTGAAGTTATCGATTTGAATTTCCGTTCAAAGGTAAGAGCAAAAAAAACCCAATAATCAATGTTATTTACTAAATTACTGTTTGATCGTCTTAATTTTCAACTTTCCATGAGCCGTAATTCACTTTTTAATATCTCAATTTTTACCCAAAATTCTTAAAAAAAATAAATAAAGAAACATTTGAACGTTATTGGAGGCTCTCAAAACTTTTTTACGAATCCAATTTTGGCGAAATAATTTTCCCACGAAAATTTAACATATCAACCCGCAACACAACGCGAATCTTTTTTCTATATGCAGATACTAACGAGAATTCGAAAAAAATTGTAGAAAAAAATGGAGCAAGCAAGAATATCGATTTTTTTCTCAATTGCCGTGATGTTCATGCGTTTTATATTACGAGCTTTTGAGACGGCTGTATCGAAAATTCAACCTTCATCAACGGGGTGTTGGGAATGATTTTTTTTTGACAAAATTCGGCATATCTTTTTTCGACAAGCGATAGATATAATAAAAAAAATGAGAATTTAATTTTTATCTTTTCTTCAATTTCGCTTGAGACCAATGTTTAAACCAGCATTTTTTTAGGTTCTTTTTCCTATTTTCTCCGCTAATTATTTATCCATCGGGTCATTTTAGCATTTGAAATTTTTTAAATATAATATTTTTTCATGATTTGTGAAATTTTTTTCGAGTGGTTGTCTTGAAATTACTTAAAGTTGGTTAAATAATTTTTTTTTATGAATTTTTGTTTTACATTTATCGTGATATGATCAGGTGACAAGGGATCGACAATGTATGTATTTGTCCCAACTGTTTTTCCCCTAGGGAAAATTTTGAGATTTTAAAATTTTCGAGCCATCACCCATAGTGATGATGGTGAAGCTTCCATCGTTGGAAAACAACGAAATCGAAAATTTTTCAAAATTGTCACGCTATCTTTTTTATTTCATAGTAACTGCAGCTTGAGGTGTTCTAACCTTGTGTGAAATAAAAAAAAAAAGCGTAAACCATAGGGCGAGTGATAAAAATTACTCAATCATTCAACCCCCTTAAATAATTTTTTCCGGAAGTTCAAAGTCTGCCAAACTTTGTCCATCTCATTTCTATGACCATTCGAACTGATCTATGAAATAAAAAAGATAGCGTGACAATTCTGATAAATTTTCGATTTCGTCATTTTCCACCGATGGAAACTTCGCCATCATCCATAGTGGGCAGATTGTATTTTCTATGTTTTACAAGTTATTGACTTGTAAAAGTTAGAAAATTCTCCCTTCGCTGGAGAATTTTATACACCTATATACTAAAAACCTATAAGATGATATGGCCTAAAAAAAAATAAGTTATTTGAACGACCACATCTAAAATTTATTTGTTAATCTCAAATTTTTTAAAAATTCATAAAGTGTGAGACCAGTGAAAGTCAATAAAAACAAATATATATATTAGGGTGCTTCAAAAAAGAAATCTGATTTTTTCTTTTCTCGCTCTTACCCTTTCACATTGTAGTATTCGATGAAAAAAAAATCCTTTCAAAAATGAGCCCTCTAATCCATTTGTTAGAGGTCGCTAATCTCACTCGAATTTTCTGTTTAATTGACATGGGGAAATTTTAGTTTTCGGCAAATATGAAAATATTTGTAAGCGGCTCAATATTTTTGAGATTTACGCATAGTTTCTTGAAGCTGATTCTTTCAGCTTTCGTATATACAATATTAGGGTGTGTCGTTTTAGGGAAATATTTTTTTTTTTCAATTGTCACATCAAAAATTTTTAGTTTATGCTCAAAAACAAAGCCTCGCGCAAGGAGACTGTTGTTGAACAATATTTAGAGGTCCCTCATCGACCTTGAAGTTTTCCCATTTGATTAACATTGAAAATTCGTTAATTTTCATTGTTTTAGATCCTTTTCAGCCTGGATCCATCCCACGGCTTTTTCCCTATAAGATTTCGAAAAGAATTGATTTCTCTATACAAAAAAAAGTTTCTTGATCGAACTCTGAAAAAACAACTATTTTCGAGTAATTAATGATCAAACTCAATTTTGTATGAAAAAATTTCATATAACAATTATGGAAGAAATTCTGTTCACAACGATTCTTTTTTGTGAAAAATTCGTTCGTTTCGAAAATATTATGTCAAGATTTCATGATACAGGGTAATATAGATTTAATGATATATCTCATAGTCTACTCTACGTTCAGAAAATTAATTGAATTGAATCATACATCGTCAAAGAGATCGGCGCATAAAGAAGGAAAAACGATAAGTATGTAGAAATCACTCGTTTTGGTAAAAGTCGTGGGATGGATCCAGGCTGGAAAGAATCTAAAACAATGAAAATCAACGAATTTTCAATGTTAATCAAATGGAAAAATTTCAAGGTCGATGAGGGACCTCTAAATATTGTTCAACAACAGTCTCCTTGCGCGAGGCTTTGTTTTTAAGCATGAACTAAAAATTGTTGATGTGACAATTGAAAAAAAAAAAATATTGCCCTAAAACGACACACCCTAATATATATATATTAGGGTGATTCAAAAAATTTTTTTTGTTTTTGATTGCAAATGGGATGAAAAGTTTCTTTTCGGTGTAAAAAGACACCAGTTAAAATTTGAGCACTTAATTGCTCACGTATGTTCGAGTAAAAGTACTTTCTGAATCATAGGTTTTAAGTCTTTCATGCATTCGCTTCAATTAATTTATGAACGCCTTGCATATTGTTACAAATAAAAGTGGAAATCCGGACTCCGATAATTAAATATACTCGTAACTTTGGCAGACACGTCTACTTCCCTTCCTCGTTGTCTCTCCACTCCCATTCTTTTCTTTCTCCCCTCGCACCCTCCTTTTTTTCATTGCTTCCTTCATCTCCACTCGTTACAATATAATTGGAAATGAAACCATCGTTACAATTATAAAAAAATATAACGAAGGATTTTCCCACGATGTAACTAAGCTTAAAATTCATCAAAAAAATAAACGTTTTCTATAAAAAATTACGAAGAAAATTGAGGGGGACTAACACCGTGAAAAAAGAAAATTGTGTCTCAAAACAGATAAATTTTCTTGGATCGATTCCTTTATGATCTTTAACCTATTATCAAATGAAAGGTTATCCTAAAACAAAGATTTTGACCCCCTGATGCATTAGTTTCAATTGATTTTTCACAAAGTTATATAGTCAAATGAAAAAATTGCAATATTCTTTAAAAATTCGTAGCTGACAGAAACGTTCAGATAAAAATTTGAAATAAATCAGGTGAGTTCCTGTGACGGAGTTCTTTTTGAGAAAAAAAAATGGATCAAATAAAAAATGGGAATTTGAAAAGTGCCCGACTTGGCATGGAATGTCCCATATATAACAATTTTTGAAATATTATCGGAGCATATTTTCGTACCTTCCTTGCACCATGGTTTTCTAACTTCAATGGATTGCAACATTCTTTATTCTCTACATTGAAAAAGGTTTTATTGAATTCTGCATAAAAACTGCAAAATTTTTTAACCTAACTTTCACTGTTGACAATTTAAAGGTATTTCTTGCAAACGGGTCCTTGTAATAATTTGTGGAGTTGAACATTATTTTCAGACTTCAATGGTGCAAGATAACCTTCAACCAACTTCATTTGCAAAACTATATTTTTTTGTTCTCGATACCGATTTCTACGATTATTTTACATTGATTGTTTATTTTTCATTTATAGATGTTGGCCTATCTCGCGCTGGTGATGATCGCAGCTCTCGCCCATCCCGTTTTTTCCATGGTGGGATACGATTGCGGATCGAGCGCAATGAATATTACAACTGTATCGTTGTTGACCGTCGGAGAATGCAACATACCAAGTCCAGAAGTGGAAGTCCATGAACAATATATTGAATTATTGCAACTCAACGAATTCGCGGAAACGGAAGTGTTGCAATGCAAAATCGAAATTTTTCGCGTTATATTTTATTGTGGTATGTCTTCTCATATTGCAACCGTGGATAACGCGCAATTGGAATATATCGAAATGGTGAGCCGTGATGCATGCAAGGACATGCACAAATTCGGAAAAGCAATGATAGGGCAAACGATTATAACCGGAATACAACCCAATCGAACAACGAGGACTAGTATAACTTTTGCTGGCTCCGTGAAAAACGACGGGACATGCTATGGGGCATCGTATGCTGACCCTTATGGATCTTGGAATAACGTGGTTGTACAGGGTACCGTAAAAATCTCCTTGCGAAACTATATGGCTCAAGTTAGTTTGGAATCGAACCAAATCTATTTACGCTCCGGAACTGTATGCGCGCTGCTCGAAACAAATTGCCAGGATGCTGACGGTGGAAACACTTTTTGGGATTCGCGACCGCGCGACAATTGTAAATTTGATCGCTATGGAATTCTCTTCGATGGCATTGCGAAAAAGATAAGAGATGTTGATTCGGACGTATCGCGTAGTCTTTACTCCGTAACAACAACGGATGTAACTTTTGCATTGACGAGTAGAGAAACTCATAATATCTGCGGTTATGAAGTTGTTAGTACCGAACATCCTAAGCTGTTTATATTTGAAACGACACCGGGAACCTCGTTTGCTGTTCATGGAAAAGTTTCGGTAGCTAACTTGGACATATTTGCGTACGTCAATTCGAAATTTTTATACGTAGAAAGACATATCAGGCAACAAATGAAGTCACTATACCATGATGTTTTGAAACGACAATGCGACAGAGAAAGGCAGATTTTACAAAATAGTTTAGCTATCGCGAGTCAAGCTCCAGACGAGTTTGCATTTAGACTGATGAAAGGACCAGGCTATATGGCGCTTGTGGCTGGCGAAGTTGTGCATATTGTTAAGTGCATTCCCGTAGAAGTAACTTTATTGCGCCTTGAAGAATGCTATAATCAATTACCAGTTGCACGTGGAAACGAAACTTTTTTTCTTACCCCACGTACACATATCTTGTCGCATAAAGGAACTCAGACAACGTGCAACCGATTACTGCCACCCTATTATCTTTTCGGAGATGCATGGTATAAATTTACACCGATTCCGGAAGCAGCTTTGCCACCTGAAATTATGAGGCCAACCACGAAACAAACATGGAAATATACAAATCCGGCATCACTCGCGGCCAGTGGAATATACACGAAAGAGGATACCGATAATTTACGCCAACGCATAATGTTTCCCCTCGAGAAACCGGTAGTGATCGATAACATTGTCCGAGGTATCAACGGCGAATCAACCGTAAACCAAGGCGAACGGTTTGTCAATCTTTTGGACGAAAATTCGATAAAACATATTGCGGAATCAGCATGGAAGCACACGTGGGGGCGGTTTGTCCAATTCGGCACCGCTAGTGCCGGATTCATTGGAATTCTACTCATTTTTCGAGCGATTAAGCTTATCGTGGATACCATCGTACATGGATACGCTTTGCATACAGTATACGGGTGGTCAATTTATCTACTCGGAGCTGTATGGAGTTCGATAACGAATTTGTTAATTCATCTCGGTCGGCAACCCAAGGAAGACGTGTCAGATGACGTCGAACGTGGAATGGACCTGGAGAAATACCAAAGTTCTCCAACACCGAGAATAAACAAGTGCCCACTACATCAATCGAACAATTCTACTCATAAGTAGCGATTCGAATCTCATTTTCTGTTTAAACATAAGCGATGAGGAATGATAAAAAAATGATTTGGAACTATGTAGAGGTGGAATTGTGATTCAATACGATACATTATCAACCGATCTTTCAAATTGATTGTATTTATTTTTTTTTCAAATTCTACCGTAAAAACAATTTTATCTGTAAACTCGCAAAATATTCTCATCGGTAATGAACTTGAAAGCGAAAAGATATTTTTCCTTTCAAACCCTTTATCCTTACTCCTATAGTTTTCCCTAATAACCCTAATATCATGTAATTTACCTGTATCTTATACTCATGTATTCGAAAGTCAAGTGAAAAGTCACGTACAACGGCTGAATTTTTTTTGTCTCAATTTTTACGTTTATATTTTTTTTTGTCGTTTGTTTTTTTTTTCAATTTTTGTGTCTTCAATTTTTTCGGTCGTAATTCGTTTTTGTCATGTTTTGGCTTTGTATTTTTTGTGGTTTTAATTTCTTGTATCCAATTTTTCTTCTTTGGCAATTTTTTTGGTTCATTTTTCTACTCACTCGGCTACGGCAAAAAGGTAATTACATGAAACTGTAGTAATAAAAAATCGAAAAAACCAGTATTCATGAAAAATTTCGATTCGACAATTTTCAAATATTTCACACAACGAAAGAGTCAACGTTTTATATTTCAACAAATATCATACTGGGCGATTCGGTTTGGTAGGACTTTTTTTGCAGGAAATTAGTTTTTCACAAGTTTGCCATTAACTGTTTTTGCAAAAATTCATTCACTAGTGAAATAACGTCGAAAAATGAAAATTTTCAGCAAAAATCAGATTTAGCGACCCGTACAATCTTACAGGTACAGATTACAGCTGCGTGACGATGGAAACATTTGTAGTGAATTTAATCATGAGCAAATGACGTCTTGGTGCAATATGATGTCATAAAATGTTGCTGAGATATAGACTTTTGAAAAAGAAATCAAAGTTAACGTATATTTTCAATATAATATCTTTCCATGCGCTGGGAAAGTATTTGAAGTCAATATAAACGACTAAAATTTCAAGGGAATTTTTTTCAACATTTTCAACAAAATTTTGCTTGGGGAACGACAAAACAAAAATAGATGTGAAGAAAGCACCCACATATGTTAACGATATTTCTTAATTCAAATTACGTCACTGAAAAGGTTGAAAAAAGGCTGTTCTCTTTAAAGGAATCATTATGAAAATCAGTAAGGGTGTGCGATAGTTCGAGTTTACAAATTCTTCCAGACAACTTGAATCATATTATTCGAATAGTTCGAATATTTCTAATCTCTTCATAAGTTGAGTGCACTACCGTCAATTTGCAATATGTATTTTCCTTCTAAATTTTGGAAAATATTAAGAAATATTTTTAAAAAAATTTTACTCGGCTTTCCAGTAATTTCAAAGCTCGTACAGTCTTCTTTTCATGCATAATTATGTTAAAATTTACATAAAACATAATAGAAATAAACTTGCCAAGGATTTCTTGTAATTATTTTTGTAAAATAAGAATTTATAAGATTTGACAAATACACCCGTGCAAAAAAAAAGTGATTTGTTCTTGAACCGGTCCATCTATCTCTATGGATATCGCGTATTTTGATGCCCTGAATCTAAATTGAGCGAAATCGTGTCTATGATAGATTCACTATGCAGTTTTTCGTGCCATTTTTTTCCATTTGCTAATTCATTGCATGTAGAATTTATTGTAGGCATTTGCATATAATTTTGTAAGGCTCATGCGTGCTAATCTCACTTACAAGAACATTTTTCCTGTTTTTTTGAGGTTGAATACAAATGTATGCACGAATGAGATTATTAGACAACGGATCTGGATCCTGTACATCGAATAATGTGAATTACATGCATAATCGACCAAATTCTAAAAAAGTTTCCTCATACCAATTAAAGTGATTTTTTGCAAATTTCACTCGTTATTTCCAATTTGATAAAATTCAAGAATCTACAAGCTGATGACACTCCAGATTCAGATCCAGTACATCGAAATACACGAAAAACGTATTTGACCTAGGTCAATATAACTATTTCCGTATTTAAAATAGCATTTTCCGCTATTTTCAACGATTCTTAGCGGTTTCTCGCCATTTACTTAAAATTTCGCGAATCTATAGACTCTACAGAATAAAGCCAATGGTCGGGAATTCCGAAAAATCGCTATTTTGAGTATAAAAAAAGTTATACTCATCCACGTGAAGTACGTTCCTTGGGTATTTTGGGTGGTGAATGTGAACTAGTGTCTTGGGCCGGTATTTCTTAAAATTTTATCGAACTTGAAAAAAAGGGTTAGGAATGGGAAAAATGAGCAAAAAAATCGCAGTTAGAAATATGAGAAAACTTTTTTAGATGTGGGACAAGTATGCATGTAATTCACATATTTCGATGCATGGGAACCAGATCCGTCGTCTAATAATCTCACTCGTTTGCATTAAATCTCAAAAAAACAGGAAAAATATTGTTGCAAGTGAGATTAGCACGGATGATCCTTGCAAAATTATACACAAATGTCTACAATAATATCAATACAAGATATTTTGAAGTGGAGATGTTCTCGAATGGAAATATTTCGGAAGGAAGATGTTCCCGAATTGCAACATTTAGGAGCACAATTATGTTGCAGCAAGCTTTTTAAAGATTAAGGTTTTACGAGAACAAAGTTAATTAGCCACCGAGTTATTTACGAATAAAGATATGCAGAATTACAAATTTATCAGACTACAGATTCTCTCATAGAGTCATTTGAGAACCGAGTAATGAAGAATAGAGTCTGGCTAGAACTAATAATAGAACATATTCACTCAGAGAGTTTACAAAACGCAGTGATAATTAAGAATACAGTTATGTCAAAGTAGATAAATTACCTATAGAGTTATTTACAAAGAGAGATACAGAATAGAGAAGTACACTGAGAATTAAATAGCAGATGTTCTTGTCCGAGTACTTGATATTATTAATCGAACAAAATAATTGCTCATAAGAACAGAATCTGTATTCGGTACGATAACGCTGAGCACTAAAACAAACGTATATTAGATTGAATCAAATAAATATCTATTTCAAATGAATAAATATGAAGTTCACGCTATATTTGTATATACTTCGATCAATTATCAAATCGCATAAATAGAATAAGTGAGATAATTAAAAAAAAAAATTGATTGTATAACAATCGAAATGTGATTGGATTGAAAAATATGATGTAATTCATTGATGTATCTATGTGGTTACATCAACCAAACGGGTTTTATTATATCAACTATTACGTGTTCAAGTTTAACCATAAATTTGATCAATTTCAACACGCATTTTCATTTATGGCATTCGGTGAGTTTGAATTACTAATTTTTTTTTTCAGTGTATAAGTACTAAAAAAAAAATTGATTGTAACAATCGATTTGTGATTGGGTTGAAAAAATATTAAGTAACCTATATAAATCGAATTATGTAGTTACATTAACCAAATCGGTTTCATTAGATCAACTATTGCGTGTTCAAAGTGCACGACAAAATTATCCATTTTCGTGGTTTAATGATATTAATGTTTATCTAGAGACGCGGCAGCGTCTTTATGTAGTATAACAGTAACAACTATACAATTTAACATTTTCAATTGATAACACATTCAATTTTTGTGATGGATAATGCTATCAAAAAATTGATGACTTCGTTTATCAAATGAATTCAAAAGTGAATTAATTCAATGAAAACATTTATTAGATCCGAAAAACAATATATTTCAAACCCGATTAGAGCTATTTACTTGGCTGAATCATGCATGTGTTGTTATTCCAACAACATATTTTTTTTATCACGTGTTCGAATTTAAAATCACATACTTTTTGAAACAACTCAATATTTTATTAATTCATCTACATATGTTATTCAATAGACAAAATGTCTGGTTGAATCAATGAAAATTTTCAATATCATCGTGCTATCGACAGTAATTACATTTGCTTTGAAGCAATATTTAAAAACCATAAGTAACAGCACGAATGCTGTTAAAAAATTGGAGACAAGTACATTTATGTTTGATGTCACCTGGACAGTAGTCTCAGTGAAACCCTATGTGACACTCATGTAGTTCAAAACACAAATGCACGATGATTTATAAGAAGTTGTTCGATCTGTTCTCTCGAAACTTGCTTCAAATGAGCAATTCATTACTAAAGGTTATAAAAAAAAACCATTTCAAGCGCAATAAATAGAAAAATGAATCTGCTAAATCATGGTAATGCGTGAAAAACGTTTGGTTCAAAGGAACAAAACGTGGTCAAATAAATGCAAAAGTGACGAGTACATCGGATGACGAGTGAAAAAAATTCAAAACATAATGGTATGTAAAAAAAATTACGAAACCAACTGTAAATAATTTCAACAAAACAATTAAGAAAAGCTTTCACAAATCATGAAAAAATATTGTATTAAAAAAAATACAAATCTGTAATTATATTGTGAAGGAAAAAAAAAATTCAAATAGGACGTGAGAAATTCATTCTTACGGGAAGCACCCGGAACTTGAGAAAGTTCAAGTGTATCGAAAAAGTTACCATCTGAGTTATGTGCAGCACTACAATTTATGGCATCAATCGGAGGATAAGTATTTTATTAGTATATAATACATAATTTTTCACAATATGAAATTGTTCTGAGAAACGTTCAAATCCAAAAAAAATCGCATCGAAGGTAAAAGTCATTTGTTACTCTATGGTGGCAGAGACTTACTTAGAAGAAAATCGATTCTTCTCAGACTTTCAGGATCCCCTGGTATTCACAATATTCGACGTCGATTTCATATCGGTACAAATTATGTTTAAATATGTGCTAAAAGTACTTGTCCGGCCCATCACTTTTCATTCAAATTGCTCATTCAAATAAAAATCAAACTAGACGTTAATTCCTGCGTTATTTTTATGGAACTAGCATTAACGCTGGCGTTACACGCCCACTTGAATTTGGACATCATTCCACATATGCTCGGCGACAACTATCTCTTCGCAACAATTCATGGCATCGAGTAAACAAAACCATTGCAACGGATAGAGGCTTTACATTCCGATATATCGAAAAATTTTTTTTAAGAAAGGGTATATAGTAATACACTAGGGAATCACTTTTCATCGAATTTCAAGAAATGCCCGTGTCGCACTCATTTTTTAATGTTGATTTCAAAAAAGTGCAATTGTGTACGTGACCATAAAAAAACGAAATTGTACAGACGAATCTGCTCGAAAATTTATTGAATTGCGATTTATTATCAGCTGAATAGAATTATCAGTAATAGAATAGATTAGTTGCTATAACGAATAAAATTCGTTTGAAGAAGAAAATGTGTAGTAAAAATTGCCGTCATTTCAATATAAACTGGGGAGTTAATTTGGAAGCTGGACAATGCTTATCGTGCGAAGGATACTTTTTCATAAATACACAATAATATCTCTTGGATATTACAGAAAAATTTGTTTGCAATTTTTTATAATGAATGCAATTAAGTTAAAATTTCTTGGAGGTAATTTTTTAAATTCCCTCTGTTTCCCTCTGTACGCATAGATGTGATCCATCAGATCTAGAAGAGCCCTGATTTTTATTTGAATGAGCAATTTGAATGAAAAGTGATGGGCCGGACAAGTACTTTTAGCACATATTTAAACATAATTTGTACCGATATGAAATCGACGTCGAATATTGTGAATACCAGGGGATCCTGAAAGTCTGAGAAGAATCGATTTTCTTCTAAGTAAGTCTCTGCCACCATAGAGTAACAAATGACTTTTACCTTCGATGCGATTTTTTTTGGATTTGAACGTTTCTCAGAACAATTTCATATTGTGAAAAATTATGTATTATATACTAATAAAATACTTATCCTCCGATTGATGCCATAAATTGTAGTGCTGCACATAACTCAGATGGTAACTTTTTTGATACACTTGAACTTTCTCAAGTTCCGGGTGCTTCCCGTAAGAATGAATTTCTCACGTCCTATTTGATTTTTTTTTTCCTTCACAATATAATTACAGATTTGTATTTTTTTTAATATAATATTTTTTCATGATTTGTGAAAGCTTTTCTTAATTGTTTTGTTGAAAGTATTTACAGTTGGTTTCGTAATTTTTTTTACATACCATTATGTTTTGAATTTTTTTCACTCGTCATCCGATGTACTCGTCACTTTTGCATTTATTTGACCACGTTTTGTTCCTTTGAACCAAACGTTTTTCACGCATTACCATGATTTAGCAGATTCATTTTTTTATTTATTGCGTTTGAAATGGTTTTTTTTTATAACCTTTAGTAATGAATTGCTCATTTGAAGCAAGTTTCGAGAGAACAGATCGAACAACTTCTTATAAATCATCGTGCATTTGTGTTTTGAACTACATGAGTGTCACATAGGGTTTCACTGAGACTACTGTCCAGGTGACATCAAACATAAATGTACTTGTCTCCAATTTTTTAACAGCATTCGTGCTGTTACTTATGGTTTGATTTGACTACTTTTTGTGCACTGTGAACTTGAAAAAATTTTACAGGATATTGGAAAATCAAATTCTTCATGTTAGGGCACAATATAGATGACATTCTGTAATTGTTAATTCATTTTTTGTTCGTACCAAGAAATGCACACTACATGTACGAGTAACATATGTAGGGTTTATTCACTGAGACTACCGTTCAGATGTAATGATCATATTATCACCCATCAGAGTGTACTTGCGAAAAGACATTTATTGAAAAATTTTTTAATTAAAATTATTCCCTGTCTCATTGAAAGAGATATCAAAAAAAAGGAAATAAACATTTTTTAATCAAATTACGGCTAATTTATTTAAAAACTCAAAAAATTACAACGAATAATAAATTTCAATGTCTTTAAATAACGACAGGATTTCAATGACTAAGGCACTCGAATCTTTTTTCAAGATAACGCGATATTGATCGATTGGAATAATTAAATCCAACATAGGGGGTCACCCCGCATGGCGGCCGAATTTTGTAGGGTTTTTTCGCAATTTTCTTGCGGCAAAGAAAAAAAACATAGACTTTTGAAATTTAAAGGGTTTATTCAATGGTATTTCAACTCGATGGTAGAATTTTTTAACTCTGATATCTCTGGTAGATTCGGTGTAAAGCTACTCCACAGGAACCCATATGTTTCTTCATAGTCTCCACGATTCCAGGGGATCGGTTTATCTGAGATCAAAAAACCAAGGAGCGTTTGTATTAGTAAAGCAGTGGTTATAACCTGAATTAAAATTATACAGAAATATTAAACATTGAAGGATTTTTCCGTTTAGAAAAACTTTATTTCAATTTTTCAAAATGTTGCATAGCTCAATAATCCTTCAATTTCTATATTTCTGTATGATTTTAGTTCAGGCAATAGCCCACTGCTTTACAAATCAAAACGCTCCTCGGTTTTTTGATCGCAGATAAACGGAACCCCCGGGAATCGTGGACACCATGGAGAAGCATATGAGATCCTGTGGATTAATTTTACACGGAATTAACTCGAGACATCAGAGTTAAAAAATTCTATCATAAAGTTGAAATACCAATGAATAAACTCTTTAAATTTTAAGTCTGTTTTTTTTTCTTGTCGCAAAAAATCGAGGAAACCCCAAAAAATGCGGCTGCCATGGGGGGTGACCCCCTCAAGCCGAATCAGTTTTTTTGAAAATAAAAATCGTTTTATTATGCATGCAAGTTGTTTTAGGTATTTTAATACCCACTAGGGTAGTAGTTATTTGGGATCAAATTTATTTTACCCTTTTCGCCCCCTAAATTGGTTCGAAATACATAAAAAGTAATGCTGTAATTTTGTCAGATTTGTAGAACAACGCTCAACCCTCGACCATGGGGGTTGAAGTTTTCTGTTCATAATACATGGAATTTTTCTGCGTTTGTGGTCACGATTATACTGTGGGCCTCAATACATTTGGAAAATCATGAAATTTCCATAAATTGTTTTACAAGCATGTTGCTACACGAAAAAAATTTTCAAAACTCCTACCCTTAAAATATTGTATAGCATCACTATAAGAACCCATTAATGCGCAAAACGACAATTTTGGACACACAATTTCAAGTACGCAGTTTTAACTAAAAAACAAAATCTGATATGGGGGGTTTTTGAGAGTGCTCTTTCAGAATCTTGCATTTATTTTGTAAAATTAAATCAAAATCTTCATTATTTATTCGTTTTTAATTGAAAAGTCAAGATTTTCTAACATTTTTTTTTCAAAGCAATTTCCCTTACTGTTGCTGCTCTCAAATAACCATATTATCGCCAGCAAAGATGTTCTTAAGGTCTGACGAGTCCAGAACTCTGATTATAAAAACTTTTTTCTTACTCAGTTTTTGCATAATGGCGGCTTTTGCAAAACGGCATGATGAAAATCTGTATGATTTTTTTTCTCGAAAGTCTTGACATAACAAAGAAATATTCCAGAACAAAAAGTATTGAGAATCTTCTAAAGAATACGTGTGATTTTTTTCGAAAGTTTTCTAGCTATTTTTGTATTTTTCAATTTCAATAAATTTTTAAAATATTTAAAAGCTTTGAAAAGATTCACATTCTTTGGATGATTCTAAACAATTTTTGTTATATCATTTTTTTTTTTTTAAGTTGAAACTTTTGAAGAAGAAAATTATGAACCTATTTATTATTCGATGGAAAATAATTTTTTTTTCAAAAAGTTTCAACTTTACAAAAAAATTATATAACAAAAATTGTTTGGAATCATCCGAAGAATGCGTGTGAATCTTTTCAGAACTTTAAAAATTTTACAAAATTAATCGAAATTGAAAAATACAAAAATAGCTAGGAAATTTTTGAAAAAAATCAGGCGTATTCTTTAGATGATTCTCAACACTTTTTGTTCTATTACATTTCTTTGTTGAGTCTTTCGAGAAAAAAAATCACGCATGCTGTTTTGCAAAAACCGCCATCTTGGAAAAACTGAATGAGAAAAAAGTATTTATACATACTTTTATAATACTGGTTATAACCAGTGTTCCGGAAAGGTCAGACATTGAAAACCCTTTTGCTGGCCTTAATATGGTTATTTGAGTGCAGCAACAGTAACGGAAATCGATTTGAGGGAAAAAAACGTTCAAAATTTTTGACTTTCCAATTCAAAACGCAAAAATAATGAAGATTTTGATTTAATTTTAAAAAATAAACGCCAGGTTCTGAAAGAGCACCCTCAAAAACCTCCTATATCAGATTTTGGAGAATTTTTCTTTTGTTTTTCAGTCAAAACTGCGTACTTGAAATTGTGTGTCCAAAAATATCGTTTTGCGCATTAATGGGTTAGTATGATGATGCTATACAACATTTCAAGGATAGGAGCTTTGAAATTTTTTTCCGTGTAGCAACATGCTTGTAAAATAATTTCTGAAAATTTCAAGATTTTCCAAACGTATTGAGGCCCACAGTAAAATCGTGACCACAGACGCAGAAAAATTCCATGTATTTTAAACGGAAAACTTCAACCCGCATGGTCGAGGGTTAAGCATTGTTTTAAAAGACCCCAAATAACGACCACCCTAATACACACATATACACACACGCGGACATATTTTATTTCGAACTTAAAATTTACTTTGTTGGAATTGAAGTGAAAACTCTCCGTGATTATTAATTTAGTCTTTTTGATGAAAAAATTTCCACCAATGCAAAATGAAAAAAATACTGATTGCCTCAGTTTCGATTTGCCAATAGAAATTTTGTAATCAAGCACTTTCGAATAGTCTGTTATGCGTTTACAGACAATGCGATTATACTGCCTTTCTATATTTTTGTAGTCCCTGGCTCTTTTTCGTCATTCCTGTTTTGGGTTATTTTATTACAAGACGATGCCGCGTCTTTAGATATTCTGCAATAACAAACATCGACAAGTCTGATGATACAATCAGAGAGAGCTGATGAGAAAGAGCGGAGGCATAGATTTTTATTTCTAATGTTTCAGAATCCGGACTACATCTCAAGATATATATAGAAAAAATCTGTAACCTATCTTAATATTTATACCATCAATCCGAACGTTGTTGACAATTTTCGGTTATTTTTCCATTACACAACACTCTTGGATTCCTCGGTCTTTATCTCTTTCTTCTTCACTTTTTTCCCACCAATTTCACTAAAATATTGTACTGCTTTTATTTATTTTCTACAGAACCGGAAAAAATTGGAACAGTTTCGGTGAATTGTAACATTCGCGATCTTTATAACCTCATTTAGTTAGCATTGAAATAACACGCCATACGTCATATCATAACGGAAATATATAGGTATATACTTGTACTACCGACCGGGATATCGGTGAACTGTCAAATTCGCGATCTTTATAATAACCTCATCATCTATCAGCATAAACCGCATAAACAACACACCATACGTCATACGACACGAAAATATATAGGTATATATTGGTATTATGGCACCAGAAAAAAAATATATCGGTATATAAAATGTATTATGGCACCAGATTTGTCACTAGATATAAAACAAATAAACATCAAAAATGTGTGCGAAAATCCGACCCATTTTTTGATGCAATTAAAAAATAAATAATTAATATCTCTTCAACGCGTCAAGCTACAGAGTTCGAAGAGGTCGCAATCGAAAGAAAAAAAATAATAAAAAATATGTCAACGTATAATATTCTCCGAAATGATATAGTTAATTAATTATTGAAGAAACAAATTTTGAAAATTTTCGAAAACAATTGGAAACGCTATCGCTCCGGTAAAGAGTCTCTGGCAGCAACTCGTCATATCTTATAAATGTACTTGTCTCAGAGTCGCTGCCGCGACTCTAGATTCATTTCGATCGAAAAACCTTTGTTTGAATGAATCAATTTTTTTTTTCAATAACATCAATGTTATTGAATCAACATTATTTTTTTCTCAGTGTATAAGCCGTTAAATCTCAATTGTGACACATCTCCGCTCCAAAATATCTCTCTCCCCCCATTTCCATACTCTGACACATTTCTATTCGTACGGAAACAATTGAAAAGCAAAGAGCTCGATACTATGATAAAGTGTCCACGGTCGATAAAATGAAATATCTATAAATTTCGATGATCGGAACGGGGAAAATTTACGTGTAAGTATATCGTAGTGATACGTTAATACCTACTGGGCGATAATTAGTACAAGAGGGATAGCTTCTTGTACTATTTGCGGCTCGGTAGGTATTAATGTATCACTACGATATACTTACACGTCAATTTTCCCCGTTCCGATCATCAAAATTTATAGATATTTCATTTTATCGACCGTGGACACTTTATCATAGTATCGAGCTCTTTGTTTTTCAATTGTTCCCGTACGAATAGAAATGTGTCAGAGTATGGAAATGGGGGGAAAGAGATATTTTGGAGCTGAGATGTGTCACAATTGAGATTTAACGGCTTATACACTGAGAAAAAAATAATGTTGATTCAATAACATTGATGTTATTGAAAAAAAAAAAAATTGGTTCATTCAAACAAAGGTTTTTCGATCGAAATGAATTAAATATTGCTTCAAAGCAAATGTAATTACTGTCGATAGCACGATGATATTGAAAATTTTCATTGATTCAACCAGACATTTTGTCTATTGAATAACATATGTATATGAATTAATAAAATATTGAGTTGTTTCAAAAAGTATGTGATTTTAAATTCGAACACGTGATAAAAAAAATATGTTGTTGGAATAACAACACATGCATGATTCAGCCAAGTAAATAGCTCTAATCGGGTTTGAAATATATTGTTTTTCGGATCTAATAAATGTTTTCATTGAATTAATTCGCTTTTGAATTCATTTGATAAACAAAGTCATCAATTTTTTGATAGCATTATTCATCACAAAAATTGAATGTGTTATCAATTGAAAATGTTAAATTGTATAGTTGTTACTGTTATACTACATAAAGACGCTGCCGCGTCTCTAGATAAACATTAATATCATTAAACCACGAAAATGGATAATTTTGTCGTGCACTTTGAACACGCAATAGTTGATCTAATGAAACCGATTTGGTTAATGTAACTACATAATTCGATTTATATAGGTTACTTAATATTTTTTCAACCCAATCACAAATCGATTGTTACAATCAATTTTTTTTTTAGTACTTATACACTGAAAAAAAAAATTAGTAATTCAAACTCACCGAATGCCATAAATGAAAATGCGTGTTGAAATTGATCAAATTTATGGTTAAACTTGAACACGTAATAGTTGATATAATAAAACCCGTTTGGTTGATGTAACCACATAGATACATCAATGAATTACATCATATTTTTCAATCCAATCACATTTCGATTGTTATACAATCAATTTTTTTTTTTAATTATCTCACTTATTCTATTTATGCGATTTGATAATTGATCGAAGTATATACAAATATAGTGTAAACTTCATATTTATTCATTTGAAATAGATATTTATTTGATTCAATCTAATATACGTTTGTTTCAGTGCTCAGCGTTATCGTACCGAATACAGATTCTGTTCTTATGAGCAATTGTTTTGTTCGATTAATAATATCAAGTACTCGGACAAGAACATCTGCTATTTAATGAAAAAAATATGAAAATTAATGAACTACATTTTGCGATATATTCATTATGATTGTAACGATCTTACATTTTGGTGGCGCTATTGAATTACTGATTTTATTGAATTGTATGCTATATTTTTTTGGATCAATTACTTTTTTTTCTCAGTGTAGTGGTATATAAAATTCGAGATATTTCCAACGAATTGATTTCGAATGTAAATAACAGTGTGAAACTCTTGCGATCAAGAGAATCGATAGAGTCTTTGAACACGTACATTGACAGCTATGCCTGTCGTTTTCTATTACGTGAGAAGAACGTTGTACTTACCTCATTTTTGATGTATGAAAAATTCAAAGTATGTCCAAGGATTCACACTGTCCGGTACTTGTAACACACACAAACACACACACAGAAAGAGACAGGGACTAATATATATGGATAAGCGTAAGACGGCACGACAGAGAGACTTGAAGTGTCATTATTTGCGATTCGGAATTCTCGCGAGCCCGCTTGCTCCTATCGCAAAAGTAATGCCAACCAACGCGATTAGGAGTAGGGAGATTTCTGAAAATTAATCTCGTTATGTAGGGTATTGTACTCACTGTTACAATAAGGTGTACACTTTGCTGATGTGTACAATGATATGAGGCACTCCTTATAAGATTTCCCTGTGCAATATATTTGCATTTGTGACTTCGTTGCAATGAGCACATGTTGTAGTACCCATTACAAAACACTCATGTTTTTTTTTGCAATTTTTTGGTCGGTATTTTCTGAGTTATCGATTTTTTCAAATTTTATTTTTTATTTAATTGTCCTTAACATTATGAAAAATTGATTGATTTGGCTGTTTTAAAATGTTTTAATTCTTCGTTATAAGATGTAGTTTTCGAAAAAAAATTGAAACAAGTCTTTTGTGGAATCATCTTCGTTTTTTATCCAATTTTGGGTTGAAACCCCGTTCTGAAGCACCGGCGGGTACTTCAAAATTTTTTTTTACTCCGAAAACTCGATTTATTTCGAGAATTTTTAGACCTAGTATCATATATGGTGGGCGGACTATTTCTATTATTTTATCCGCATTTATGAAATATTCAAAAAATCTTCATTTTCTTGGAAATACTGTGGAAAGTATTATGAAGGTACCACACGAGGTTATTGGAAAATAAATAAATTTCCATGAGAAAATTTTTATTCAAAATACTAATATTTATTAACTCTATCTTTGTCGTTGAAATAGTATATATAATTGCTCGTCATCGGTGGCTAAAAATTGCTTCACTTTGATGAATTCATCTCTGTGGTGAATTACACAATGCAATTTTTTTAATTCCCTTTACTGTTCTTGCTCATAAATATAAAGACTGCAGAGTATTTTGTTTCATACTTCATTATCGAAGAAAATATTTGAGAAATATTTATTAAGAAAAACAAAAAAACTACAATCCTGACATATACGGATAAAGCCAGTGAGTAGGACTCGGAAATTCAATTGAGTCTTTCTGAACGGAGAAAAATCCATTATAGTAAAGGGATTATTAATTTTCGATGAAGAATAAATACATCTACTATTTGAACGACAAAAAAAATTGATGAACATATGTGTTTCCATTAACAAAATAAAGAATTTTCGAATATTTGAAAAATACGGAAAAAATAGTAAAAGTAATTGGCCCGCGATGAGAAAAAGCCTAAAAAATTCGGAATTGAGTAAATATTTTGTTGAGATTAAAAAGAAATGGAAGAAGCCACACATGCTTGAAAATAGAGTTTCAACACAAAATTGAATTAAAAAAACGACGACGTCATGAGGAAAGATTTTTTTCAAATAACATATTGCAACAATAAAGATGAAAAGACCGTCCAAATGGATCAATTTTTTGAAATTTTATGGATGATTGGAATAAAAATCGTCGAATTTGAAAAAATCAATCTCAGCAACTATCGACCAGAAAAATAAAAAAAGAACAAAAATCACAGAAGTGTTTCTTGATGAGTACTGAAACATATCCTAATTGCAACGAAATTACAGATGCAAATTCATGTCATAGATAAATTTGATATGGAATGCCCCATACTTTCAAATAATACTTTCGAACTGTCTTGTAAAGAGGAAGAAGTATGTTCGAAATTAAATATCGTTATCGAGAATGTTGGGAAATTCGACAATGCTATGCGTTGCTGGCATACTCCGTTTATACAATGGCATAACGACCAATTATTTTCATCATGAAGTTGTCGAAAAAGGGGTATCATTGTTGCGGTCTGGCATTGTTTGCTATAACATTTTATTTAATATCCATACAAAACCGAAAGCAAATAGAAAAAAATGTGGCCGTTGACTGGAATAAAATTAGTGGACATATTTAAATTAATCGTCGACTATTCGGTAATTTAGAATTAATACTACGTGATGAACTGGCATTTCCGTGTCAAATCTATTAATGATTGGAATCGATCTCTTCCGAATTGGCTGATTTTTCGTCGGACGTTTCCTTCCTTTATAAAAGAAAGTCCTGCCAAAAAGAAAAAATTGAAAATTGGTTTTTCGAAGGCTATGCGAAATTTCAATATTTACAATTTTACGAATTTTTCAAGGTTGTTTTCTGAATACCAAAAAAACTATTCTAGTGACAAAAATGGGATTGGGTCTATTTCGAAGGGGGAATTTGGGGCTATGGAAAAAAAATATTGTGCAAGAAATTTTCAAACAATAATGAATTTGCAGAATTTTTGAATTCGCGAAATCATAAAAATGAAAATTCAGTATTATATTTTTTACACAATTTATAGACTCAATCCCAATTTTGTTACTAAAATGGTTTTCGAGATATTAAAAAACAATCGTGAGAAATTCATAAAATTGTAAAGTTTGGGATTTTACGTTACCCTCGAAGAGAAATTTTTCAATTTTTCCTCGATGCTGGGACTTCGTTTTATAATAAAAGGAAATTTCTGACAAAATATCAATATTGGTTAAAAATTACCCATATGTACGACTTTTCGATGAAAATGCCCGTGAAGACTTCATTCGTTGCAAACATTGTAAAAATCTGACAGGATTTGTACAATATCAACTGACAAGACGATAAAAAACCAATTGAAAATGAATCTGTTAATGGCACAACAACGTTTCCCATTACCCTATATTTTGGGGGATTATGCACCATAAAAATTTCTATAAAAAAATTTACGAGGAGTTATATCTTGTCCACAAGTTTCGAGATGATTTTTTTTTTTACAATGCAAGTGTATATTTCATAAGAATTTTGAGTGAAATTTTTATGAAAAAACGTGGAAATGTCATATTTTTTAAAGAGGCCAAAAAATAATATTGATTTAACGAATGGAAAGTTCGAAAGGTAAATATATAGAATAGGATGTGCGGAAAAAAAACGATATTTTTTTTTTTACTTTGCATCCAGCCCAAAAAGGTGATTCAAAGTGAAAAAAAAAGAATCCCAGAAGGAGAGCTCACCAAAAAATTTTTTCGAATGGCCCTTTGCGTTTGAAGATTTTCCATAAGAATAACCCAGTAAATTATTGAGACCTCCGATCATTGCATCATAACTCTTCAGGAAAAAATCGCACGAAAACGACAATGATATGTTTTTATAGAAAATCGATTCCCCTACAAAAAAGTCCTTATAAACATTCAGCTTGGAGCAACCATTCTCGTGCTATCACCCTTCGAAGTTGGATCGATAGAAAAAAAATTTTCATAAAACTGTCGAAATCAAATTTTTCGTTTCACAAACAAACTTCTAGGAACTTTTTCGTAGAAAATTACTTGCTCTTTTAGAAAATCGTTATTATTATTCGAACAATGCTCTTTTCGACAATGCTGTGCCGGTGAGCGTGAAGGCTAAAATGTTGCAATCTCGTGCAAAATCTAAAATTCCTTCAGAGCGAATAATCATTGAAAAAAGTGATTACAAAACGTTGCTTTCAAAGGATATAAGCTATTTCGTCACACAAGAATCTTTATTCCTTTTCAACCAAATTAATTTACCCCATGACTTTCTGAGGGTAAATATGGACTTATGGCTTGAAAATGCCAGTTATTTAAAATGTTCAGTTTTTTTTTTCAATTTGAAAATTGTCAATGACATGGCTAATGGCATCGTTTTGATAGAAGCCTACAACGGCTTATTGACCAAAAACGAAGAGCAGTTACAATATTTATTGAAAATAATGCAAACTCATCGTCAAAAATACTCCAATTGCAATAAAGGCACACTTAAAAATAGCAATGGGTATTATTTAATCTTATCTCGTGTAAGCAAAAGGGTTAATTACCCTCATTTGTAATTTTACGTTTGATACCGTGTGAAAAAAAATTCATGGAAAAAAGTAAAAACTTTTGAAACCCGATTATTGATAAATGTCGTTTCTTTTATTATTTCTTTTCATACCCAGTTGTAATGAAAACGAGATGGAAAGTTTATATTTAAGAGTTTTTTAGTGGTAATCATTGTTATCCTATGGAAACCAAGCACGAAACATGTTTACAATAATTTGATGAAAATCATAAAAAATAAGTAAATTTATTCAAATTATAAAATTCGAATAATAATAACGATTTTCTAAAAGAGCAAGTAATTTTCTACGAAAAAGTTCCTAGAAGTTTGTTTGTGAAACGAAAAATTGGATTTCGACCGTTTTATGAAAATTTTTTTTCTATCGATCCAACTTCGAAGGGTGATAGCACGAGAATGGTTGCTCCAAGCTGAATGTTCATAGGGACTTTTTTTGTAGTGGAATCGATTTTCTATAAAAACATATCATTGTCGTTTTTGCGCGATTTTTTCCTGAAGAGTTATGATACAATGATCGGAGGTTTCAATAATTTCCTGGGTTATTCTTATGGAAAATCTTCAAACGCAAAGTGCCATTCGAAAAAATTTTTTGGTGAGCTCTCCTTCTGGGATTCTTTTTTTTTCACCTTGAATCACCTTTTTCGGCTGGATGCAAAGTAAAAAAAAAATATCGTTTTTTTTCGCACACCCTAATATAGAACCCTGAAAGAGTAATTATTAAAATTATTGGCATCAATATATAACAAAATATTTGAAGTAATTTGAATAATAATTTTGTCAACTTCGAAAACGAAACAGATTCGTTGTTCTCGTTCTTACCGGTAAGATAATCACGAATAATGCAATTAAAATTAAAAGTCATATATTCGAAAGTGTTTGCACTCACCCACAATTGCTCAGATAACGCAGGTCGTAGCGTGTGAGCTTCGTGACGTATGATGATCCATGTTCGATCCTTGGTGAGATAAACGTCCTTTTTTTTTTTAATTCTCACGTGTCAGTTACGTTGGTTGACACAATTCTGCAAAGTATCATTGAGGGAGACATGCCGAAACGAATGAACCTTAACCATAAAAAATATTATTTTGAAAATATGTTATCGTTTTGGAAAAGATGATAATGAAAAAGATTGGAAAGGAAAGAAGAGCATTATAAACGAGCTCACGGGTTTCTGGATTTTTTAAATATAAAATCATCATTTAGCCTGGTTTGCACGTCACGGTGAAATCACGAAAAAGTCGATATGCTTCATCCATGACGGTCGAAAAAAATGAAATTGCGGCAAAATTGCACCAACGTGACGTTAGGCGAACGCCACGTGAGTGCGCAAATCTAGCGCAATGATGCTTCACTTGCGATGGAGGCGGTGGAGCGAGCACGGACGTCGAGCTTCGTTTTTCGGCCGCAGCACCGCGCAGAGTAGAAGCGTTTCTCGTACGCGAATCGTACCCCTACAGGTTATATACTGTCGACGCTGATTCGCTTGAGCTGTCTGGCTTCTGGCCGACCACCACGTACCCTATCAAAAATTCTTACGAGTTTTTGACGCACGCGAGAGTGCTGAACTTTGTTGCGAAATGTTCAAACACCTTTGTAACATTTTTCGGTTACTCTCGAAAGGCATTGCCGATACTGTTTTTCAGTTCTTCGGATGGCTCGCATTTTTGGAATGAAGCAAAATTCCCCACTCCTCAATTTTATGAATTTCAGCCGGCGTCATTATAAATAAACTACTAATGAATTTGCAAATAATGCATTTGCAAATTTTTTTATTAATACTTTGACACGCAGATAGATTTCTGTATCAATCTTTAACGCGTATTGGTATCTTTTTCTCACCTCACACTCTTGTAATTTATCACGTTTCAGTAGTTAAATTTTTATTAAAAACGAATCCGAGATGAATATTTAACGCGTATTGTTATCTTCTTTTCTCACCTCACACTCTCGTAATTTATCACATTTCAGTAGTTAAATTTTTGTTATAAACGAATTCAAAATCAATATTTAACGCGTATTGTTATCTCCCTCTCTCCTCACATTTCGTAATTTATCAGGTTTCCGTAGTTAAATTTTCGTTAAAAACGAATCCGAGATCAATATTTAACGCGTATTGTTATCTCCTTCTCACCTCACATTCTCGTAATTTATCAGGTTTAAGTAGTTAAATTTTTGTTAAAAACGAATCCGAGATATTTATGAAATCTCACGCTAGAATGTTGTTAAAATACAACGCCAGATTTGCGCCACGACCTGACGCTAGAATGCTGGTCAAAAGTAACGTCAGATTTACGCCACAAACTAACGCTAGAATGCTGGTCAAAACTAACGCCAGATTTGCGCCACGACCTAACGCTAGAATGCTGTTCAAACGACCGCTCTGAGTAACGCCATCTTTATGCAATTAATGCGCCAAGCGCTAACGCCACGTTGTAACGCAAAGAACGCAGACATATGGTCCGGCAACCATCGCGTTTCTAACGCCACAGAATTGCAAAATATGACGCTACTCTAGCGCCATCTTGGCGTTCGGCTCTTTTCAACGCCACGTTTGGCTATCGGGGTAAATCCATACATTCTCTCATCATACACATTCATAATCGCTGAACATTTTGCACTCATCTTCATTGTTATTTGGTGCTGTGAATAAAACACGTGTTGTAATATTAGTGAAGAAACTCTTGTGTGTTGCCTCAATTAATTTCGCCCACCCGTGTCGCTATCCCCTTCCACCCGGCAAATTCTTTTCTACGTTATTTCTCAAACAATTTTTTACTTGTTATTTGATTCTTTTGACACTTTAATAAATAGATACAGATTAGTTTTTTTTTAAACATAATGTTTTTTCAAGATTTGTGAAATTTATTTTCAATTTTTCTGTATTTTTTATTATAAAACAATTTTTTTTACAATTAAAAAAAATTTTTCAAAGTTTTTTTTCCTGGATGTCGTTTTATTCAGAGAAAAGATAGTCTCAGCGAGCTCGGGCCACAGCAGACGACAGGGCTGCCCATGTACTTGTCCCGAGACTCTAACGAGTCTCTTGACCTCTCAGTGTTTCTTCTAACTTGAAGGCTCAAGCTGTAAGATACTTATGGAAAAAAGTATATATTTGTTTATTTATAATTCGTTACACATAATTAAAACGAAAAAAATTCGTTTTTTTCTATTAATTTCAATTGTTCTTAAACGGAGCGTCAAATTGCTAGGAGATTTTTTTTACATATAATTCATGCTCAGTACATGATATATATATTTTTTCAGATTTTCTAGCACTCTGAAATTTTCAAAAAAAAAAAATATTCGAATTTCCAAAAAAACTGAATTATAAAAAAAAATCTTACTATTATTTATTATCGAATATTCAATTTATAGTTTAGAAACAGATTTTCTTGCCAAATTCTTTCTCCAAACACTGTAGGTGCGAGCAGTAACATATATAAAAAATAATAAAAAAAATTGTTTCGAAACAAAAATCAGAACTATTTTTTCCCTACGTCCACGTATTAGTTATAGGCCATGTTAAAAGAAAAAGAATATATTCATGATTTTTTAGGCCAAATTTCGTCCCGATTGAACGAAAAAGCGCGAACTTAGCCTAAAATACCTTTCATTCTGGATTAGTCATCTCGAATTTCTCTACTCTGACGCCAGAATCGTAATTGGCGACCCCAAAAATATTACTAACACCTATGATTGTAGAAATTTTTATTATGTAAAATGTGCCCTTTTAAAGGATGAAAAAACTACTTAAAAACATCCGATTTTGGAACAAAACAACAGTAACAAAAATAACAAAAATATCTAGATCAGTCTTCTGAAACGTTTCACTCGCAAGGAGAGCTCCGAAACGAGGGGTTCGGGAGATAGAAAAGGAGTTCGGACTCGAGTCGCTTCCACCTTAAAATGAAAAGAAGCCTAATTGTGCGAGGGATGATAAGAGAGACATTAAGGTATACTGAGCAACGAATCTCTCTATACGGTTTGTTAAAAATGGCCTCAGTGCTGGGTGGTCACTTTCATGTGTGACAATACCGACCCTTCATCATCGGCATCAACAAGATGAAGAGAGATCGCTGCTGAACAGAAAAGAAATTGGTTATAATTTGAACAAAAAAAAATCTATTGTCGGGATTTACTGATAGACTCAGATTAAGTGTTTACGGTATAGTTAGCGATCGGGTGGTTGGTGTTTTACAGGGTTTTAGCGGTTTTTCTAGACAATTAGCCGAGGAAAGGTTCGAAGAGCAGGAGCAGGAATGTAGGAATGTGGAGCAGTTTCTCCGAGCGGTCCGCGCTCTACGCCCTGTGTGATCGTTGAGTGTGTGAATTCCGCTGAACTCCTCGTCGGATCCTCACGCACCCAACAAGCAGAGCTCGTACGATAATACGAAATAGACGAGATCCCCTTGGTTATGATCCTACTATGTTCTTCCCGTTCTATAAGATATATAGAACTCAGGGTGAAATTAGGTTGCGAGAGCTAGTCTCAACTATAAGTATCGAGTCATTACCCGAAGAAGATTGTCCTCGTTGACGCTGAACAATTGACTTTTTACAAAATAATAATGCCGAAGTCGTCGTGCACGACCTTAAATAGGCTCAGGGAAGCGAGGAGAAGCCTCCCTTCTTCGGTAGGCCGATGGGTGACCGGTGGGATTTCAGTGTGGGGGCTGAGTAGCTCGGTTAGGGAAGATTTTACAATTTTCCCACCGCTGTATTTATCAGAGTGCTTATTTAAACAATTTGTAGCGCGAGCCAGCCAGCCGGGCTATCAGGGGAATATCAGATTGTAAGAGGTGCCGACCGATGTTCGGATCTGAAGGGTGGGGCTCAGGAGCGTCGATGGGTGTTAATTACAGATATAATTTGGTAAGAGAGGCTACCGAAGGTACTAAAAGAGGCGGGGCTTCCTGCGAGACGTCGTCCCTACGCTCTGTCTCTCGTGAGTGTCGTCGAGACCTAGGGAGGTATACCCGCAAGAGCGTAGAGCGCTGCAGTGTAAGGAGGGACATCATGATCCAGGAGATGGGCCGGTGAAACGTCTCGTTACACTACATTTACTGTGTCCATAAAATGCTTTAAGGAAACAGGGTTCTAGACGAAAATGCTACCTGAACCATTTCTATGCATCTGTTTATCGTTACCGTGCCATTGAGATGTCAAATCGTTCCAAAAATTGAGCCAGAGATGTTTGGTACATGCAGTTAACTTGTGCCATGTCAGTAACTAAGAAATATAGAACGCTTCCTCGAATTGCAACTGGTCGAAACTCTTCACGGGCAGCATTTATTTTTGTCTCAGTTTCCCTCGCTGTATGCAACTTTTCATTGACCTCGATTGCGGTCCGACGAGTATCGTTCAGAACGGACATTAACTCGATATCTTCAATTAAAGATCCCTGAAACAGGAAAAAAAATAGATTTTAAATATCTGCAAAAAATCTAAACATTTGGTAATTATTTTGAAGCGTAGGTTTTGGGTATTATAGATCACAATGTTTTTTGTGGTGTATTTAAGTTTTTTTTTTTTTTATTGAGTCTTCAACTCATCTATATCTCACTTTTTACGATCCCCCTTACCCCTATTCATATTCCACGTTTTCCCCTCTGTTCAGAAAAGGGCATGGTTCGCCGTTCTCTCGCGTGGGGCCCTCAGTGCACGGTTGGTCTCTCGCTTGAGCTCGGCGGTGCCGTGCTCTCTGCGCGCGCTCCACTCCTTCG
The DNA here is from genome assembly GCF_019457755.1 of Venturia canescens. Taxonomy (NCBI): domain Eukaryota; kingdom Metazoa; phylum Arthropoda; class Insecta; order Hymenoptera; family Ichneumonidae; genus Venturia; species Venturia canescens. The sequence goes on along the minus strand of NC_057425.1, from coordinate 20,803,942 downwards.
TGCTATACTTGCCGGTAGCTCACCGGCGTTTTTCTAGGCCCTTCTTCCACGGATCTCGGTACGCGACGGATCGATAGTGATCCTCGCACTTCGGACAAATCATCGGCTCTCTTCATAATTTTTTATTCTTCTACCTTCACTTTCATCGGGAGTGTTGCGCCTTACAACCGTGGCACTTTGGGACAATATTCGGGAAATTATTATTGAATTCCTTCGGCTAATTTCATTACGAAATCTCTCCTCTTCGGTTTGGTACGTTGTGCAAGACACCACGTGCTTCTTAATTAGCTCTACTTCCTAATCTTCAATCATTCGTTTTCTAATTCAATTGAGTGCGCGTTTTAGTCTTGCGATTTACGCCCGTGGAATGAAACCGTTCACTTCAATTGTTTTCCGGCATTATCTAAAGTTCTCCTTCACTATCGGAACCGAACTCGTAACGGCTCTCTCCGAACACCTCTCCGCCATATTGGCCACCTGTGGACTCTTCGAGATACTTCGATTGTGAACTCTTCGATCTGAATAAAACTGTGATATTTTTGACTGATTTTTACACGGAAATCTACAGCTTCGCCTTCATTCTTTTTTCTTTCACCCGGCCATGCAATTATCCACGATTCCATCCTCACAAACCAGGAAATATTCCTTCAAAAAATAACGCCCTCCCTCTTTTTATTGCAACTGTAGCCGCTTTACCCCCGCGCAGAACCAGAAATATTCATTGTTATTTAAAAAAGTTATAATTAATTAAAAGTGAAAAAAAGTATAAAAAATTCAAAAGTCCGCCATTTTGTTTTTTTTTTTCATTGAAAATGTTTCATTCTGCTTGAGGCCATAGCCAATTTAATACAGAATAGGAAACCGTTTTGTTTTTTGCTTTCAGATAATTCTTTTCCAAGAAATGATGTCATCCATCTACGAATCAGATGAGTTTCAGCGGCTATTTTCAGAACCACCATTTTGAAAAAAAAAATTGTCTTTCAAGTAATTTCATATATATGCTTTCATATGTAAAAAAATTCATTACTCAATATGTTTTGTACTATAAATAAAATGTATTGAAAAAATTACGTTTTTTGGAGTAAGCTGGCCTTAATTATTCTTGTTTTCTTAGCCTCCGTACATGTTTCAAAAACTTTTATGGTTAAAATCAATTTTTAAAATTATAGTTGAGCAATCGAGTTGTCTCATACATATCAATGTGCCGATAAAAAAAAACTTTTAGACTCTATATCGGTAATATAACGACTTTTCTACTCGGTGGAGTTGTCGATGAAGTAGTTTAGTTTATTGATTCTTGTAAAAATAGATATTGGTGTTCCTCAGTGTGTATTGTTTTTTTGAAATATCGTTTTCATCAAATACTGAAATTTATTTTTAATTTTTTTTCTCAGAGTTTCGCTGGCCATATTATTACAAAAAATATGAACAAATATTCTCTAACAGACTAAATTTAAGATAAACACAAATTTTGTGCGAATCTTTTCCAATAAGACCATTAAATCCGCTATAATGTACTGAAAATGGTCAAATTTGCGTAAGATTGAACTTTGACCTCTAATCAATTTGAAACTATTAAGTTTAACGAAAAATCATGAGAGACCTTTTTTGAGCGTGCGATTTTCTAGAAGAATACGTGAAGATATTTTTTATATGACGCATGATGGGCTTGGAGTAAGTATCAGAATGTGCAAAAAAGAAATATCCAATGTTATTCTTACGGAAAATAGAAAAGTGCGATGAGGACTATCTAAATATTAATATTAAGGGCTCAAATTTTAACTGGAGTCATTTTACACCAAAAAGAAACTTTTAAGCCTGTTAGCAATGGAAAACAAAAAAAAAATTTTTTTTGAAACCCCCTAATATATATAAAATGAAAAATTCATTACAAAAGTCTTCAGTTGCTCATTTATGGATAGATTTGAAATTGTTCTCTTCAAAACTCATTGCGTAGATACATTGAATCGCAGCAGATCCCTGCGAACTCTGAAATTTCTGTGCATAAATATGTGTGCTAAGTATCACCCCCTATCTTTGATTATGGTAATATGTAATGGATCTTGGTTCAGCAAGATTTAAAGTCTTTCTTTTCAAATAGTATTGAAGTTTGTATTACTGCTATGATGCGAATACCTCCAAACTTTCTGCTGTGTCGCAGCATGTGTGCCAATCATTCAAATTATTTACTCCAACCGTAACATGTTATTTGGAAAATTCACCACAAAAGTCTTCAGTTTATCTAAATTCCTAAATTTTCAGTTTTCTAAATTCTATTCTGAGTTTTCAAATTTCTAAATTCATTTCTAAATTGTCCTAAAATCGTTTTCCTCCAAAATCAATGCACGTACCGTGAACCTCTTTGAATTCTGTTGCTCTGTTGAATTCTGGCATAATAAATGTTAGAAGTTTTCTGGTGCTTTTTTTCGGTAACTGTCAAACTGTAGACAATTGGACCTCAGCGGCCACTTGCAAACTTTGGAAATATAGTTCATTGAGGGCACGTTTTAGATGAAATGAAATCTCTAGATTCAGAATGCAAAAGCGACATTTAAAGTGGGCAAATCTGTTGGATTTTTCGTGTTCTTTCATTTGAATTTTGAAGAAAAGGGATAAATAAAATCTGTTCTATTAAATAAGTCTCTACTTCTCTTCTTTCTTGGTATGAAGATTTGGGAAAAATCGACAAAGTCTAAGGATAAATCCATGGCGATAATATTTCGCATCAAATTTCACGAAAAATCGGTCTTTATTCGACGAATCAAATGTTACACGCCGAAAATCATATCTCGGCCTCCAACTTGCTTTCCACCGTGCTTTTAGGTTCCTAATTGACAAAACATATTAGAGTACAAGGAAAAAAATCGCCAAAGTACAAGAACAGACCTGGGACGAAATATTTCCAGTACAATTTTGACAAAAAATAGTTCTTTTTTCGTGGAAAGCAACGTCATAAGCCGAAAATCATATCTCGGACAGCTACCCGCTTTTCACCGTACTCTTGAGTTCCCAATAAGCATAATATATTAAAGTACAAGGAAAAAATCGCCAAAGTCCAAGAATAGACCTGTGACGAAATATTCCCAGTACAATTTTGACGAAAAATAGGTCTTTTTTCGTGAAAACTAAGGTTATAAACCGAAAATCATAAATAATTCATAGAAATTTAAACTAAAATTCTATAGTCATCTGAACACAAATAAGGAACATTTGAGAAAAAAGACGTGATATCAAACCATAAACTTCCCCTAGGAAAAAAAAGGTTGGGACAAGTAGTACATTAATGGTCCCTCGTTTGCTGATAATTCCATCCATAAAACAAACTTTGAAAAAAAAATTGTAAAAAAAATCATTAAAAAAAAAATACAGAACAATTCTAAAAAAATTTCACAAATCTTGAAAAAACATTATATTTAAAAAAAACTAAGCTGTATCTATTTTTTAAAGTGCCAAAAGAATCAAATAACAAGTAAAAAATAAAAAAAAAATTGCCTTCATTGAATATAGAAAACTAGATAGTTATTTTGGAAGCTTGAACAATTGTAATATTATAACAATTTTTGAATTATAGCAATATTTTGAAAGCTTGAAATACTATGTATAATTTTTTTCATTTATCGATGCACAATAATATCCCTTGTATATTGCGGAACAATTCAATTGAAGATAATTCTCCCAATTCCCTCTGCATGAATAAACGGAGTGCTGGGCTGGACAAGTTTTTTTTTTTTTTTTACCAAGGAGTTGCGGAAATCCTTTTTACGGATTTCGTGTAGTCTTACGGACTACATGAGTATGTGGGACTCCCAAACAAAGAGGCCTACCCACTAAAACCGCCACCTACTTGTTGTCCTTCCCCCCAGCAGGGACTATGTTGATATTGTTACGTCCCAGGAGGAAGGATTAGTTGGGGTCACACAGTCGCCGATTTAGAGAAGCCGAGTGTACGTTGAGTACATCTGCTAGTGAGTCTTCTTTGGGACTTGTGCGAGGCCCGAGAACATATACTATATTTTCGTGTATACGTGACCTTTTTATTGAGGTTGTGCCCGCGAATTGGAAGGATTTTCCAATTGTTGAGCGGTGTCGAAGGCTTCTTGAATAAATGCTGATTGTGATATTTTGTTTACTACAAAATATTTCGATGAATTTATTGATTGAAGTTTACACTTATTTACATTATATACGATTGATGATGAATTTTATAACTTCAGGAGTTAGTGATTTAACTGAAGAGTTTGAGTGTTTCCGTTAGTTTTCAGTCTTGATATTCTGAAGGTTCGCTGCTAACTGACTACAACTAGAGTTTTTTGAGTAGATCGGAGTTAGAGGATAAGATGCATTTTTGGGTGTTGGATGCTGTAGAGGGGAGTCATTCTCTGTGGTTTTTTAGTTTGGATTGGATAATATATGATTAGGTGGGTGAGCTGACTTGGTGATTGGATTTGAATATGGGGGAGACTTTTCCGGAGATATCATTGGAGGAAAAGTCGCGCGAGGTTTTCTCGGAATTAGGGAAAGTGTGTTAAGCGGAGTTTCTGGGATCTGCACGTGTTGCACTTGAGATAAGAGCGTGTGTTTTCGGGACTCGTGGGAAACACGAGTTTTGAAACGCGGCTCTGGAATTTTGTGTGGATTTAAGAAACGTTGCATTGATAATAAATTCAAGGATAGGGAATCGGTCTTGGAATATTTATTTGTGATTTTCTGTGCTCGTCTTGTAGGATTATTTATGGCGCTGGAATGTCGGGGAGAGTCTAGGGCGCGCGTTATGCGTGTTTAAAGAATGGACAGTTGAGGAAAAAAATATGTACGAACGCCGGGTGTCTCGCAGGATGTCTCTGTTTACAATCTATGTATTTGTTAGAGATGGTCTGGGTATGCTCTGTGTTTAAATATATTCTCGAATAAGAACTATGTATCGACAAATGATGATAAAGGTTAGAAATATGCTTGTGATAGCGATTGAGTTAAAGAGAAAAAGTGAGGGGCGTTTCAAATCCAACAGAATTGGCCCTTTTTAAATGTTACTTTTGCATTCTGAATCTAGACATTTTCGTGTCATTCAAAACGTGTCCCCGATGAAATATATTTCCAAAGTTTGCAAGTGGCCGCTGAGATCCAATTATCTACAGTTTGATAGTGGCTGAAAAAAGGCACCTGGAAACATTTATTATGTCAGAACTCAAAGAAGCAAAAAAAACTGAGCGTACTTAATTCAACAGAGCAACGGAATTCAAAGACGTTTAAGGTATCTGCATTGGTTTTGGAGAAAAACAATTTCAGGAGAATTCAGGAATGAATTTAAAAGTTTAAAAACTCAGAATAAAATAGAAAACGGAAAATTTAGGAATTTAGAAAAGCTGAAGACGTTTGTGATGAATTTTTGAGATTACATGTTACGGTTGGAGTAAAAAATTGAAATGATTTTCACACATGCTGCGACACAAAAATATGAAAGTTTGGAGGTATTCGCTTCATACCGCAGTAATACAAACTTCAATAGTATTTAAAAAGAAATACTTTAAAACTTACTAAATCAAGTTCTATTACTCATTCTCATAATCAAGGATAGGGGGTGATACTTAACACACATATTTATGCACAGAAATTTCAGAGTTCGCAGGTATCTGCTGCGATTCAATGTATCTGCGCAATAAATTTTGAAGACAGCAATTTAAAATCTATCCATAAATGAGCAACTGAAGACTTCTGTGATGAGTGTTTACTTCATATATATGTTACAGTTAGTTTTAAAAAGTAAAATGAGTGGCACAGTATATCAATTTTATAATTCGCAGATTTTTGCTGTATTTCAATAATCCAAATCTATAGTATTATAGAGAAAAGTTGGCAAAAGTCATGATGTTACGTTGAAATGACATAGCGAACATTGTATTCAGAAATTCGGTATGTTCCCATGGATGTTAGCAGGCATTATATTTGATCACATCCAAAACTGAGCAACTGTAGACTTAGCGTAATGAATCTTTTCACTAATAATTCTACATTTGTAGTTTGCATAGTGGGAATACTCAACATACATGTCATTTCATAAGTATTGTTGTCAAAATTTGTGTTTACCTACTGCATTCCAAAGATTCGACTTTTCATATAATCAGCAAACAAAGCATCCAAGGACTTTTTGGAATAAGTTTCAAAATTTGTTACTCGACAGACCAGGTGGAAAAAGAATAACTACACTTATATCAAGACCAGAAACTGTTTTGAGAATCTGATGTACAAAATGTGAGATTGATGATCATAGCTGGAAACCTCTTGAATCAAGTTACCACAATCAGCATGAAGTAGAAAATCATAGGACACATATTAGGCAATTAATTAATGATATGTATCGATCCGCTGCAAATTGATGGAGTGAAAACAAGGATCGGAGAGGGCAGAGCCAAACTGAATATGAAGCAAAATATGGGAAACATGAGAAATAAATTAGAAAACATTTATTCAATTAAAGTTTACAACATCATTCTAACAGTTCTGTGTGTTTTTGGTGTATTGATTCATATATATAATCTGACGCCTTCATATATATTGTAACGTAATATTTCCCCGCGATGGGTACGATCACGTCCCTTCTCGGCTCACCCGTCTCGTCCTCTCGCACCCCTCTCCGGCCATGAGAGTGAATTGGGCGCCAGGTACGAAGTACCGCCGATTACTCGACTTTTAATTTATTCGCTGTCAACGATGGTAACGTCAAATAACGTAAGATACGACACAGAGGGCACGAGAGACACGAGCGACCGAGGACGCTCCGACTACTCAGCTCATCTGAGATACTGAAAGGTAGAGGGGGGGATCCTTGGGGAAAAGGTAGCAATTCTCAACGCAAAAGAATAAGCCAAGACAAAGCAGAATTCAGGACAGATTTCAGACTTTATTCGAAGTGGCCGACTAAGTTCGAATACAGCAAAAAAAGATAACTTATAACAGGGTTGGACTCGATACAAAATAAAGTTTGAGCGAAATTAATTCGGGGAGGCGTCAGGTCGTATGACTTTGACCTCCCGCGCAGTAATGAGGGACTTCGCGCGGGGCGCGCCCGAATTCGTCGGGTAATAACGCGGTTAACGATTCGCCTCGTGGTCGCCCGGGTGCCGTAGGTAATCGACAACCGATGCTCTGGCGTGCAGGTAAAAGGTAATCAGCCATCCACCGGGCGGCGGCCTTAGGTAAAAGGTAAAAGGTAAACAACGCCAGGACAGCCGGTGCCTTAGGTAATCCAAGGTAAAAGGTAATTGACACCCGTTCGATCGCGAGGAGTCCGGCAATACGCGACGGAAGGTAACCGAAGGTAGCAGCGGAACGAACTTCGGCCAAGCGCGAGGTAACGCCGAAGTTCCCGCGCGTTTAGTGGAGGTAATACGAGCTGACGCGAATGAAGAATACGATAAAATAGGGAAAATGGGCGTCGGATTAATATTGGCGAAGATAACAAAGATAATGCAATAATACGAGGTAATAATGCTCGCCAAAAAGGTAACAGAAAAGACGGTAAGCGTCACACGAAATAAAGAAAGAACAATGTAGGCGAAGGTAAAAATAACGGTTGAAAAAGGTTTGATACGAACGATAAAATATAACGCCGTATAAACGATGCTCGCCAGCGCGAGCGAGAGAGACAGAGCCCAAACAAACGCGAGGTAACGTGCTCGCTAGAGCCTCGGCGCGTGCAGGGAGAGAGAGAGAGAGAGGCGTCGTCGCGTGGAATATTCCAGCGCGTACTACGCAATTTCACAAAGACTCGAACTCTATAATTACTCTACTTTAACGCGAAACTTTAAAGAATTAACTGAGACCAAATTAATAACGAAACACTGATCAAGCTGAACCCCTCAAAACGACATTATCAAAAGACTGGAAACACGGGAAGTATCGGCCGCAATCTCGCTCGATACTTCGCCCTCGTGTCCCACTAAAACGCCACATAATCTATAAGAAACCGGAACTATATTCCGAAACAATACGAGAAAAGAAAAGGGCTCGACTAGATCAGTGAATTCGGTGGAGACAAAGAGTTGGACTTACCGAGGAACACGCTCGCTGCACAGAGGGATGGCTCGTTAGACTCGGCCTGGCCGCTCACTCACCGGTACGATGTTCGAAATTAGACCAATTGTGCGTGCGAGCGGTCCTCGCGATTCGGCGTTGTCCCCACCACCGGGCCCAGGCGTAGCAGCGCTCTCGCGCTAGGCGCGAGCCCGAGCGTGGACTCTTGGCTCCCGCTTTCGCGCGGGGTTTTCAAATGAGGAGCGCGTAAGGAACGTAATTTTGATTACGCCTTTTGCCCGAACGGGTTAATAACGACTCGCCTTTCGTTCTCACTTCCCTCGCTCACTCGGAACACTCCTTTCGACTTGATAGCCGTGATCCGGGTGTCTTTCCTCTTGGGGATCCGGCGGGCAGCTCTGGACGGACGAGGGGAGGCCTCATGACTTCGGACGTCTAGAAGTCAGGGTGGGCCCACGACAAAAACCACCAGTCAAAACAGCACCTTGGCTCCAGAAAACTCCCCCGAATCCCACCTGACGAGGCGCCGGTTCACACGGACTGTGACACCCGAATCCACGGTAGTGCGGGCGGTGCAACTCTGGGTTGCTCCAGCGGGAAGGACACGGGCAACGTTCAAACTATGGCCTATGCCAGCGTGCTCCTTCAGCCGCCCGCAAGTTCGAGAGTGTTATTCGATGCTCGTTGACGGTGTGAGAGGAACGATCTTTGTGAGCGAGGTCGGTTCAAACCATCGGAGTGCCTTAAGGAAGTACCCTCGGTAAATCAATTAACAAACAGAAAATTATAAAAATTTGTAAAGATGTCAAATTCTTTCGAAAAATGAGTCAGTTAAAATTTTATAACGTTTGGTTGACTTTGAAAAGAGATATCAATGATTTAATTTGAAGCAGTTAACATAAAGTCTTATGCGAATCTGTGATTCAGACGCACTTTTTAATTTATAACGTTGAAGTTAACAAACAGATTTTGATAAAATTTGGAGAAGATATAAACGAATGTCCAATGAACATTATTCTTTTTGGAAAACATGCTTTTGTTCTAAGAAATGACTGGAAATAAGACAAGATTTTTGAGCAACACGCAAATGTGGCAACACCGCAGAATTGTAGGTTATGGCGCTTCATTCGAATATAAGTTACAGCGACACTTTCGAAACCGTCTGAACAAATTGAGTGAACGATAGAAACACAGTATTGCAAAAGAAATATTATACATTTGTAACGAACATTTTGTGTGTTTCATGCATCAATTATTTTCGGAAACAATAAGAAATAGAAAATATGAAAAGTAGACACCGTAAATTTAATCATTTTCGAAGTTTTCTTTAAGGTCAGGGATGTTTCTTTTCCCGTACACACTTCGGATTTCTTTACCCACTGATGAAAAACGAAACACGCAGAAGCTGGGTTTCCTATACGCGACTATACGTAGATTCAATGCTTGTAGGTATGAGCACGTACACTAACCCAGGGGTTACGGTGTTGCCGAAATATATACTACGTTACCCATATTGAAGACTAAAACTCTCTGACTCACTACGTACCGAGGGTACTTCGTTAACCAAAATAATGCTGGTGGAGAGGTCTTCGGGGGGCGACAACAGCAAATCTCTCCAATATCAAACGAAGCTGTCAAAATAAACGTCATTAGGACTTGAAACAGGCAAACTAAAATTCTCTCTCGCTTCTTTGCACGCGGAGGTAACAGTAGGTAAACAGGTAAATGTCGCTAGCAAGGTAATACGCGGGTTACTGAACTAATACTTAAAGATACGTGACGCTGAGTCTCGTTCCGAACATCTCCCAGTGAGTCGAGGGGCGTCCAAAAATGGACCGTAAATCCGGTCCACTGGTCGACACAAATCGTACGAGTGGCGGGGCAGAAATGTCACGTCACAATATAACCTAGCCTACTGACGATATATTTACACTGGACAATATTTCTCGCACTCTGATTTAATTGAAAGTTTATTTTAGTTAACGCTTATTTCCAGTCGAACAAAATAATGAAATCTTGAAAAGTTTTCGTTGATCACAGACTACATTTACGCGGCCGCTTTGATACTGGTTTAGTATATCACAAAATTTAACGAAATAAATAGTTATATGCACTTCGTTAGATGACGAAAATTATTTTTAGTTATCCCGCACGCACTTCATAACATCATAACCCCAAACGTCAACATGACGTGAAACTACGGCTGGTGACTTTCGAGCTCCCGGCATGTGACGTCAGTCCGCGACACCGCCGCGAAGTTAGACCGAGGGACATGAGGCCTTTGATGGTATTATATACAGACATGTCAAATTTCTAAATGTGTTAATAACTTTTGCATAATCTTGAGCCTGTGCAAAGTTTTTTCTCAGCAATTACGCTACTGATCGTGTTGGTTTCGGGCTCATTCGAAAGAGATTTTGAAATTTAGTCTCCAAACTAGTTTTCGCTTAACAAAACATCTCTTGAGCTCCGCAATTCTAGAAAATGACATGCCAGTTTTACCCCCACCACCGCGAATCGTTTTATTCAGAGAAAAGATAGTCTCGGCGAGAGCCTCAGGCCAGCAGACGACAGGGCTGTCAATGTACTTGTCCCGAGACTCTACCGAGTCTCTTGATATAACAATGTAGGTAATAGGCCAGGAATACGGAAATTTTTTTACCGGCTTAGCAAACCGTGTTTGAGCCCGCGCTATTTTTGCTTTCATTCAATTATAAAGTACTTGTTCGCAAACAACAATTCGAAGTATTTTTGTTGGTAAAATCTACTTCATTGTTGTGTCCGCGAAGACCGTCGCGAAGGGACGAGTTATCAAGGACGAGTATTTAAGGGATTTAGGCCAAAAGAGCTGAACTCCAACTCGATACTTTTACAACAAGTTAACAATAAGTTTATTTAAGAAGTTACAAATTCGAGGTTTTATTGCCTCGAGACCGATCGTTACAATTCTCGTCAAAGACTGTCGAATTTTGGGTTAGTCGATAATTTTATAGATTTGGGGGTTCTCCCCTTCTCGTGCTAATATAACCTAGATTTCCTTCTAGAAGTTTCGATGTTGACATCGGGGGTCGATGCGCTCGTTCGGGAGCATCGATATTTCACCATTCCTGCGTTTGCGCTGAGAGTGCTTAATTTGTTTTAATGAGTGCGATGTACGGGCACAACATCATAATTATTAAAACAAATTGTTCAAAATATCACTCAGTATTTTACCAAATTCACTCATTATGAGAGTCAATAAATGTTTTGATTAAACAGGCATGGTCTATTGATAATTACATTTTCTCTGCTAACTAGTTCTCGTAATTGTTTGAATTGTTTAAATAGAAATATCGACCTGTTGTAAAATCATACCTTGTTACGTCAGATTTTTCCTCAATCTCAGTGTGTATTTCTAACCATTATCTTACTTATTGAAAGTGAAAATTAAAATGAATAATTAATATAAATATTTAAAGGTCTCTCGAAGCATCGAAAGCAAAGTATATAAAAGAAGAAATTAATTATGAGCGACCTTTTAAAATGAATATTTTGAGTAAAAAATTTCAGAAACTCATTGGTTTTTTCTGGACAATATTTCGGTGTATCGAGCAAAAAAATTTTTTAAATAAAAAAATTCAAATTTCGACTATTTTTGGAATTTTCAAAAATCTTGAGCGACCTTTAAAAATTTTTTTGTTGACTTGATTTTTGGAGGGGGCTCTTGTAACATGATAAATTAACATATTTTCATAGGAGCCGCTGAAAAAAAAAATAGTCGATTTTTTTGCGCCACCCTAGTGATTATATATCATGTGTAATTTTGTAGGTTATATATACGAGTTACCTTTGATAGCTGTGTGGTAACGAACCGGCGTGTGCGGGACATATGTAACAAACGTTCGCATAGTTAGTGAATAATATAAATAAGGCAAATCAGTTTATCAAAAATAGGTCTGGAAGTTGTAAGAAAAAATGTTCGTCAACTTATAACGTCAAATTTTCTTTTTGCGATCTGAAATATCATGGTTGATAATTAATAAAACAAGAACACACGGAACTGTTAGTATATATAATGTGAGAAACTACAATCGAATAAATGTTTTCTATTTTATTTTTTGTGTCATCATTATTTTTGAATATTCCCATATTTTTCTTCCTATTGAGTCTGGCTCTGCTATTTCCGATTCTTATTTTGACTCCATCGGTTTGCAGCGGATCGATACATATTATTAATTGGTTGCCTAATATGTGTCCTTTAATTTTCTACCATTTCTTCATGCTGATTGTGGTAACCTGATTCAAGTGGTTTCCGACTATGATCATAATTCGCACATTTTGTATATCAGATTCTCAAAACAGTTTCTGGTGTTGATATAAGTGTAGTTATACTTTTTCCACCTGGCCTGTCGAGTAATAAATTTTGAAACTTGTTCCAAAAAGTCTTTGGATGCTTTTTTTGCTGATAATATGAAAAGTTAAATCTTCGGAATGCGGTAGGCAAACACAAATTTTGACAACAATACTTATGAAATAACGTGTATGTTGAGTATTCCTATTCTGCCAACTGCAAATGTGGAATTATTGGTGAAAACATTCATTACGATAAGTCTACAGTTGCTCAGTTTAGGATGCGATTGAGTATAATGCCTGCCAACATCATGGAAACCTACAGAATTTCTAAATGTTATGTGCGCTATGTCATTTTAATGTAACATCATGACTTCTAACACCCTTTCACTATAATACTATATATTTGGATCACTTAAATACAGCAAAGATCTTCAAACTATAAAATTTATATACTGTGCCATTCATTTGACTTTTTGACTCTCACCGTAACATAAATATGAAGTGAAAAATTCATTAGAAAAGTCTTCAGTTTCTCATTCATGGATGGATTTGAAATTGCTGTCTTCCAAACTAATTGCGCAGATACATTGAATCGCAGCAGATACCTGCGAACTTTGAAACTTCTGTGGATAAGTATATGTGCTAGTATATGTGCTAGTATAATCAGTAATCTTTGATTATAGTAATATGGAATGGAACTTTGTTCAGCAAGTTTTAAAGTGTTTCTTTTCAAATAGTATTGAAGTTTGTATTACTGCGGTATGGAGCGAATACCTTCAAACTTTGATATTTTTGTGTCGCAGCATGTGTGCCAATCATTTTAATTTTTTACTCCAACCGTAACATGTAATTTCAAAAATTCATCACAAAAGTTTTCAGCTTTACTATTTAACTTAATTTTCCTTTTTCTAAATTCTATGCTAAATTTCTGAATTTCCTAATTTATTTCTAAATTATCCTGAAATGAAATCAAGAGACTGGGTAGAGTCTCGGGACAAGTACATTGACAGCCCTGTCGTCTGCTGGCCCGAGGCTCTCGCCGAGACTATATTATCTCTGAATAAAACGATTCGCGGTGGTGGGGGTAAAATCGACATGTCATTTACTTGAATTGCGAAGCTCAGGAGTTATGTCGTAATTTGAAAATTGAACTTTCAGCTAATTAAGAAATTCTCTTTCGATTGCGCCCAAAATCAGCATGATCGGTGGCGTAATTGCTGAGAAAAAACTTTGCACGGGCTCAAGATTATGCAAAAAGTACCAACACATTTACGCAGCTGACATATCCGTATATGGGTTCAGACCGATACATACAAGGGCTTCTTGATGCCCATCATAACCAATCACCGGTGAGAATCTATCCGTCTCGACCAATCGCCGATGAGAAAGTTTCTGATAGTCCTCAATGTTTTCTTGTATACCGTCTGTTATCGTCTGTTATGTTTTTATAAAGTGATTGCGATCGTAGCCCCGTGGATCAACGGTGTAAGATTTGCCAATTTCGTTTAAATAAATAAAACATTATTGGAAATAGCAGTGGATATAATCAATTTTATTTTTTTCATAAAAGAAGTTTCAATAAGTTTCGAGCCCAATTCACGACAATAATATCTATAATAAATAAAACCTTAAAAGTGGATTAATTGATCTCATACAGTGTACTGAGAGTGAGTAAAATGTTGAGAAGTGAAAACGTGAATAATGTGTGTCGTGAAAATTAAGAATTATCTGTTCTACTTCGATATCGTAATATATACATAGATAGCAAATTTGCGAGATTTCGCGTCATGTTGACGTTTGAGGTTATGACCGCCGGAGTGCTGTTGCGTGCAGAGTGTAGAAAAATAAAAGTGGTTATTGAAAAGTGGAAGGAATCGATATTATTAATGACGTGACTAATTAGTGTTGAATAATAATAATAATAATAACAATGAGAAAAAAAAAGTTCGTTCATTATAACCTCTAAAACGTTCTTTCCAAACAGAAATTCTATGTTGTGTAATTACATTAAAGAAAGAGGTGGATGGTTGTGTGTAAACGAATTCAAATAAATTAAAAAAAACTTTGGTCAAGTAATTCAATGTATTGTTGTCATAATTTCTTTCATTTAGTTTGGCTGTGTTCACCGGTCCCTTTTTCCACCTGCTTAGCTTACAGTGTATTGTCATACCAATTTCTATTTGTTCTCCAGACAATACGAGAGATATTCGTATTTCTATTTCTTTATATTGATTTCAACAACATAATTTGAAATATTTATAACAAAAAGCCTTCATAATTGCTTGTTCATACACCCAAGTTTTGAAAAATCTTTGAGCCATGTAATAATGTATAGATATATTCATTTGAGTTGTTACATGATAAATTTGGAAATTTATTTCAATAAGTCATTGGGTGCTTAATTTTCATGATATCAAAATTTGTATCTTCGAAATGCAATGAACACCTCTAAAGTTCGACAAAGTGATGAAGCGACATGTATATTGAATATTTCCAGACCATGTTTGCGATTGGCATTGTGGGTTGAAAAATTCATGTCTGTAAGTCTACACCTGATCATTTTTGGATGTGATCAAATATTTTGTCTGCGGATAACCATGGAGACATACAAAATTACAGCATTTTGCTTGCTTCAACATTCATCGTATCTGTCACTTTTTTCTTGAATGTGTCATAATAAGTTTCAAAAATGTGGTTCATGTAATTTTGAAGTGTTTTTCCCTATAGCACCAAAGTCTGTGTAACTGGTACGGATCAAGTACCTATGAACTTTGATATTTCTGTGAAGTAGCAGGTATGCCAATCTTTTAACTTTTTGGTTCCGACTGGAATATATTAACGAAGATATTCATTACTAAAGTCTTCACCTACTTATTTCTGAATAGGTCTGAAATTACTGTCTTCAGAAACTAATGCACAGATACATGAAACAATTTTGATTTCTGTTCTCTTTCAATTGCGCTGTCTTTTTTCTTTTTAACTATGGCATAATTAATTTCATGAATCTGTGGTTCTTTTGTCTGTCTGTATCATAACGTAGATGAAGAAATTGCAGCAGATACTGGCAAACTTTGAAAATTCTGTGTTTACACTTGTGCGCCAAGTATTAGCACTTCCTATTTCTGATTATGGAATATGGGTATATATAAATTATGATAATTATTAAAAAATTATAGAATATCGTAATACATAAATAATAAATAATTCAAAATGGTACAAAAAGTCAGCGGTGGTCCATTTATGATTGGCATAAGAATTTTTGTTTTCAAAATAGATATTGAAGCGAAACACCGACTCGAGAACTTTATTTCAACGACATGGCACGCACGAGTGTTTACACCGGCGGCCATGTTGAAAAACTGTCACTTCGCGAAGCGGCGCTCGGGAAGCGAGGCGCTCAGTGCTGCCAACTCAATTTCCATTCCACAAAATTCCCTAGATTCGTGAAATTCTTTATTTTATTCAATTTTAATTAAATAAACCTTTTCTTGTTTAGAAAATTAATGCTGATCATTAAAGAAACGTCTTTTTAACAAATGGGTGAGAATTTCAGGATAAAATCATTTAAATTTTTAAGTAAACTTCTCTTTGCGAGATCGAGTGCACAGTGCGCATGCGCGATGACCTACTTTCCATAAGCACGTGCAATAGGTGCAGTCACGAGCAAATAATTAATTAAAATGAAATAAAAATGTTATTGTTTAGAAATTTGTAGCAAAATAATTGAAAAAGATACGAATTGTGCATAAAAACAATAAAAATTGAGTTTATTAAATTTCATTAAATTCTCGCACATGCGCAGTGTGACTGCAGCTCGACTCGGCCAATTGGGACCCACGCGGGGGAGTTAGCGCACCAATCAGAGAATTTAGAGTGGGAGTCCCTGGTTCAAGATTAAGTCGCGCAGCGAATTGGAGTAAGGGACAAAGTCCAAGCGCATTATTATTATTATTTCCTTTGTTCGGGAGAGCATAAAAACCCGAGCGCAGAAGCTCCGGTGGCTAGTCTCATATCGAATCTCGCCACGCTAGGGGCTAGTCTCATATCGAATCTCGCAACGCTAGGGGCTTGTCTCATATCGAATCTCGCCACGCTAGGAGCTAGGAGCCAGTCACGTCTCGAATCCCTGAGAGCTCGACTCGCATGCCATAACCAAAAGCCAGTCTTGCCTCCGGATCTCGCCGCGTGAACTCGCCAATAAAACGAGAATAAAGAAACATCAGATTTTTCACTCATTTTAAAAATCGCTCTAAAATCAAAGAGCAAAATAACATCGCTATTATCCCACTCAGAATTCAAACAGAATAACACCTTTCCTCCTCACGCTAGGAGGGCCGGGTTCATTCGATTTCGTTTGAATTCAAGATTCCTAGGTGAGTTTCCGATCTATCCAGGAGGGCCGGGACAGTTCGATTCCGTTCTGTCTCAAGAATCCTGGTAGATTTCCAATCCTTTTTCTATCCAAGAGGGCCGTGGCCGTTCGATTTCGTTCGGTCACAAGATTCTTGGGTAGGACTCCTACCTTTCCACGCCAGAGGGGCCGGGACGTTCGGCTTCGTTCTGTCTCAAGATCTCTGGGTGGATTCTTTTTCCATCTACAAATCATTGCTTTCTGAGTGGCGATTAAATTCATTAAAAATTATTAAAACCAAGCAAGTTTCTTTATTCTCAAGCGGGACAGTTTTAAATCAGCTATTATTTTTCAAATTGAACTAACAAAATTATTCAAAACGAAACAATTTCGAGTCATTTATTATTCTGAGCTAATTAAATCATTCCAAAAGCGAAATCTCTCACTAAAAAAAAATAATGTGAATTATATCGAGTCAAAAGAGTGAGATCAACGACAAAAATCCACTCGAACAATTAATTTGTATTGTATAGAGTCAAAAAGTGAGAATTAGAGCTCAATTATCAAATTATCAAATAAGTTAATTGAAAATTTATCAAGCAAGCGTTGGCGAGAGAATGATTGTTACATTGAAAAATTATTATTGCAAGCGAAACTATTAATTGTTATTATTCTAATAAAAGCGAGCGTAAATTCATGCGAAGTTTATGATAATTAATTCTGCGAAAATTATTCTTTTTACAAAGAAAAATACCGGAAATAAAATTTTACATGCGATTAAAATAAAGCGGAAAAACTCGATTTCAAATAAAAAGCCTTTGTTTTTGTAATTTGGTTTAAAACATTTAAAAATTGAATAAAACAATTGTCATTTCAATCTAATTTCATTTTACTTTTGTTTTTCCTTCATGCCCGCTCTTCTTTATCTAGAGTCGCGGTAGCGACTCTGAGACAAGTACATTTATGTATGACGAGTCGCTTCCAGAGAGTCTTTACCGGAGCGAGAGTGTTTTTCAGCTGTTTTCGATAACACTCAAAATTTATTTCTTTAATAACTGAATAATTACAGTATTCCAAAGAATCCTGCAAGATGACGTATTTTTTATTTTTTTTTATCTTTCGATCGCGACCTCTACGAACTCTGTAGCTTAACGCATTGAAAAGATATTAATTATTTATTTTTTAATTTCATCAAAAAATGTTGCATTTTTTCGCACACATTTTTGATGTTTATTTGTTTTTTCTTTAGTGACAAATCTGGTGCCATAATACATTTTATATATCTATATATTTTTTTCTGGTGTCATAATACAAATTGTATACCTATATATTTCCATGAATCTGTTTATGCTTCAAAAATTTGGAAAGTGACAGTTCCCCGTTGTATTCAAAATTTAAGCTGTCAATTTCACGAAATGTTATCGAATCATTCAGAGATTAAAGGATACCACATGTTCGTTTTACCAAGAAATCTGAGTCACGTATTGTGGCCGAATCTTTTTTTTAATGTTCTTTTAGTCGGTGTGATGCTATCGTTTAATGTTCTTTTAGTAGGTATGATGCTATCGAGTAAATCGTTGGATTGGGCTTTTTTTTACTCGTGTTTATCGTTGATGATAAGCATTGGAGTGAATTTAAGTGAAGAATGCGCCAAATGTACATTCGTACATTCTTTATTTTTTGTATGAGCAAAACTTGCAGGAAAAAAATAATTACGCGCGTCATCGTACGAGGTTAGAATGATGTGTCGGTGCATACGCAGTAGAGAAACGATCTCGACCCCTTTTCACCAAGGGCACAAGCAAAATCCATCTCTCGTAGGTGGCTTGATAGTTTTCGATTTCTAGGTCGACGGCTCCATGGTTTTCGATGTCTAGATAGATTTCTCCCAGATTTTCGAAGTCTAGGTATATTTCTCCATGGTTTTCGATGTCTAAGTATATTTCTCCACGATTCTCAATGTCTAGGTCGACGGCTCCAAGAATTTCGATGTCTAGGTCGATGGGTCCGTAGTTTCCGATGTCTAGGTATATTTCCTCATGGTTTTCGATGTCCAGGTATATTTGTCCATAGTCTTCGATGTCTACGTATATTTCTCCATAGTTTTCGATGTCTACGTATATTTCTTCATGGTTTTCGATGTCTAGGTATGATTCATGATAGTCGTTGCCATTCACATCGACGGCTTCATAGATTTCGACCCTAGGTATATTTCTTAACGGCTTTTGATGTCTAGGTCGACAGCTCTATGGTTTTCGATGACTAGGTCGAAGGCTCCATGGTTTTTTATGTCTAGGTCGACGGTTCCATGGTTTTTGATGTCCAGATCGACGACTCCATAGTTTTCGATATCTAGGTCGACGACTGCAAGGTTTTCGAGATTTAAGTCGGCGCCTCCATAGTTTTCGATGTCCAGATATATTTCTTCATGGTTTTCAATGTCTAGGTATATTTTTTTCCACTGTTTCCGTTATCCAGGTCGTCGGCGCTATAGTTTTTAATGTCTAGGTATACTTCTCCATGTTTTTCGATGCCTAGGCATATTTCTCCATGGTTTTTCATGTCCAGGTATAGTTCTCCATAGTTTTCGCTATCCCGGTCGACAGTTCCATAATTTTCCATGTCTAGCTATGTTTCTCTACGGTTTGCGATGTCTAGGTTGATGGATCCATGGTTTTCAAAGTTTGGGTCGATAGCTCTATAGTTTTCGATGTCCAGGTCGACGGCTCCACAGTTTTTGATGTCTAGGTATTTTCCCCGTAGCTTTCGATGTCGAGGTCGATGACTCAATGGTTTGCGATGTCTGGATATATTTCATCATGGTTATCGATATCCTGATCGAAGGCTCCATGGTCTTCAATAACAGGGGAGATTTCAAGAACCCAGAATATCGTGAATAAATATCACCGGACACTGATAAACATGAAACTGTCAATCTAGATACTGGAACCTAATGAAACATGATACGAGATGAAAAAGATAATGAAACATGGAAACGTCCTCTCAAACATCGAAAAACAATGACAATAACAATGTTAACATGGTAATCATTGAGAGATTGTTCTCGACCCCATAAACTACAGCGACCTAAATATCGAAAACTATGGAGCCGTTGACCTCGCCATCGAAAGCCGTAGAGAAATATACCTAGACATCAAAAACTCTTGAGAAATATACCTGGACATCGAAAACTATGGAGCCATCCCCCTGTACTCCTGTTTATTCTTATTGAACTGCTTCAAGATTGGTGGGCTTGAAGACGCTGTTGCAATAAAAGTAGCGCTGCAGCGCTACAAGAAAACTATTCACACGCTTAATCGCACAGAATGCACCCTAGTTCGGAATAAATTTTCAAATAAAATGTATTGTGTATGATATAAATATTGAATCCAAACGGAAATGTGTAGAATTGAATTGAATATTATAGATGGGTATATTTGTTGAATATCAAGAGACTCGGTAGAGTCTCGGGACAAGTACATTGACAGCCCTGTCGTCTGCTGGCCCGAGGCTCTCGCCGAGACTATACTTTCTCTGAATAAAACGATTCGCGGTGGTGGGGGTAAAATTGGCATGTGATTTTCTTTAATAGCGAAGCTCATGAGTTATGTACGGCTTTGAAAATTGAACTTTAAGCTAATTAAGAAGTTCTCTGTCGAACGAGCCCAAAATCAGCATTCTCGGTGGCGTATTTGCCGAGAAAAAACTTTGCACGGGCTCAAGATTATGCAAAAAGTACCAACACATTTACGCAGCTGACGTATCCGTATATGGGTTCAGACCGATACATACAAGGGCTTCTTGATGCCCATCATAACCAATCACCGGTGAGAATCTATCCGTCTCGACCAATCGCCGATGAGAAAGTTTCTGATAGTCCTCAATGTTTTCTTGTATACCGTCTGTTATCGTCTGTTATGTTATTATAAAGTGATTGCGATCGTAGCCCCGTGGATCAACGGTGCAAGATTTGCAAATTTCGTTTAAATAAATAAAACATTATTGGAAATAGCAGTGGATATAATCAATTTTATTTTTTTCATAAAAGAAGTTTCAATAAGTTTCGAGCCCAATTCACGACAGTAATATCTATAATAAATAAAACCTCAAAAGTGGATTAATTGATCTCATACAGTGTACTGAGAGTGAGTAAAATATTGAGAAGTGACAACGTGAATAATGTGTCGTGAAAATTAAGAATTATCTGTTCTACTTCGATATCGTAATATATACTGTGACGTGACATTTCTGCCCCGCCACTCGTACGATCTGTGTCGACCAGTGGACCGGGTTTACGGTCCATTTTGGGACGCCCCTCGACTCACTGGCGATGTTCGGAACAAGACTCAGCGTCACGTATCTTTAAGTATTAGTTATTAACCCGTGTATTACCTTGCTAGCGAAATTTACCTGTTTTACCTTCTGTTACCTCCGCGTGCAAAGAAGAGGGAGAGAGAATTTTAGTTCGCCTTTTTTAAGTTCTAATGACGTGTATTTTGACAGCTTCGTTTGATAGTGGAGTGATTTGGGGTTGCCACCCGCCGGGGTCCCCCCCCCCCTCTCGCCAGTATTTGTTTGCTTGAGGCTTGCCGATTGTCTGAGCCGATCTCGCTCATAAGGATCACCCTCTCACACCGTCACCGAGCATCGAATAACATTCTCGACTTGCGGGCGGCCGAAAGAGCACGCTGGCATAGGCCATATTTTGAACGCCGCCCGTGTCTTTCCCGCTGTAACAACCCAGAGTTGCACCGCCCGCACTACCGTGGATTCGGGTGTCACAGTCCGTGTGAACCGGCGCCTCGTCAGGTGGGATCTGGGGGAGTTTTTCTGGAGGCGAGGTGCTGTTGTACCTGGTGGTTTATTTTGTGGGCCCACCACGTCTCCGAGACGTCCGGAGTCGTGAGGGAGGCCTCCCCTCGTCCTTCCGGAGCTGCCCGCCGGATCCCCAAGAGGAAAGACACCCGGATCACGGCTATCAAGTCGAGAGGGGTGTTCCGAGTTAGCGGGGAAGGTGAGGACAAGAGGTGAGTTGTTATTAATCCGTTCAGGCAAAAGGCGTAACCACAATTACGTTCATTGCGCGCTCCTCATTTGAAAATCCCGCGCGAAAGCGCGAGCCAAGAGTCCGCGCTCAGGCTCGCGCCCAGCGCGAGAGCGCTGCCGTACCGGGGCCCGGTGGTGGGGACAGCGCCGAATCGCGAGGACCGCTCGCACGCACAATTAGTCGAGTTCCGAACATCATTCCGGTGAGTCAGCGTCGAGTCGAGTCCAACGACCACCCCTTTGTGCAGCGAGCGTTCCTCGGTAAGTCCAACTCGTTAGCTCCACCGAATTCACTGATCTAGTCGAGCCCTTTTCTTTTCTCTTGTTATTTCGGAATATAGTTCCGGTTTTTGTAGTTTATGTTGCGTTTTAGTGGGGCACGAGGGCGAAGTATCGAGCGAGATTGCGGCCGATACTTCCCGTGTTTCCCGTCTTTTGATATTGGCGTTTTGAAGGGCTTAGCTTGATCAGTTTTTCGTTATTAATTTGGTCTCAGTTATTTCTTTAAAGTTTCGCGTTAAGTAGAGCCAATCATAGAATTCGAGTCTTTGTGAAATTGCGTCGTACGCGCTGGAATATTCCACGCGACGACGCCTCTCTCTCTCTCTCTCCATGCACGCGCCGAGGCTCTAGCGAGCACGTTACCTCGCGTTTGTTTGCGCTCTGTCTCTCTCGCTCGCGCTGGCGAGCATCGTTTATACGGCGTTATATTTTGTCTTTCGTATCGAATCTTTTTCAACCGTTATTTTTACCTTCGCCTATATTGTTCTTTTTCTATTTCGTGTGACGCTTACTGTCTTTTCTGTTACCTTTTTCTGCGAGCATTATTACCACGTATTATTGCATCATCTCTGTTATCTTCGCCAATATTAATCCGACGCTCGTTATCCCTATTTTATCGCATTCTTTATTCGCGTCAGCTCGTATTACCTCCACTGAACGCGCGGGAACTTCGGCGTTACCTCGCGCTTGGCCGAAGTTCGTCCCGCTGTTACCTTCGGTTACCTTTCGTCGCATATCGCCGGATTCCTCGCGATCGAACGGGTGCCAATTACCTTTTACCTTGGATTACCTAGGGCGCCGGCTGTTCTGGCGTTGCTTACCTTTTACCTTTTACCTAGAGCATCCGCCTGGCGGACGGCTGATTACCTTTTACCTGCACGCCAGAGCATCGGTTGTCGATTACCTACGGCACCCGGGAGACCACGAGGCGAATCGTTAACCACGTTATTACTCGTTGAATTCGGGCGCGCCCCGCGCGAAGTCCCTCGTTACGGCGCGAGCAGTCAACGTTTTGCGATCTGATGCCCCCCGAATTAATTTCCCTCAAACTTTAGTTTGTATCGAGTCCAACCCGGTTATAATTTATCCCTTTTGCTGTATTCGAACTTATTCGGTCACTGGGAATAAAGCTTGAAATATGTCCCGAATTCTGCTTTGTCTTGGCTTATTTTTTTTTGCGTTGCGGATTGCTACCTTTTCCCCAAGGATCCCCCCCTCTACCTTTCAGTATCTCAGATGAGCTGAGTAGCCGGACCGTCCTCAGTCACGCGTGTCTCTCGTTCCCTCTGTGTCGTAAATTATATTATTTGACGTTACCATCGTTGAGAGTGAATGAATCAAAAGTCGAGTAATCGGCGGTACTTCGTACCTGGCGCCCAATTCACTCTCATGGCCGGAGAGTGGTGCGAGAGGACGAGACGGGTGAGCTGAGAAGGGACGTGATCGTACCCATCGGGGAAAATATTACGTTACAAATGGCGCCCAACGTGGGGCCCGAAAAGTAGCAATTTGTTAGAGTCTAGAATGTTGTAATATCGAATTTTGATTCCGTATTTCGTGTTTCGCGTTATTCGTTACCATATAATTTTCGGTAACCATTGCGCCGTAGATCCGTATAGCCCGCGTCGAGAAAGTTCGATCTATTTTGGCGTTGCGTTTGTAAACATTTTTTTTTGCGATAGCGAGACCTCGACGTGCTGGGAGATCTTGAGAGAGTTTAATCTTTTGGTTTCTTTTTCTGACTTCTCCGAATATTGCGTATTATTGTGTTTGGCGGACACTCCCGAGAGCAGAGGCGTTGTTATTGTGGTGGGACCAAATAAAATTTGTTTTTCCCTTTTACCTCGCGTATAACTACGAGATATTTGTCTGACGAAATATTATTTCGATTTCTTTTGTGCGTACTTGGTGTTGGCCTGGTACGTTGCCAGCCATATCAATTTCTTGCCTTATTTGCATCCTTGTTCTCTCACCGCTGCTGCCTCAGTACCTCTATTGTGTCGCTTAACTTGTGCTATGTTTGAATATCCTGTTTCCTAGTCGTAAGAAATTCTGCTTATTTCTTGTGTTTGCCTGCTATATAATTTACTCCTCTAATCCTGTGTGTCAACGTTGAGCAAATTCGTCGAACGAGATCGTCAAAGTATTTTGATTTTAACTTGATCGTACCCGGTAAAAACACCTCATGCCAGAGGACATAAGCCCAACGTGTTGAACTCGTATCTCTAAATCGTACGAGGTTGGCAGTTAGTCCCAAGGTGTAAACATTGCCTCGCGCTCGAGGGCATAAGCCCAATGTGTTGAGCTCGCTCAGTGTCCAAGCTCAGGAGATTGGCCGTTAGCCCCGAAAACGTAAACAACTCTTCTATTGTTCGAATTCCGAGGAGTTGAAAAACCGCCCGTGCGTGAGCCGTACAATACCCGTAGCGATTATCTCAAGACTCGTTCACAACACGCAAAAACGATAATCCAGCGCTCGTGTCGAGGACGGGGCATTTCGAAAAACAATTTTTTGTTTTGACCATCGATGATCCGACGCGTTACCCCTACCCACCACCTACCCGGTCGAAGGGGGGGAGAGTCGACGGTCCGACTCGAGGATAACAGCCATTCTTCGAGTACTCGTGTAAGCAATCGGTACGCTTAGCAGCCACGCACTCTCGATACCTCGCTTACTCAATTACCGTGTCCACCGTGATCAGTTTTCGTAGCTATTCGTTACCTCCCTATTGATTTCGGACTGTATTAATTGTGTTTGCCTCTTTTGCGATTTCCCTTACGCCCGGATTTATTACGACGCGAAATCCGACGGTTCGCGAAGTCATTTCGACCACGAAAATCGAATTTCGCGCTCCCCGATTAATCGAAGAGTTACTATCTCCGACTAAATCAATTCGTTTTTCTTTCCTTTTGCTACCCTTCGCTTTTCCGACGGGTCCGATTTCTTACCTTTTACCTGGCGGAGTTGAATTGTACCTATTACCTATCGAATTTGAATTCGTTCAAATTCGAGTTACCTTTGAATTCAAACTCTCGCTTTTAATTTCGGAATCGGACCTCGACCCATCACCTATTGAGGAGTTCGGTTGTCTGCCGATTACCTACGGATTCGAGTCGTACCTACTATTACCTATTGGGCTCGAATTCTCACTTTGCGGGATCGGACTCTTCATCCTTTCGTTTCTCAACTTCCTTCGAGGGTTATCGCGTACTCCCGACGAATTCGATTCCTTACCTTTTACCTGGCGGAGTTGAATTGTACCTATTACCTATCGAATTTGAAGTCATTCAAATTCGAGTTACCTTTGAATTCAAACTCTCGCCTATTACCTTCGGAATCGAATTCTTACCTTGCCTGCTGACGATTCCTCTACCTCCACGTAAAACAAACGGTTCTAGTCACTTCCCGTCGTGAGCCTGGGGAAAAATTCATTTTGGGGCTTCCTCTCAGGTCTCCGAAAGTGCTATTCGGGATCGTCAAGTAGCATCGCGCGTTCAGAGTCGCTCTTTCCGCGTAAAACCCCAAGTGCGCGTACCCGCGGTGTCGCCACCGTCGCGATCCCGCCTCTTCATCCGCGTCGCGTACTCGGCAGCTCGCAGCCATGCCGGAAGGAAACCGTGACGGCTCCCCTGGCTTCGGCGTGAGCCCGCAGCGGGCCTCCTCTCCGCCGCCGGCAGGTGCCGTAGGTGGAGAAAATGAGACTTTCGGGTCCGAGCCACGTACGACGAACGCTCAGCCATTCCGCGGTGCCGTAGGAACGGATTCAGGCCTGGGCCATACTATGCCACCGGAGGACGGTTCGAACGCGTCGTATCTGTGGCCCGGGGACACCACGAGAACCACAGGGAGCCTAAAGGGCCCCATCATGGCAGCTACCGGAGCGAGTTTCGGCCCGTCCGAATCCCTAGGGCCGGAGCGGTCCAGCCATCAGGAGATTTGGACCCGGCCGCTACATCAAGGCGACCATCTTGGTCTCGGCCCTCTAAATCACCAACCGTGGTCGGGACTCCCCCTGAACACTCCTCCGATGCATGCGGGGGCACGCCCGAGAACGAGTACCTCCGCACCCGCGGCTCATCGCCCGGAAACCCACCCCGCAGACGAATCGCCCCATCGACCACGCGAGCAATTCCTCGGGGGACGAGCGCCACCCCATTACACCGCTCCGATCAGTGAGCCAAGGTCAGTACAACACCCTCCCCCGCGCCAACACCCGGAATACCCGTACGCCCGCGCGCCGGTTTCCGCCGCCTCCGTGTTACACCTCATGAAAAAGTGGAATATTTCATTCGCCGGACGCCGGAGCGAGGACGTTGACACCTTTCTGACTCGTATCTCAGAAGGTCGCGCTCTCGTACCCGTGTCCGATACCGACCTAATTCGTTGCATCCCCTTCTTCCTAACCGGGGTAGCGCTACAATGGTTCCGCAACGACAGTGATCGTTGGAGCACGTGGGCGGAATTCGCGTCCGCGTGTCGTTTGCGTTTCGGGGACCCCGATTATCAGTATGCGCTGCGTGAAGAGATCATGCGCCGAACGCAGGGACTGGACGAGCCCGTCGCCGACTATCTCACCTGCCTACGGGGGTTATTCAATCGTCTCCAGCCTCCCTGGAGCGAAGCGGAACAAATTCAGTACGCGCATCGGAATTTAATTCCCCGTTTGCATATTGCTATTCACCGGGACGACGTATTCGATTTTGACTCGTTCGAGCACGTCGCGGTGAGAATCGAGAAGAGCTTCGCCGTTTCCCGTAACTATCGCGCGCCACCGGCTCCCAGTCAGTCGCTCTGTCCAGAGTTAGCTTACCGGGGACCGAAAAACTCGAATAACACTTCCTCGCGGAAAATATTCGCGGCCGTCGAAACCTGGCCGGAAGTAGATGGAGAGAACCTAGTTTCCCCCGCGGGCGAGTACCAACCGGAGGACCCGGTCCCCGCCCCAGCTTCCGAAAGCATTAACGCTCTCCAAAAGGCCCCGGGTAAACCCCAGAAGCGACGCCAGCCTCCCCCGAAAGCCTCTGGTGCACAGGCACCGAAACCAGGCCCGATCGTAGAACCGCTCCACCCCTTGAACCCGTTTCTCGACGATAACCTTCCCACCGGAGAAAACGCCCCCGCGGAAACCAAGCCGAATCAGAGACCAGCCAACTGTTGGAACTGTGGGAAACCGGGACACCGCTTTAACTCGTGCGGAGAACCGCGAGTTGTATTCTGTTATCGTTGTGGGCGCCGAGGCCAAAAGTCGAATGAATGCTCGTGTTCGGGAAACCACTGAGGGCGGGTCCACGGAAAATACGGAAGGCACCCGCCAAGGCCGCTGAAATACCTCGCGAACTACCTTTTACCTCGTCAGGGTCACCGGACGGGATACCTCGCGAATTACCTTTTACCTCGTCAGGTTCACCTGACGGACTACCTCGCGAATTACCTTTTACCCCGTCAGGGTCACCGGACGGGATACCTCGCGAATTACCTTTTACCTCGTCAGGTTCACCTGACGGATTACCTCGCGAATTACCTTTTACCTCGTCAGGTTCACCTGACGGATTACCTCGCGAAGCACCGTCTACCTCATCGCGCCCTAGCGACGGTCCGCCCCGCGTATTCCCCAAAACGACGCCCCGCGACGCCGAGACCATCTGGTGCGGCACCGTGCAAACGGAAGAAAGCCCTACCGCGCTATTCGTGACTTTCACCATCCAGGGTCACCCGGTGCGAGCCTTATTCGATTCCGGTTCGAGTCGTACCTTTTTCGGCCCCGTCGCGACTCAGTGGGTGGACGACCTAGGAATCCCGCGAGAGCGTTGTCGACCGCGCGGTGTCGAAATGGCGGGCGGTCAGAAAGCCATTGCGAGAGAAGTCGTGAACCCGATCGTTTACCTGAATGGCAGCCCCTTCCGTCTGACTGCGTACCTTTTACCTGTGCTAGTGTTACCTTGTATCTTGGGACTCGATTTCATGCGCGCCGCTCATTGGGTTGTTGATTTCGCGAGCGGAAAATGGTTCAGCTGGTTCGAACCGCGACGCGTGCACTCGTTCGAAGTTCAGATGAGCAAACCGTCAGTTAATTATCTTTGTTACGGGCTGCGCAGCTTAACGCCCGATCAAGACGATACGTTAAAAGCCCTGGTTAGCCGCGAAATACCTAAGCCGCCGGAGAAACCGGGTTGCACTACCTTGACCGAGCATCACATCGACGTAGGCGGACACCCCGCGATTAAACAACGCTATTACGCCGTCTCACCGGCAATCGAGAAGGCGATTCACGAAGCTGTTAGAGAAATGCTCGCAGACGAAATCATAGAGCCCTCCGCGAGTGACTGGTCTAGCCCCATCGTTATGGTTAAGAAGCCCAACGGCAAACTACGGTTTTGTCTCGATTTCCGTAAAGTCAACGAGGTCACAAAAAAGGACGCGTACCCAATCCCGTTAATGAATAGCATTCTAGATCGATTACGGCGGGCGAATTACATTACCACCCTCGACCTCAGCCAAGCGTACTTCCAAATTCCCTTGGCGGAGAAAAGTCGCGAGATAACCGCTTTTACGGTCCCCGGCATGGGTTTATTCCAGTTCCGGCGCATGCCGTTCGGTCTCACTAACGCACCGGCTACCTTCCAGCGCCTACTCGATCGGCTCATCGGCCCCGAGATGCAGCCGCACGTGTACGTCTACCTGGACGATATAATAATCGTAACCGCGACTTTTGACGAGCACCTCGAATGGTTACGACGGGTATTGACCAAGATCAGGGACGCGGGCTTAACCATTAATCCCGATAAGAGCGAATTTTGCCGTTCGGAAGTGCGATACCTGGGATTTCTTGTGAACCGCGATGGATTACAAATAGACCCCGAAAAAGCAGCGCCGGTAGTCACGTACCCCGCGCCGCGGAATATCAAGGAACTACGCCGCTTTCTCGGTATGGCGTCTTGGTACCGTCGTTTCATCCCGGCTTTCGCGACAGTAGCCAGTCCGCTTACCTCTCTGTTGAAGAAAACTTCGGTCTGGTCGTGGGAGTCGTCCCAACAAGAAGCTTTCAGGGAAATTCGCGAACGATTATCTACCTCCCCGACTTTGAGTTGCCCCGATTTCGAACTACCGTTTGTTCTACAAACTGACGCAAGTAGCGTGGGTTTGGGAGCCGTTCTGACTCAGACCGTCGATGGCATAGAGCACGTAATCGCGTACGCGAGTCGCGCTCTAATCGCCGCCGAGAGAAATTACACTACCACCGAGCAGGAGTGTCTCGCCGTTATTTGGGCGATACGGAAGTTCCGTTGTTACCTCGAAGGATATCACTTCACTGTGATAACCGACCACTCCAGCTTACGGTGGCTGCACAATCTGAAAAATCCCTCCGGTCGTCTAGGACGCTGGGCTCTGGAACTCCAGGAGTACAACTATGAAATCATCCATCGGAAAGGCGCCCTACACCACGTACCCGACGCCCTTTCGCGTATCCCGGAAGATACCTGTGCCTTGCTCGTACCCCCTCTCGAAAGTAAAGATCGTTGGTATAACCGGAAATTCCGCGCCGATCGCCCGACGCCCCGAGCAGGCCTCCACCATCCCCGCAACCCCTGCAACAGCCCCACCGGAGTCGGTAGCCGGCCCTCGTTACGGCCAATGTTTTAACTGCGGGAGCATGGCTCACCGGCGACAGGAGTGCACACGACCCCCACGCCAGTTTTGCTTCCGCTGCGGAACACTGGACGTCACCGTACGTACTTGCCCGAAGCACGGAGGCGCGTATCGAAAAGAAGAGCCCTGGAAGTGGAACCGTCGATAATCTGCGCCCCGAATCTATCAAGTCCCAAGTCCGTGATACCCCCATTTTGTATTCTTCCGCCCCCCTTTCCCCGGAACGGTCGGACTACATTTGCTGCTCGCCTACTGCCGCTGCAGACCCCATACCCCAGTTGTTTTGTCTGCTTCTGTCTGCCCGTTGCGCGTAGAATAATTTCGAGTCCCCGCGAGGGGCAGGACCCCCGTAGTCCGCTACCAAGAACTCTATTATTTTCTTTTTTTTTATTTCATTTGCCTTCTTTTTTTTTTGTTGGTTCCTGTTGCGCGGGTCCTTACCTTCTATTACCTCCGCTATACCTTACCACGCTAATCAATTATTAGAGAAATAAGTTATCTGGTTTTTGTGATTTAGTATTTTGTTTCTTTCTTTGACGCTTCTAAACTATTAGCTTTAAGATTTTCGGTCTAAGACGGAGTATTGTATTCCTTTTTCTAAGTTTAAGTTAATCCAGTAAAGAGGAAGTAAGTGTTCCCCAAATGTCGTTTTTTTTGTGTTTTAAACCCTATTTTACCTGGTCTCCGTCCTCGCGGAGTGGTCCCGCCGCCTTTCGAGTTGGAGCCAGTCAGAGCCTCCGGTGGCTCAAACATTTCGTGTCCTTTGATTGAGAGCTTAGCTTTGGCTAAAGTCTCAAGGATATATTGAGTTTTCTTATTCGTCTTGGGACCAAATTGAGTTGGGGATATGGAGCACGCACTTGCGTGGTGGACTGGGAAAATCTGGGCTCCGAGTGGCGAGCCGAGGAACCAGCTCTGTTTCAGGTTAACAGCCGTGGCCTATTCGGGAAGCCGGAAGACACAGTCGTGCGAGTGGGCATCGAGACGAGTCACCCGAAGGATGTACACCACCGCCAGCCACCCGCAGCCGACATCGTCGAGCGTCGTCATCACCAAGCCAAACAAATTCTGGGGTTGGGGTTTGTGACGTGACATTTCTGCCCCGCCACTCGTACGATCTGTGTCGACCAGTGGACCGGGTTTACGGTCCATTTTGGGACGCCCCTCGACTCACTGGCGATGTTCGGAACAAGACTCAGCGTCACGTATCTTTAAGTATTAGTTATTAACCCGTGTATTACCTTGCTAGCGAAATTTACCTGTTTTACCTTCTGTTACCTCCGCGTGCAAAGAAGAGGGAGAGAGAATTTTAGTTCGCCTTTTTTAAGTTCTAATGACGTGTATTTTGACAGCTTCGTTTGATAGTGGAGTGATTTGGGGTTGCCACCCGCCGGGGTCCCCCCCCCCCCCCTCTCGCCAGTATTTGTTTGCTTGAGGCTTGCCGATTGTCTGAGCCGATCTCGCTCATAAGGATCACCCTCTCACACCGTCACCGAGCATCGAATAACATTCTCGACTTGCGGGCGGCCGAAAGAGCACGCTGGCATAGGCCATATTTTGAACGCCGCCCGTGCCTTTCCCGCTGTAGCAACCCAGAGTTGCACCGCCCGCACTACCGTGGATTCGGGTGTCACAGTCCGTGTGAACCGGCGCCTCGTCAGGTGGGATCTGGGGGAGTTTTTCTGGAGGCGAGGTGCTGTTGTACCTGGTGGTTTATTTTGTGGGCCCACCACGTCTCCGAGACGTCCGGAGTCGTGAGGGAGGCCTCCCCTCGTCCTTCCGGAGCTGCCCGCCGGATCCCCAAGAGGAAAGACACCCGGATCACGGCTATCAAGTCGAGAGGGGTGTTCCGAGTGAGCGGGGAAGGTGAGGACAAGAGGTGAGTTGTTATTAATCCGTTCAGGCAAAAGGCGTAACCACAATTACGTTCATTGCGCGCTCCTCATTTGAAAATCCCGCGCGAAAGCGCGAGCCAAGAGTCCGCGCTCGGGCTCGCGCCCAGCGCGAGAGCGCTGCCGTACCGGGGCCCGGTGGTGGGGACAGCGCCGAATCGCGAGGACCGCTCGCACGCACAATTAGTCGAGTTCCGAACATCATTCCGGTGAGTCAGCGTCGAGTCGAGTCCAACGACCACCCCTTTGTGCAGCGAGCGTTCCTCGGTAAGTCCAACTCGTTATCTCCACCGAATTCACTGATCTAGTCGAGCCCTTTTCTTTTCTCTTGTTATTTCGGAATATAGTTCCGGTTTTTGTAGTTTATGTTGCGTTTTAGTGGGGCACGAGGGCGAAGTATCGAGCGAGATTGCGGCCGATACTTCCCGTGTTTCCCGTCTTTTGATATTGCCGTTTTGAAGGGCTTAGCTTGATCAGTTTTTCGTTATTAATTTGGTCTCAGTTATTTCTTTAAAGTTTCGCGTTAAGTAGAGTCAATCATAGAATTCGAGTCTTTGTGAAATTGCGTCGTACGCGCTGGAATATTCCACGCGACGACGCCTCTCTCTCTCTCTCTCCATGCACGCGCCGAGGCTCTAGCGAGCACGTTACCTCGCGTTTGTTTGCGCTCTGTCTCTCTCGCTCGCGCTGGCGAGCATCGTTTATACGGCGTTATATTTTGTCTTTCGTATCGAATCTTTTTCAACCGTTATTTTTACCTTCGCCTATATTGTTCTTTTTCTATTTCGTGTGACGCTTACTGTCTTTTCTGTTACCTTTTTCTGCGAGCATTATTACCACGTATTATTGCATCATCTCTGTTATCTTCGCCAATATTAATCCGACGCTCGTTATCCCTATTTTATCGCATTCTTTATTCACGTCAGCTCGTATTACCTCCACTGAACGCGCGGGAACTTCGGCGTTACCTCGCGCTTGGCCGAAGTTCGTCCCGCTGTTACCTTCGGTTACCTTTCGTCGCATATCGCCGGATTCCTCGCGATCGAACGGGTGCCAATTACCTTTTACCTTGGATTACCTAGGGCGCCGGCTGTTCTGGCGTTGCTTACCTTTTACCTTTTACCTAGAGCATCCGCCTGGCGGACGGCTGATTACCTTTTACCTGCACGCCAGAGCATCGGTTGTCGATTACCTACGGCACCCGGGAGACCACGAGGCGAATCGTTAACCACGTTATTACTCGTTGAATTCGGGCGCGCCCCGCGCGAAGTCCCTCGTTACGGCGCAAGCAGTCAACGTTTTGCGATCTGATGCCCCCCGAATTAATTTCCCTCAAACTTTAGTTTATATCGAGTCCAACCCGGTTATAATTTATCCCTTTTGCTGTATTCGAACTTATTCGGTCACTGGGAATAAAGCTTGAAATATGTCCCGAATTCTGCTTTGTCGTGGCTTATTTTTTTTTGCGTTGCGGATTGCTACCTTTTCCCCAAGGATCCCCCCCTCTACCTTTCAGTATCTCAGATGAGCTGAGTAGCCGGACCGTCCTCAGTCACGAGTGTCTCTCGTTCCCTCTGTGTCGTAAATTATATTATTTGACGTTACCATCGTTGAGAGTGAATGAATCAAAAGTCGAGTAATCGGCGGTACTTCGTACCTGGCGCCCAATTCACTCTCATGGCCGGAGAGTGGTGCGAGAGGACGAGACGGGTGAGCTGAGAAGGGACGTGATCGTACCCATCGGGGAAAATATTACGTTACAATACATATATAGCAAATTTGCGAGATTTCGCGTCATGTTGACGTTTGAGGTTATGACCGCCGGAGTGCTGTAGCGTGCAGAGTGTAGAAAAATAAAAGTGGTTATTGAAAAGTGGAAGGAATCGATATTATTAATGACGTGACTAATTAGTGTTGAATAATAATAATAATAATAACAATGAGAAAAAAAAAGTTCGTTCATTATAACCTCTAAAACGTTCTTTCCAAACAGAAATTCTATGTTGTGTAATTACATTAAAGAAAGAGGTGGATGGTTGTGTGTAAACGAATTCAAATAAATTAAAAAAAACTTTGGTCAAGTAATTCAATGTATTGTTGTCATAATTTCTTTCATTTAGTTTGGCTGTGTTCACCGGTCCCTTTTTCCACCTGCTTAGCTTACAGTGTATTGTCATACCAATTTCTATTTGTTCTCCAGACAATACGAGAGATATTCGTATTTCTATTTCTTTATATTGATTTCAACAACATAATTTGAAATATTTATAACAAAAAGCCTTCATAATTGCTTGTTCATACACCCAAGTTTTGAAAAATCTTTGGGCCATGTAAATGCATAGATATATTCACTTGAGTAGTTACATGATAAATTTGGAAATTTATTTCAATAAGTCATTGGGTGCTTAATTTTCATGATATCAAAATTTGTATCTTCGAAATGCAATGAACACCTCTAACCTTGTGGGTTGAAAAATTCATGTCTGTAAGTCTACACCTGATCATTTTTGGATGTGATCAAATATTTTGTCTGCGGATAACCATGGAGACATACAAAATTACAGCATTTTGCTTGCTTCAACATGCATCGTATCTGTCACTTTTTTTTTGAATGTGTCATAATAAGTTTCAAAAATGTGGTTCATGTAATTTTGAAGTGTTTTTCCCTATAGCACCAAAGTCTGTATAACTGATACGTAGCAAGTACCTATGAACTTTGATATTTCTGTGAAATAGCAGGTATGCCAATCTTTTAGCTTTTTGGTTCCGACTGGAATATATTAACGAAGATATTCATTACTAAAGTCTTCACCTACTTATTTCTGAATAGATCTGAAATTACTGTCTTCAGAAACTAATGCACAGATACATGAAACAATTTTGATTTCTGTTCTCTTTCAATTGCGCTGTCTTTTTTCTTTTTAACTATGGCTCTGCTCTTTCCGATCCTTGTTTTGACTCCATCGGTTTGCAGCGGATCGATGCATATTATTAATTGGTTTCCTAATATGTGTCCTATGATTTTCTACTATTTCTTCATGCTGATTGTGGTAACGTGATTCAAAAGGTTTCCAATTATGATCATCAATCGCACATTTTGTACAACAGATTCTCAAAACAGTTTCTGGTCTTGATATAAGTGTAGTTATTCTTTTTCCACCTGGTCTGTCGAGTAATAAATTTTGAAACTTGTTCCAAAAAGTCTTGGGATGCTTTTTTTGCTGATAATATGAAAATTTGAATCGTCGGAATGCAGTAGGCAAACACAAATATTGACAACAATACTTATGAAATGACGTGTATGTTGAGTATTCCTATTCTGCAAACTGCAAATGTGGAATTATTGGTGAAAACATTCATTACGATAAGTGTACAGTTGCTCAGTTTTCGATGCGACTAAGTATAATACCTGCCAACATCATGGAAACCTACAGAATTTCTGAATGTTATGTGCTCTATGTGATTTTAATGTAACATCATGACTTCTAACAACTTTCCACTCTAATACTATAGATTTGGATCATTGAAATACAGCAAAAATCTGCAAACTATAAAATTTATATACTGTGCCATTCATTTTATTTTTTGACTCCCACCGTAACATAAATATGAAGTGAAAAATTCATTACAAAAGTCTTCAGTTGCTCATTTATGGATAGATTTGAAACTGCTGTCTTCCAAACTCATTGCGCAGATACATTGAATTGCAGCCGATACCTGCGAATTTGGAAATTTCTGTGGATAAGTATATGTGCTAAGTATCACCCCCTATCTTTGATTATGGTAATATGTAATGAAACTTTGTTCAGCAAATTTAAAGTGTTTCCTTTCAAATAGTATTGAAGTTTGTATTACTGCAGTATGGAGCAAATACCTTCAAACTTTGATATTTTTGTGTCGCAGCATGTGTGCCAATCATTTAAATTTTTTACTCCAACCGTAACATGTAATTTCAAAAATTCATCACAAAAGTTTTCAGCTTTACTAATTATCTTAATTTTCCTTTTTCTAAATTCTATGCTAAATTTCTGAATTTCCTAATTTATTTCTAAATTATCCTGAAATGAAATTGTTTTCCTCCACAAGCAATGCAGGTACCTTAAATGTCTTTGAATTCCGTTGCTCTGTTGAATCAAGTACGCTCAGTTTTTTTTACTTCTTTGAATTCTGACATAATAAATGTTTCCGGGTGCCTTTTTTCTGCAACTATCAAACTGTAGATAATTGGATCTTCGCGGCCACTTGAAAACTTTGGAAATATATTTCATCGGGGGCATGTTTTGGATGACACGAAAATGTCTAGATTCAGAATGCCAAAACGACATTTAAAAATGGCCAATTCTGTTGTATTCGTTGTGTCTTGAATTTGATCTATCTTTTCTCTTTTCCTTTCTTTTCACTAACGTTATAGGCCGGAAATCATATCTCAGCCCGCAACACGCATTGCTACATGCTCTTGAGTTTCCAATGGACAAAACATATTAGAAGACAAGGAGAAAAATCACCAAAGTCCAAGAACAAACCTCTATCGAAATATTTCCAGTTCAAATTTGACGAAATTTAGATCTTTTTTCGTGGAAACCAACGTTATAAGCCGAAAATCATATCACGACCTACAACCTGCTTTTCACCCTGCTCTTTGGTTCCTAATTGACAAAACATAATAGAGTACAAGGAAAAAAATCGCCAAAGTCCAAGGAGAGACCTGTGACGAAATATTTTCAGTTCAATTTTTACCAAAAATAGGTCTTTTTTCGTGGAAACCTACGCTATAAGCCGAAAATCATATCCCGGCCTCCAACCCGCTTGCGGCC
Organism: Venturia canescens; assembly: GCF_019457755.1. NCBI lineage: Eukaryota > Metazoa > Arthropoda > Insecta > Hymenoptera > Ichneumonidae > Venturia > Venturia canescens. The sequence continues at coordinate 20,767,546 of NC_057425.1, read as the reverse complement.
GTGCTCTTGGGTTCCTAATTGACAAAACATATTAGAGTACAAGGGAAAAAATCGCCGAAGTCCGAGGACAGACCTGTGACGAAATATGTCCAGTACAATTTTGACGAAAAATAGGTCTTTTTTCGTGAAAACCAACGTTATAAGACGAAAATCATAAATAATTCATAGAAATTTAAACTAATATCCTATAGTCAACTGAACATAAATAAGGAACTTTTGAGAAAAAAGACGTGATATCAAACCATAAACTTCCCCTAGGAAAAAAAAGGTTGGGACAAGTACATTGATGGTCCCTCGTTTGTTGATAATTCCATCCATGAAAAAAACTTTAAAACAAAATTTTTATAAAAAATGGGCAAAAAAATTATTTTATAAAAAAAATACAGAACAATTCGAAAAAAATTTCACAAATCTTGAAAAAGCATTATCTTTAAAAAAAACTAAACTTTATCTCTTTTTTAAAGTGTTAAAAGAATCAAATAACAAGTAAAAAATAAAAACCGAAAAATCGCGCTTGAAATCATTTTGGAAACCGATGCCTCATTCTTCTTATTTGATTCGAAGGGCTAAATCAACTAAAAAAAATTCCATCTAATTTACGTGCAGCATTAAAATTTATTATATCAATTCGAGGCCAAGTATTTTCTAATAAATTGAAAAAAGTTACCATTTGAGTTACGTGCAGCACTAAAATTTATGATATCAATCGAAGGACAAGTAATTTATGAGTAACTCCAAATTTCAACATTATGGAATTGTTCTAAGAAGCTTTTAAATCCAAAAAAATCACATGCAAGCTAGTCATTTCTTACTCTATGATGGCAGAGACAATCGATTTTTTTCAGACTTTCAGGAGCTACTGATATTATTCACAATATTCGACGTCGATTCGATCGATAGAAATTATGTTTAAATATGAGTTAAAAGTACTTGTCCGGCCCATCACTTTTCATTTAAATCAAATAAAAATCAATCATAAAAAAACGAAACTGTACGGGAGAATCCGGTTAAAAATTTATTGAAATGCGATTTAGGTTAGTTATGCCGAATGAAATTCGTTCGCTGGAAGAAGTGAGAAGTAAACACTGCCGTCATAGCAATACAAACTGGGGAGTTATTTTGGAAGCTTCAACATATTTAATGTGCAAAATGTTTTTTATTTATCGATGCACAATAACATCTTTTGTATATTACAGGACAATTTGTTTCCATTCTTATTAAATTAGTGCAATTAAGAGAAAATTACTTGAAGATAACTCTCTAAATTCCCTCTGCATGAGTATTTGTGCTCCAACAGTTCTAAAAAAGCCCTGATTTTTATTTAAATATAATAAGTTTAATGGAAAGTGATGGGCCGGACAAGTACTTTTAACTCATATTTAAACATAATTTCTATCGATCCAATCGACGTCGAATATTGTGAATAATATCAGTAGCTCCTGAAAGTCTGAAAAGAATCGATTGTCTCTGCCATCATAGAGTAAGAAATGACTAGCTTGCATGTGATTTTTTTGGATTTAAAAGCTTCTTAAAACAGTTCCATAATGTTGAAATTTGGAGTTACTCATAAATTACTTGTCCTTCGATTGATATCATAAATTTTAGTGCTGCACGTAACTCAAATGGTAACTTTTTTCAATTTATTAGAAAATACTTGGCCTCGAATTGATATAATAAATTTTAATGCTGCACGTAAATTAGATGGAATTTTTTTTAGTTGATTTAGCCCTTCGAATCAAATAAGAAGAATGAGGCATCGGTTTCCAAAATGATTTCAAGCGCGATTTTTCGGTTTTTATTTTTTACTTGTTATTTGATTCTTTTAACACTTTAAAAAAGAGATAAAGTTTAGTTTTTTTTAAAGATAATGCTTTTTCAAGATTTGTGAAATTTTTTTCGAATTGTTCTGTATTTTTTTTATAAAATAATTTTTTTGCCCATTTTTTATAAAAATTTTGTTTTAAAGTTTTTTTCATGGATGGAATTATCAACAAACGAGGGACCATCAATGTACTTGTCCCAACCTTTTTTTTCCTAGGGTATATATATATATAATATAATATTCACGGAGTCTGAGCGCGGTCGGGGTAAGACTCAATAGTTAGAAGGCCTAAAATGGCGAACAGGCATTCTGTATAACGCATATATAGATATACTGAATGCCTGTTCGCTATTTTAGGCCTTCTAACACTTGAGCCTCACCCGCGGTCGGCCTAGCAGCTGGAGGAGCCGACATCGTTGAGCCAATCAGAATGCGTAGAGGCAACAACTCTACTACTACTAACTACGTCAAAACGCGTATACGTATACGTCGAACTCGTGATATGTCAGTAACTTTTGCATAATCTTGAGCCCGTGCAAAGTTTTTTCTCAGCAATTACGCCACCGATCGTGTTGATTTTGGGCGCAATCTAAAGAGAATTTCTTAATTAGCTGAAAGTTCAATTTTCAAAGCCTTAGATGACTCATAACTTCGGCAATTCAAAAAAATCACTTGCCAATTTTACCCCCACCACGGCGAATCGTTTTATTCGGAGAAAGTATAAAAATCGGCGAGAGCCTCGGGCCAGCAGACGACAGGGCTGTCAATGTACTTGTCCCGAGACTCTACCGAGTCTCTTGATAAAAGTACTTGTCCGGCCCATCACTATTCATTCAAATAAAAATCAATCATAGAAAATTGAAATTGTACGGCAGAATCCGGTTAAAAATTTATTGACATGCGATTTATTATTAGTTTAATGTTCTTAATAATAGTATAGGTTAGTTATACCGAATGAAATTCGTTCGCTGGAAAAAGTGAGAAGTAAAAATTGCCGTCATTCCAATACCAACTGGGGAGTTATTTTTGGAAGCTTGAACATATTTAATGTGCAAAATGTTTTTTATTTATCAATGCACAATAACATCCCTTGTATAGTACAGGACAATTCGTTTCCATTCTTATTCAATTAGTGCAATTAAGGGAATATTACTTGAAGATAACTCTCTAAATACGCTCTGCATGAATATTTGTGCTCGATCAGTTCTAGAGAAGCCCTGATTTTTATTTGAATAAACAATTTTAATGTAAAGTGATGGGCCGGACAAGTACTTTTAACTCATATTTAAACATAATTTGTATCGATCCAATCGACGTCGAATATTGTGAATAATATCAGAAGCTCCTGAAAGTCTGAAAAGAATCGATTTTCTTATAAGTCTTTGCCACCATAGAGTAAGAAATGACTAGCTTGCATGTGATTTTTTTGGATTTAAAAGCTTCTTAGAACAATTCCATAATGTTGAAATTTGGAGTTACTCATAAATTACTTGTCCTTCGATTGATATCATAAATTTTAGTGCTGCACGTAACTCAAGTGGTAATTTTTTCAATTCATTAGAAAATACTTGGCCTCGAATTGATATAATAAATTTTAATGCTGCACGTAAATTAGATGGATTTTTTTTTAATTGATTTAGCCCTTCGAATCAAATAAGAAGAATGAGGCATCGGTTTCCAAAATGATTTCAAGCGCGATTTTTCGGTTTTTATTTTTTACTTGTTATTTGATTCTTTTAACACTTTAAAAAATAGATACAGTTTAGTTTTTTTTAAAGATAATGCTTTTTCAAGATTTGTGAAATTTTTTTCGAATTGTTCTGTATTTTTTTTATAAAATAATTTTTTTGCCCATTTTTTATAAAAATTTTGTTTTAAAGTTTTTTTCATGGATGGAATTATCAGCAAACGAGGGACCATCAATGTACTTGTCCCAACCTTTTTTTTTCCTAGGGGAAGTTTATGGTTTATCTATTTTTACAATAATTCAATTTAACACATTACATTTTTGATTCTTTATTCAATTCTCATGGAAAACATTTTATTTAATAACAAATGAAGAATTTATATTCGTCTACGATATTTGTTTGATTATATACTCAGATTTCAATTCCCTACACATTCCATTTTCGTTTCATTTGTTATATCATATGGAAAACATTTTATTCAATAATTCACGAGAAATTGGTTTTTAAATATCCTTTTACATTTTAAAGGAGATTTAAATAAATAAATAAATCCATGCCTCTGCATCTTTGTCATGGCGACAATTTTCATCAGCTCTCCAAAATTGAATATTATCAGATTTGTAGATGATCATTATCATTTTCATTATGCTATTTTATCAAAAATTGGATAGATTCCATTGAAAAATATAAATAAAATAACCCAAGATAGGAGTGACGAATAAGATCAAGGACTACAAAAATATCTACCGAAGAAGCAAACCCATTGTATGGAAAAACACTAAAAAAGTTTAATTCTAGTCAAGGGCTCGACGCATTGAGAAAATTTCTGGTGGTCTGAAAAGAAAATGATGATAGAGATCTTGCGATTGTAATTGCATACGTACAAGCTGGTGACAATGGTTTTGAAATTCTCAGACTTTTGGATACTTCTATAAAAAAATGTTAATAATGCCTGTGCTGTGTGTTCTGCCGTGTAGTTTATGGTTGTCAAGTAAGCAGAAAAATGTTCATTATTGACTTGAATTTAAAGAGAACTTTTAAAAGTCTTACGACTATTGGATGGAATCAAATCATTTGAAATGTCATTTATGATTAAAAGATTTTCTGATAAACGTTTTTCCAAAGTAAAACAGTAATTGCATGTTTTCGATTGCAGAATCTTGTAACAATACGAGCCGCTACCGCGTCCCTTGATCCCCAGTGCTGATTAATGTGGAAGAAGCTTGTCGCAGCTTCACTATTTCTCATTCGTCATTTATTCATGGTATGCTATCGAGTCAGAGCAATGTCAGATGGTTCCGCTTGGTGGTATTTTTCATTTCACACAGAAGTTTTGGAGACTTTGTCGTAACGAACCAAGCTCATGGATTCCCAAAGTATTAGAACTTGTTACGTACACTTTATACTCGCTTTTCTTGTGGAAGGTCATTCCTCGGTCATTCGAGCTTTACTCGACGGACAGGGAATTATTTCTTGTATTTTCCTCGAGTTGACATATTATTTTCACACCACCGTTCATTTCGTCCTCGACACCGCGAAATCTTGGGTTTTTGAAAATTCAGCCATAGCAAAACTAATGCGTGTTTTTTTTTTCGTTTCCGGTCTTGCAGAGTCTTGTTTCGCGGTACAATAATAGGAAGGGACCCGGAAATTTGCCTGGTTCAAAAGCAAAACAGGCAAACGAACCGGCAAACATTTTGTTAATCCGAAAGAAGGAGTGATAAAAACGTTGTATTCATCATTTTTAATCATTACCTTTTGATAAAACATCCTAAAACAGAATATAAACTGCACAACTGATAAACTCGTTTAGCGTCATGTTCAATTTTAATTAAAATTCTACAGTCAATTGATTTCTGAAGTAATATTCAAGTTTCAATTCGATTTTTTGACGTCGATAGATTTTGCAGTGGAAAGGGTGCACAATTTCCTAATAATACTTTTAACTTCAAACCGATACGGAGTGATTTTCTACGATCGCAATATTGGTACATCTGTTCGGAAGAACAAAATCAATTGGTCAACATGGTTTTACAAAGTCTCGGGTGCCTCATGGAAATATTCCAAGCTTTTGGACCTCATAATAAAAATTCTCATCGCTTGTCCAGATTGTGTGAAATCTCAACTGATTCATACCAAGACATTCCTTGAGCCAGGGGCTATTCGAATAAAAAGTGATGGGCTGGACAAGTACGTTTAAGACGTATTTGAACATAATTTGTACCGATCCAATCGAAGTTGAATGTTGTGAACAAAACCAGGCGATCCTGAAAGTTGGAGGGGAATCGATTTTTCAAAGTCTGTACCTTCTTGAAGTAACAAATGACTTTCATGTGAGTTTTTACCCATTTTCATATGTTCTGGTTAAAAAAAAAGTTTGCCATCGTTCTTATTATTCAAAAGGAAGATTCTGCAATTTTTTATTTCTATTAATTTTTTAGTAATTTCAATGAAACGTTCTGAGCCCGATGAGGATTCTCAACACTTATTTGTTGCTGGAGATTATATTTTGAATTACTGATAAATACTTGGCCTCGAATGGATATAATCAATTTTAGTACTGCACGTAACTTTCTTTATAACTTTTGCTTCATGAGCTTGTTTTTCCTCGAAAATAATTATCATGGATGATTAGTGACTCCTATGCATAAAACGTTATTTTTTGAATTGGCTTCAACTTGGCTTTCAATTGATATCATACATTTTTATATTGCATGTAACTTGGATAGTACATTTTTCAATTTGTTTAATATTTATGATTTTGTTTGAAAAGTTTTTACTTTTTCTTTATAGAATTTTTTTCGATTGTTTTTAATTTTTGTTGAATTTTTTGAACTTTTCAATTTTTCGTTTTTTGTTTCCATAGAATTGTTTTCCTGGATTTGAATATTTTTTCTATGTCATCCAGAAACAAAGGATCATCAATGTACTTGTCCCAACCTTTTTTTTCCCTAGGAGTTACGACTATACTGAAAATATTGAAATTCTTGCCTACTAATAGTCAATTAATTTTCTTGATTTTTCAAAACAAATGAGTAAGGAGGTACAAGAATATGTAGTGTGACGTGACATTTTTGCCCCGCCACTCGTACGAATCGTGTCGACCAGTGGACCGGATTTACGGCCTATTTTGACGCTGTTCGACTCGTCGGGTGTTGGTCGGAACGAGACTCATCGTCACGTAATTATAAGATTTATTTTTAAGTACCTTTCGAGCGACAATTTAGTAAGTCTAATAACCGTTACGTCTTACCTCGGTGCAAGGAAGAGAGAGAAATCCTTGATTGTTTAATTTTGAGTTTGATGAAGTTTCCTTTTGACTATTCCGTTTGTTTTTTGAGAGATTTGGTGTTAACGTCACCACATTGGTCCCAGCAAGCATTAGTTATTTGACGATACTTTCCTGCTGTTCGAGCAGATCTCGCTCGCAAGAATCATCCCTCTCACGCCGTCTTCGAGTATCAAAGAACATTCTCGACCTGCGGGCGGTTGAAAGAGCACGCTGGCATAGGCCATTTATTGAACCCCGCCCCTGTCTTTCCCGCCGTAGCAACCCAGAATTGCACCGCCCGCAATACCGTGAATTCGGGTGTCAAAGTCCGCATGAACCGGCGCCTCGTCTGGTGGGGTCTGGGGGAGTTTTCTGGAGGCGAGGTGCTGTTCTAGCCTGGTGGCTTATCTTGTGGGCCCACCGCGACATCCGGAGTCGTGAGGGAGGCCTCCCCTCGTCCTTTTAGAGCTGTCCGCCGGATCCTCAAGAGGAGAGACACCCGGATCACGGTCATCTAGTCGAGAGGAGTGTTTCGAGTGAGCGGGAGAGGTGAGAGCAGCAGAAGGGTAATTATTGCGATATTGGGTAAAGAAGCGTAACGGGAATTATCCTCCGTACACGCTCCCTTGTTTTGAGTTTCCCGCGAAAGCGCGAGCAAAGACTCTGTACTCTAGTTCGCGCCTAGCGCGTGAGCGCCGTTGTGCATGGGCCTAGTGGTGGGGAGAACGCCGAATCTGGAGGACCGCTCGTACGCACTATGAGTCTTCTTCCGATCACCTCACCGGCGAGTCACCAATACCTCCCGGTCATCGAGGTTCCTTTGTCTTTCGGCGTGCGACGAGCTGGTTCCTCGGTAAGCCCTTTCTCTTTCTCCCCGAGTGATTAATGGAATTGAGCATTTTGAGTTTCGGAATTTAGTTCCGGTTTATTTGGCGTTTCGGGGAACATGTGTGTCGAAGTTTCGAGCGAGATTGCGGCCGATACTTCCCGTGTTCCCGAATTTTGTAGTTTTGCGGCTCAGCTCCACTAATCGATTCGATATTAATTTGGGTCCATTCAGTATAGTTTATTTGACGTAATCCGGTTGCGCATGAATTAATTAAGTTTGAGTTTTGTAATGTCGAATTTTTTATATCGAATTCTGGTAATACGCGCTGGAATATCCCACGCAGCTACATTTCTCTCTCTCCCTGCACGCGTTGAGGCTTTAGCGAGCACGGTCGTTCGCGCGATGTTTTTGCTCTGTCTCTCTCGCACTTATTGTCGCGCGTCGTCTATACGGCGATTTATTCTGTCTTTTGTATTGCGTATTTTTCAGCCGTTCCTTTTGCGTTCGCATTTATTTCCTTTTCTCTATTTCGTGACGATCGTATCATTTTGTGTCTCTTTATGGCGAATTATCTTGTGGCACTCTTCCGTTACCTCTTTTACCGCTTCAAGAATTATCTTGTTATTAGTTTCTATGATTTATTTTATCGTATAACGCCGCTACCTTCGTATTATTGTACTGATCGTTCGGGAATTTCTATGTTACCTCGCGCTTAGCCGAAGCCGCTTCGCTATTGCCTTCGATTACCTTTCGTCGCGAATTATTTTAGGGTTACCTAGCGTCAATTACCTTGCCTATGTTGCCTATGACGCTCTCGCGAATTATTTTAGGGTTACCTAGCGTCAATTACCTTGCCTATGTTGCCTATGACGCTCTCGCGAATTATTTAGGGTTACCTAGCGTCAATTACCTTGCCTATGTTGCCTATGACGCTCTCGCGAATTCCTTTCGGTTTACCTGGTGTCGATTACCTTTTACCTGAATTTATCTAAAACACCGGTTGTTCTGGCGTTGGTTACCTTTTACCTGTTACCTAAGGCATCTGCTCGTCAGATCGCTGATTATCTTTTACCTACAATGCCAGAGCGTCGGTTGTCGATTACCTACGACATCCGCGAAATTGCGATGCGATTACCTATTACCTGAATTACCTGATGAATTCGAGTAAGCCACGCGCCGAAACCGCGTTGTCGTCAAATACGTATTGGCCATGCGATTCTAGCGAGCCGTAAATTGAATTTCCTTTCCAACTCTTATTTTATGTAGAATCCAATCTCGCGAGGATTCATCGTTTCTTGTACTTTTGTTTATTTGAATAAATTGTGAATCTTTTCTGAATCTTCTGTCTGTGTCGATTATTTGCTTTGCGTTGTGAATTGCTACTTTTCCCCAAGGATCCCCCCCTCTACCTTTTGTATCTCAGATGAGCTGAGGAGTCGAACCGTCCTCGGTCATTCGTTCCCCTCGTGTACGCTAAATTCTAGTTTTGCGTTGCGTTACGATTGCGAGAATCGACGAAAATAAAGTCGATTAATTCGACGGTACTTTGTACCTGGTGCCCAGTTCATTCTCGCAGCCGGAGAGTCATAAGGGAAGGAGTGGGTGAGCCGAGAAGGGACTGGATCGTACCCTTGCGGGGAAAATCTACGTTACAGTAGATGTGACGAGCACTTTTGTTTCGTATGTGAATATTTTTTAATCAACCCAACCTTTTTTTTCCCTAGGGGAATTTTGGGGTTTGATATCACTTTTTTTTCTCGACTTCCTCGATTTCGTTTTGACGGCTATAGAATTTAAGTTCCAATTTTCCTGTGTTATTTTGTTAGTATGTTTTTTAAGATTATTATTTTGTTTGAGCATTTTCAATGATTTTAAACACTCACGATAATGATATGATACTGTGAACTATTTCCCGCACCAACGCAGGGGTGGAGTTCCAGGCGTGTTCTTTTTACGTCACTTCATGTCCATTAGGAACCCAAGTACATGGGGAAATTCATGTTGGTGGTAGGAATATGATTTTCGGCTCTTAAGGAAGTTGAGGCATTAGAATGAAAAGGATGTCGCTGCTTTCAAACCGATCAAGAGACTCGGTAGAGTCTCGGGACAAGTACATTGACAGCCCTGTCGTCTGCTGGCCCGAGCTCGCCGAGACTATCTTTTCTCTGAATAAAACGATTCGCGGTGGTGGGGGTAAAATTGGCATGTCATTTCGTTCAATTACGAAACTCCTGAGTCATCTGAGGCTTTGAAAATTGAACTGGAGATTAATTAATAAATTCCCTTTCGATTCCACCCACAATCAGCATGATCGGTGGCATAATTGCTGAGAAAAGACTTTGCACAGACTCAAGATTATGCAAAAGTTACCAACACATTCTAGAATTTATGCGTCTGTATTTACAACACAATCAAAGGCACTTTGATGCTCTCGAGTTTCTGATTGGTTGGATCTGACGACATCCATTTTTAGACATTGTGATTGGTTCTTAAAATTAGTTGTTGATGATTGGAAATCTGACGTCAACTTCAGAACGTAGCACACGGCGCAGCACAGCTGGTAACAGCAGTCATAAATTCGATCGATATACATATATATATTGTAGCGAAACACACGCGCGACGGCCCGAGCCCGTCGAAACGAACGAAACTCCGCGATCTTTAGATCACGGACAAAACATCGCGGCGACCACGCTCGTCGCTGTTGACAGGTGGCGGCCATCTTAGGCCGGTAGGCATGAGCCCGAGCGGGGCTACCGGCGCCGCTCTGAACTTCGCCGCGCGACATTTTATCGAGATTTATTCTTTTTGTATTTTTTTTTATTTTAAGTCGCCCGAGCACGTGAATATGATCAAAATCATCAGAAAAATAAGACGAGTTTAAGAAAAATGTTCTGAAGTCAAATCAATGTAACAAAATTAAGGTAATAATGAAAAATGTAAAAAGCGACTACGACGCATGCGCGGGCAGAGCGTTGATGGGCTATAGGACGCGTACGTGACTTTTAGCGATTATAATTTTACGAATCATATTAAAACAAATAACAATGCCAAATTAAAGAAGAAATTGAGTAATAATTGATCAAATTGAAGTTTTTATTGTTTAACATCGGAATAAGCTGTAAATCATAAAAAGCGGTAGTCCGCGCATCGTATGTTAGCCCGCTCGACCAACGGGCGAGCGTGAATCATGGCAACGGGCTAATCAGAGTGGGCGTAATAGAAAGGTGCGCAGAACCGAGCGAAAACGGAGATTCTCGGCGCTCGAGAATTTTATGGTGGGGACACGGGTATAAGAGGCGCTGCGCGACGCATTCGGCATTCAGTTCTCCCTGCCTCAAGGATCAACTCGGACCTCTCTGACAACACTGACCAAGCACTCTGCTTTAAAATTCATAAATTCCTTTCCTAAATTTTCCTGGATGCCTGGAATCTCGGAGCGATTCGGTGACGTTTCAATCCCAGAGTCCAGGGTCCGCACCTAACCTCTAAAATTTCCAAATTTTCCTGGACGCCTGGAATCTCGGAGCGATTCGGTGACGTTTCAATCCCAGAGTCCAGGGTCCACTCTTAATTTTTCCAAATTTCCGTTGCACGGGATCTCGGAGCGATTCGGCGACGTTTCAATCCCAGAGCCCGTGGACGGTGAATTACCTAACCTAGTGGATGCACAGGATCTCGGAGCGATTCGGTGACGTTTCAATCCCAGAGCCTGTGGTCTACGCTATCCTGTCATATTCCATAGTAGATTCTATTTTGTCATTTTATGATCGTTAAAAGCAGAGCTGTAAAATTATTTTTTTGGGTTAATTAAAATTTCAAATTCAAATTTGATAAAAATCTTGTCCGAGTTGGCCGGGTACGGAGACCTAACGCAAATTAGAGAATTAACAAAAATCCAAGAGGCGATAGATCGAGTTAAAATTATATCGAGTCAAAACAAAATTGAAAAATTGTCAAAGCGAAGAGATCCTCTTGGATTCATTTATATTTTTTTTTTTTTAGAGAAAACAAGCGTAACAGGACATCGGAAAAACCGCGTCAAACGAATTATAGCTCGAAGCATTGAATTGAGAGGTTTTTAAGCTCGAGGCGTGTCGAGAGACTAGAACGAACGCGACCATTAATTTTAAAATTGTTTTATTTCTAATTATTATTTTTCTACAATTAAAATTCGAAAATTGAGAAATTAAAAATTATCTCAGACAGAGAATTTGCAACGTTTTCGGGTCTTTTTCTCGCCAGATCCGGTAAAACAACGCAAGACAATATAAAAAAAAAAACCAAACTGTTTTAATCATCAAAAGCAATCGCGAAGCTTTTTATTTTTGTCAAAATTCAATCAGTTATTTGAATAAATTTGATTATTTTAATTTTCAACAAGAATTCTTGGTTTCCGCGTTTTCCTTCATACCTGCTCCTTATTATTTAGGTTGCTCGAACCGACGCGTGGCGGCGTTCAGGCCAGGTCGGCAAGAGCGTTTCGTTACAATATGTACAAACCATGTGTCAGTTTTTGATCGCATGAACATAGTTTCGACATTACGAAGTGCGTGCGGGATAAATAAAAAAATAATTTTCGTCATCTGAAGAAGTGCATATTACTATTTATTTTGTTATTTGTGATATATTAAACCCGTATCAAAGCGGCCGCGTAAATGTAGTCTGTGATGTGTGTGTGAAAAAGAATATAAAAAATGCGCGATGCATATTGTAACGTAACGCTCTCGCCGACCCGGCCTGAACGCCGCCACGCGTCGGTTCGAGCTGCCTTAATTTTAAAAGGAGCAGGTATGAACGAGACGAGAGACGAGGATTGTGTTGATAAGATAACAAAATGAATTTATTAAACAATACTTTTGTGTTTTTACAAAAAATGATACGTGTTTTTAATTTTAATCTTTGTTTGTCCGCGTTGTTTGACCGAGTCAGGCGAGAGAAGACTCGAAACACCCGGAAAAACGGAGCGTTTTTCTGTATGAAATTTCGATTGAATTTTCAAATTTGTTTTCGTTTTCGTTTGTACAATAAAGAACGCTTTATGATTTATCGTGCCCTCTGCTTATTCTATTTCCTTTCCTTCCCGCTAAAAATGAAATTCGCAACGCTAGTCATTGACAACCGGTGTTCTGTAGTCCTAACCGCTTAAGCCTGAGTTCTTACGCTTTTTGATAATTCAAGAGTGTTGTACGCTTTTGTTTTTACAATTTTTATGTTTTTTGATCGCTTTTGACGCTATACAAACTCTAGTCTTACCGCTGCCTCTTGAATTAATGCTCCTATTTGCTTGTTATTTGTTATAATTGATTATGATTGGTTCGGATGATTTATTTTGACTTTGAAGTCGTGCAATGGTTCAAATGGACTGCGGATTATTGAATTATTCAATTATAATGCTAATTAATTCGTTCGACCCAACCAAATCGGATAAACTGTAAAACAATCTTGAAGTTAATAATAATTAATCATAAAATCATTTATTTATCGCCTCTATTATGAATAAACCCAAAAAATGCTAGGTGGAAAGTTTGTGCTTGACCACGGGCCTCAAACGTCGCCGAATGGCGCCAATGTTCAAAACACAAGACAGGTTAGGATGTGTACCCCAGACGACGGGCTCGATACGTCGCCGAGTCTCGCCAATGCTCTGAGCATTCACTAGGTTAGGTAATTTTGCCCACGGACCACGGGATCGATACGTCACCGAGTCTCACCAATGTCCCGTGCAGCGAAAATTCGGAAATTATAGGTTAAGTGGAATGGACCCTGGACTACGGGATCGATACGTCGCCGAGTCTCACCAATACCCCAGGCTTCCAAAGGAATAGTAGGAAAAAAGGATTTTTAGGTTTTACCAGAATAGAGTGTATTTTGCTATTTGATGTTAGGAGAGCTCTTCTAGGAGATCCGAGTTGGTTCTAGAGGTAGGGTGAACTGCCTCTCGAATGAGCCGTGCACCGACTCTTACACCCCGTTCCCCACTCTAAATTCTCTCAAACGCCGAATTTCTCTATTTCGGACGCGTTCTGCGCATTCTTTTGTAACGGGCTTTACTATTGGCTCGCTGCCTTAATTCGCGCCTTGTTATTCCCTGATCAAGAGACGCGGTAGCGGCTCGACGCCAAGTATTAAAAGGAAAAACTGCAGCGCAAAAGAAAAGCCAGCGCGAGCCCTGCCGCTACTCTTATATACGCGAATATGCCGGTTTTATGACGTCACAGAATTTTCAAATGGTTCTCACAAATAAACCATTTCATAAAAGAACTTGAAAATTTGTGACGATTTTTTTTCGATTTTTCTCTTTCCATTGGTCTTTGTTGCAAGTAAATCCGTCCAGTAGATCCTGAGATATGTAACGTTAGTGATTTAAAATCCATCATTTCGGGATTTTCATTTTCTTAGAGACAGAGGGGCGTAAGTTACGCTTGTTTACATTTGGACTTACGTCCTTTGCACGATTTCTTACGTTTGTCACACTCTACGTCACGCACTGCGCTGAACGCGGCTACCCCCTCTCCTTCTGCGTCGCCGAGCGAGAGAGACAGAGAATGGGCGCACAGCGGGGGCAATACCAGCTCCTGGTTTGCGCATAAAATATGTATATTATATAATATATATTTTATTTATTAATATTAATTAATAATAAAATATTATTATAATAAATATTTTATTATAATTAATATATAATATAATATATATATTATATTATACAATATATAATATAAAATGATAATAATATAAGAAAACAAAAAAATTGAATAATACGAATAACATTAAATAATAAATAATAAAAATAAAAAAATATAAAATTCTGGTCGACGCCGCTGGATTTTTCGAGGATGTCTAGGGCGATAGATCATGGGTTTTGGAGGACTAGGTTTAGGTACATTCTATCGCGAATTTCGATTTCTAGGTGGACGACCCCATAGTTTTTTATGTCCAGATATATTCCTCCATGGTTTTCGCGATCGAGGTTGACGGCTCCACAGGTTTCGATGTCCAGGTATGTTTCTCCATGGTTTTCGTGGTCTCGGATAATTCCTCCATGGGTTTTGATGTCTAGGTATATTCCTTCATGGTTTTCGATGTCTGGATATGTTCCTACATGGTTTTCGTGGTCCAGGCATATTCCTCCATGTATTTCGTCGTCCAGGTATATTCCTCCATGGTTTTCAATGTTTAGGCATGTTTCATCATGGTTTTCGTGGTTCAGGTATATTCCTCCATGGTTTTCGATGGCTGGATTTGTTTCTCCATGGTTTTCGTGGTCTGGGTATGTTTCTTCATGATTTTCGCAGTCGAGGTCGACGGCTCCACAGTTTTCGATGTTCAGGTATGTTTCTCTCGGGTTTTCGTGGTCGAGGATAATTCCTCTATGGGTTTTGATGTCTAGGTATATTCCTCCATGGTTTTCAATGTCTAGGCATGTTTTATCATGGTTTTCGGGGCCGAGGTCGACGGCTCCACAGTTTTCGATGCCCAAGTATGCTTCTCCATGGTTTTCGTGATCTAGGATAATTCCTCCATGGGTTTTGATGTCTAGGTATATTCCTTCATGGTTTTCGATGTCTGGATATGTTCCTACATGGTTTTCGTGGTCCAGGTATATTTCTCCATGGTTTTCAATGTATGGATATGTTTCTTCATGGTTTTCGTGGTCTGGGTATGTTTCTTCATGGTTTTCGCAGTTGAGGTCGACGGCTCCACAGTTTTCGATGTTCAGGTATGTTTCTCTCGGGTTTTCGTGGTCGAGGATAATTCCTCCATGGGTTTCGATGTCTAGGTATATTCCTCCATGGTTTTCAATGTCTAGGCATGTTTCTTCATGGTTTTCGTGGTCTAGGATAATTCTTCCATGGGTTTTGATGTCTAAGTATATGCCTTCATGGTTTTCGATGTCTGGATATGTTCCTACGTGGTTTTCGTGGTCCAGGTATATTCCTCCATGTTTTTCGTCGTCCAGGTATATTCCTCCATGGTTTTCAATGTCTAGGCATGTTTCATCATGGTTTTCGTGGTTCAGGTATATTCCTCCATGTTTTTCGATGTCTGGGTATGTTTCTCCATGGTTTTCGTGGTCTAAATTGATGGTTCCACAGTTTTCGATGGCTAGGTCTGAGTTTCCATAGTTTTTGTTTTCTAGGTATATTTCTTCATCATTTCCGTGATCTAGGTCGATGACTCCATACTTTTCGATGTCTAGGTATGTGTCTATATATTTTTCAATGTCTAGGTATATTCCTCCATGGTTTTGGATGTCCAGCTATATTTCTTCATAGTTTTAAATGTCTACGTATGTTCCTTCATGGTTTTCGTGGTCCAGGTATATTCCGTCATGGCTTTTGATGCTAGGTCAACAATTCCATAGTTTTCGATGTTTGGTTATGGTTCTCCATGGTCTAGGTCGACGGTTCCATTGTTTTCGATGTCTACATCGACAGCTCCATGGTTTTCGATGGCTAGGTATATTTCTCCATGGCTTTCGTCGCCTTGGTATGTTTCTTCATGCTTTTCGAGGTCTAGATCAACGGCTCCGTAGTTTTCAATGTCCAGGTATGTTTTCCCATTGTTTTCGTGGACTAGGTTGACGACTTCATAGTTTTCACTATCCCGGTCGATAGCTCCATAGTTTCCGATGTTAAGGTGAATTTGTCAATGGTTCCCGATATGAAAGTCAATGGCTCCATAGTTTCCGATAGTGTGGTGAGTTTTTCTAAGCTTTTCGATATCTAGGTCGTCGGCTCTATAGTTTACGATGTCTAGTTTGGCGACTATAGGGTTTTCGATGTCTAGGTGGATGCCTTCGTATTTTTCAATATATATTCGCCAATTTTATATTTCCCGATATTTAGGTAAACGGTGCAATGGTTTACGATATATTTCCTCATAGTTATCGATATCTAGATCTGCGATTTAATAGTTTGCATTGACGAGGCAGGTTCAGACGTTACAGAAGACCATTAAAAAAATATCACTGGACACCAATAACCATAAAGCTGTGGTCTTAGACATTGAATACCATGGAAACATCTCCTTGGACATTGCAAACCATTGACAGTATCCATGTCAACATGGAATCCATGAATGAAAAGAAGATAGTTTCAAAAATCATTTTTCCAAGTAAACAAGGGGAACTTTTCAAAAAAAGGAATAGGAAATGAAAATATCATCCCATTGCATAGGAATTTCCCAATCTTTCATTGGAAAATTCGATTTGCTGAATGGATAATCAAAATCGTCACCATTATTGTTTGTAAAAGGTTTCAACTCACATGAACATAACCGCACAGTTTTCGTCCGTCTATATAGAAAAATTGGCTGTGTCGATTGCTTTTGGCACATAGAGAAAAGCACTCAACTTGAAACAAATCGTTTTAAAAATTTTCGTCGAAGACGATGAATGTATTTTTTTTCTTAAGTAAATATTGTCACGCCTCTAAAAAATAAGCTAAATTAGAAAAAAAAATAATTGACAAAGTAAAAAAAGAACGCCAATTATTAAAAGGTCGCGACCGTAGTTTCCAATAATTTTCTATATTTGTATTATCAATAAAAAACTTCAAAATAGAAAAAAAAATGAGATCGTTTTCTGAAGTTGACAAATATAGTGAATGAAAGACGATTCCTATATAGTTGTCACGTCTCGCAAAAAGAAGTGAAATCAGTAAATATTAAAACTTCAAAAAGTAAAAAAGGTACGCCAAGTATTAAAAGGTCGTGACCGTCGTTTTAAATGATTTTCTATATTCGCATTGTCAATAAATAAATTTTAAAAAATGTTTAACTGTGACAAAATATGAGATCTATTGTAACATATACAGTGAATGAATTACGTTTCCTGTAGGAATTCTGAATTTTGGAAATAAAAAAAAAATGAGATCATTTTCTAACGTAGCCAAGTACAGTGAATGAATTAAGGTTCTTGTGGAATTCATTCGTGTACACTTTTAGCCCTAATCCCTCACTTATTCATAAAAATTTTCCAGCAAACGTCACAGAGCAACAAAGGTTTCTCGAATGATTCTGCAATTATTAAGAGATTATCATCTGTTTTTATGCTAGCACGGGTTATAAACTTAAAACAGTTTACGCGTACAAGTGCATGCATTGTATCTATACGATGAACTGCACAAATTCATTTTCAACATTACACACAAGCTTGGCGTGCATGGTTTTCAATCGGAAGCTCGGCGAAGGAATGCCTCATCCGTCCATATATTTGAAGAAAACTTGATGATCCTCTCATGTAATTGTTTTTTAATTTGCCATCCCTTTTCCATCCAACTATTTTATTGAGTAGTTCGACGTAAGATCTCGCGCTGTGTACACAAAGAAAAATATCTATTCTTGACCAGTTTGACTGATAAATTCATTACTCCAAAAGTTTCGTATTCAACGCGTTTTCTTTTCTCAAATCAATGTTTACACAGCTTACTTCTTTGTTCATCCATTTCAATACTTGTGTAATTCATCCAATCATCTGCCCATTTGGTAGAAAAAAGAGTGTACGGACAAACGAGTGAAAGTGACGCGTCGATAAATTAAAATGCGTATGGGCATGAAAGAATGGCCGTATCTATCCGTACAAGATAAAGGCATATAAAGGGATTGATTGATTTCATTTCTTTATCCGTTCGTTTAATTGTTCAATTTTATCCACAAATTTCACCCATCTGTATTGTTTACCAAATCATTATATAACAGGGCCCCTCTTATTTTATTGGGGGATCGGTTTTTTCACACTCGTTCATACAATTCTAATTAATTATTGTTTTCATAGTAAATTTAAACAATTGTCTCTTCCCGAGCTTCCGATTGAAAACCATGCACGCCAAGCTTGTGTGTAATGTTGAAAATGAATTTGTGCAGTTCATCGTATAGATACAATGCATGCACTTGTACGCGTAAACTGTTTTAAGTTTATAACCCGTGCTAGCATAAAAACAGATGATAATCTCTTAATAATTGCAGAATCATTCGAGAAACCTTTGTTGCTCTGTGACGTTTGCTGGAAAATTTTTATGAATAAGTGAGGGATTAGGGCTAAAAGTGTACACGAATGAATTCCACAAGAACCTTAATTCATTCACTGTACTTGGCTACGTTAGAAAATGATCTCATTTTTTTTTTATTTCCAAAATTCAGAATTCCTACAGGAAACGTAATTCATTCACTGTATATGTTACAATAGATCTCATATTTTGTCACAGTTAAACATTTTTTAAAATTTATTTATTGACAATGCGAATATAGAAAATCATTTAAAACGACGGTCACGACCTTTTAATACTTGGCGTACCTTTTTTACTTTTTGAAGTTTCACTATTTTGCCCGATGCGCCGAATTCCGCTTTTAGTAATTTCCAGCTCAGCATGACTTTAAAATAATAAAATTATAATGTCAATTGTTATTGTTTAATTATTTGAGGGATTTGGCCTTTTTGTTTGATTTAATACCGTTAAATTTAATTTTATCTGTAAAATCGGAAAAAGTCACGTTCGGGTCCTGTAGCCTATGAAGGCTTAGCCCCGCGCATGCGCTGTAATCAAGCATCTCGCTCTATTTGAAACTGTACAAATTTTCCCGAAGATTTAACCTTTTCCTTAATTAATTTTCTTTGATAGCGGCTATTTTTTTCGACATTTTGAGCCTAATTACGCTCATATTGATAAATAAAAAGTTTGAAAACAATTAGAATAAAGCAAATATGATTTATTTTGATTTCTCGTCAAGTGGCGCTGTTCAGAGCGTTGCCCGCCGGCTCGCTTGGGCCTTTATACCAGTAGCCAAGATGGCCGCCGGTCGGGACGCACGCCCGTCATCGCTCCGCGATGTTTTCCGTACGCGTAGTATTTGATAGTTCGAGCGGGCTCGGGCCGCTAAGCGAGTGTTACGTTTCAATATATGTCAACGAAACTTTTCAAGATTTCATTATTTCGTTCGATTGGAAATAAGTGTTAACTGAAATAATCCTTCAATTACACCAGAGTACGAGAAATATTGTCCAGTGCGAATATATTGTCAGTGGCGTGGTTATATATCATGTGTACATAGGTTATACAGGGTGATTTTGAATAGCATATAAACCCGTGACCAGCGTGTTCGGGACGCGATTTTGAACGAAACTGCGAAGGGATTTTTTTTTCAGAGCCATAGTTTTTAAATGGCAAGCATTAGAATTTGCGCTTTTTGAACCAATAGGAAGACCGCTTTCATCGATAATACACGATGCCTCAGTTAGACTATACTCACACATCAAAGACGAGGAGTATTGTCTTTTGTTTGAAAGGCAACGTCTCGCGGTACACCTTCCACGCGCAAAGCTTTTGTCCTTCGTGTAGAGTCAGCATGGAAATTAATTGACGATACTGACGTAACTCATGATCGGCTGATGTTTTATTTACGTAGGACAGCTTGCTACTATCGGTTAAAAAGTTTACCGTTGGCCGATAACTACTGCTTTATTATCGTTCAAGACGATAACGTAGGGTTGATTGAAATAAATCGTGACAGCAAAATTAGTATAAGATTTCGTTCAGTATGAGAGGGGCCCTAAAACCAGGGCGAAGGACGAAGACGAGAGCGAATACGTGAACGAGTACGCGAACGAAAACGAAGACGAGAACAACGACGAGGACGAGAATATGGACGAGGATGAAAACGAACGACAAATATGACGACGAGGATGGGGTCGTAAACGAGAACGAGTACGAAGACGAGTACGAGGACGAAAACGAGAACGAGTACGAGGACGAGGATGAGTACTCGTCTTCGTATTCGTCCTCGTACTCGTCTTCGTACTCGTTCTCGTTTACGTCCCCATCCTCGTCGTCATATTTGTCGTTCGTTTTCATTCTCATCCATATTCTCGTCCTCGTCGTTGTTCTCGTCTTCGTTTTCGTTCGCGTACTCGTACAAGTACTCGTTCTCGTTTTCGTCCTCATACTCCTCTACGTACTCGTCCTCGTCTTCGTACTCGTTCTCGTTTTCGTCCTCGTCTTCGTACTCGTCCTAAGACGAAAACGAGAACGAGAACGAAAACGATTACGAAAACGAGTACGAAGACGAAAACGAGCAACGAAAATGCGGACGAAAACCAGCGACGAGTACGAGAACGAGAACGAAAACGGATACGAGGACGAGTACGAAGACGAAGACGAAAACGAAAACGATTACGAGGATGAGTACGAAGACGAAAACGAGCAACGAAAATGCGGACGAAAACGAACGACGAGGACGAGGACGGAAATAAAAACAGAGGCGAGAACGAAGACAAGAATGACGACGAGGACGAAAACGAGAACGAGTACGAAGACGAGTATGAGGACGAAAACGGGAACGAAAACAGAGACGAGTACGAGGACGAAAACGGGAACGAAAACGGAGATGAGTACGATAACAAGAATGACGACGAGGACGAGAATTAACAACGAGAACGAACGAGAACGAAAACGAGACCAAAGACGAGGACGAGTACGAAGACGAAGACGAGGATGAGATCGAACGACGAGGACGGGGACGAAAACGAGTTTTTTTTTCATAAAATTTAATGTCACAGGTCGAAAATCATATCTCAGCGAAAAATCGAGATTCTCCCATGAATTTAGGTTCATTACAGAGTAGTAGAACTCAAGTAACAAGAAAAAAATCCTCATTCGGTTGCACGAAAGCCAAGGCAACGTTTCCTCCCGTTAAATATTCTAGAAAAACTAGTTTTTTTGATAAAATTAAATATCACAAGTCGAAATTCATAGCTCAGCGAAAAACCGAGGTTCTCCCATGCTTTTTCTCTTTTCTCTCATAATTTTACGATATTCTTTCTACAAATAAAAAGTATTTCTAGTTTATTACGAATTCAATTGAAATGTTTTTTTTTTATACTAATATGGTTAATATAGGTAAAATATACTGTGATTGTACTTTCAATATATTTTGAATCTAATAAAACACATTCTCATCCATCGGTCCTATGCGTTGAAATGTTCTCAGTGGGCATGGCCAGTCAAGAATATGGGACCATTATTATGAATTCTTTACCCACAAAATAGGTTTTGTCAAGAGTAAATGACACTCTCATTCTACGGTAACAATCTCTTCGCCATATTACACGTGTCTTGACAAGTGTCTTGACACGATAAACTAAAAATTCTAGTTTTTTTTTAATTTCCATTTTAATTGCTATTGAATTTTTCAATCTCACATTGATTGAATAGTTGAAAACGAATGAAAAAAAACGGTCATCCCTCTGGTTTCTCTGAGCATCAACTTCGTTGCGAAAATCTTCGTGAGAGATTTTCGTAACGAAGTTGATATTCAGAGAATGCAGAGAGATGACGTGTTTTATTATTACGTTTTTCGCAAGTAAGTTGAGTAATCATATTACGTACCGAGCAATAACTGTGGAAGAGAACTTGCCGATATCGTCCCTTCTACAATTTTATCCGTTCCACGGTTGTTTTTCTGGGAGGGTTCGTCTCGCTTTCCTTACTACCACTTTTGTCCACGATATTTTCATCAGACCATTGAATTTGATTCATTTTTCTTCTAATTCGGTGATTTTACCTGTGATAATAAAATCAATGAGAACGACGATGAAATTTTAACAATTCAAGGGCTAGCTTAAATCAATCCTCGATTTTCTGAAGCTCGTGGGAGCTCTAAAAAAATATTACACTATACAATACAATACAAACATCATACTAATACAAACATTATTCACGTTTGATATAAGGTACTCACTCGATACGGCGACCACTTGGGCTTCGTAAAGTTTCCAACCTCGTTTGGGTTTTTTTGCCTTCTTGTTTGTGCGCCATTCGATTACGTATGACAAATATCTTGAATCTTCGTCGATCAAAAATTTCTCCAAATCAAAACCTTTAATCCATTCAACAGGCACACTGGACGTATAAATCCCAGCGCTAGTTCCTCCGATCCATTTCACTAACGCGAACATTTCTTCACTCATATTTATGCTGCTTTAGACGGATAAACTATTATTAAGAATCAACAAATCAAAATGATTTGAAATCAATATAAATTAAAACACCTATTTTAGTTTATATTAACCCACGATTGGTAGAAACTTACTTTAGGATACTTTGAAAAACAGCCGTTCAATCTGTTACGTTCTCGGAAACAATCGAACAGTGACGTCAGCTTCGAGTGCATGTAGCAAGCTATCTGGAAGTCGCATATTAAACAAAAGATTCCACATTCGAAGCTGACGTCACTATTCGATCGTTTTCGAGAGTGTGACAGATTGAACGGCTTTTTTCCAGAATATCGTCAAGTTTCTACCAATAGTGAGTTATTAAAAACTCGAATAGGTGTTTTAATTTATATTGATTTCAAATCATTTTGATTTGTTGATTCTTAATAATAGTTTATCCGTCTAGAGCAGCATAAATATGAGTGAAGAAATGTTCGCGTTAGTGAAATGGATCGGAGGAACTAGCGCTGGGACTTATACGTCCAGTGTGCCTGTCGAATGGATTAAAGGTTTTGATTTGGAGAAATTTTTGATCGACGAAGATTCAAGATATTTGTCATACGTAATCGAATGGCGCACAAACAAGAAGGCAAAAAAACCCAAACGAGGTTGGAAACTTTACGAAGCCCAAGTGGTCGCCGTATCGAGTGAGTACCTTACATCAAACGTGAATAATGTTTGTATAGTATCATGTTTGTATTGTATTGTATAGTGTAATATTTTTTTAGAGCTCCCACGAGCTTCAGAAAATCGAGGATTGATTTGAGCTAGCCCTTGAATTGTTAAAATTTCATTGTCGTTCTCATTGATTTAATTATCACAGGTCAAATCACCGAATTAGAAGAAAAAATGAATCAAATTCAATGGTCTAATGAAAATATCGTGGACAACGGTGATAGTGAGGAAAGCGACGAAACCCTCCAGAAAAACAACCGTGGAATGGATAAAATTGTAGAAGAGACGATATCTGGAAGTTCTCTTCCACAGATATTGCTCGGTAAGTAATATGATCACTCAACTTAGTTGCGAAAAACGTAAAAATAAAACACGTAATCTCTTTTCATTCTCTGAATATCAACTTCGTTGCAAAAAAATTCATGAAGTATCTAAAGTTTTTCGCAACCAAGTTGATATCCAGCGAATGCAGAGAAATGACGTGTTTTTTCATTCATTTTCAAGCGACTATTCACTTAATGTTAAATTTAAAAATTTCATGACGATTAAAATGAAATAAATGAAAATTATAATTTTCAATTCATCATGACGTTGAAGTTCGCAACGTTGGACTCCAACGGAATGGTTAAAAAAAACTGAATTCTTATTTTTTTTATTTCATGAACTGGCCAGAAATATCCAATAATTAAGATAAAAAAATGTCATGAAAAAAAAGCGGCGGAAGTTACCCTTTGGGGGGACGTAAATTTTTACAAATTTTTTTACCCAGGTTCATTGGAAATTCTCATATTTTTTTTCATAGATCGTTCAGGGAAGTCCAGGAGTAATAACAAACAAATTGCAAACAATAAAAAATCGGAGGAAATCATCCTTACCTGGTGTGAACATCTCCTTACCAGGGTTGTTTAGGGATGTTATCCTTTTTACTGCATAGATCGTTCAGGGAAATGAAGAAATTATCTTAAAAATATTGAGAACCCCAAAAAGCTTGCGGAAGTCTTCTTTACCGGGGGTGAACATTTTTTACGAATTTTTTTACCCGGGTTGCTTGACGATTCTCATCTTTTTTATTTCGCAGATCGGCCAGGGGAGTCTAGGAGTATTACCAAAAGGTATTAAACTTCGGCCGATTTTTTTTTTTCTTAATTTTATTGGTATCGCTTTTGGACTGGCCTGAACAATTTATGGAATAAAAAAGATTTGAATCTCCAAACAATTAGACTGAAATAATTCGTACAAACTTTCGCTCTCGGTATGGGTGATTTCCGGAAGTTTTTTGGGGGTCTCCAATTTTTTAGGAACGTTTTTGGACTCCCCTGGCCGATCTATGAAATAAGAAAGATGAATCCCGAAACGACTCAGGTAAAAAATTTCGTAAAAAATGTCACCTCCGGTAAGGGTTACTTCCGACGTTTTTTTGAGTTCACAATTTTTTTTGGGAACGCTTTTGAGCTCCTCCGAACGATTTATGGAATTACAAAGATGAAAATCCTACAAACAACCCAGGTGAAAAAATTTGTGAAAATTTTCACCCCGGCTAAGGGTGACTTCCGGCGATGTTTTTGAGTTTTCTCAATTTTTTTTTTATTACTCCTGGACTCCCCTGACCGATAAAAAAGATAAGAATTCCCAGACAACCCTGGTAAGGAAATTCATAGAAATTTTTACACTT
Organism: Venturia canescens; assembly: GCF_019457755.1. Classification (NCBI taxonomy): domain Eukaryota; kingdom Metazoa; phylum Arthropoda; class Insecta; order Hymenoptera; family Ichneumonidae; genus Venturia; species Venturia canescens. The sequence goes on along the minus strand of NC_057425.1, from coordinate 20,742,597 downwards.
GGTAAGGGTTACTTCCGCTGATTTTTTTTTTGTTCGTAATTTTTTTGATATTCCTCCTGGACTTCCCTGAACGATCTATGACATGAAAAAAATGAGAATTTCCAAAGAACCTAAGTAAAAAAATTTGTAGATTTTTTCGTCTCCTGTAAGGATGACTTCCGCCGGTTTTTTTTCCATGAATTTTTTTTATCTCAGCTTTTGGACATCTCTGGCTGGTTCATAAAAGAAAAAAAATGAGAATCAAGTTCTTTTTTCAATTATTCCATTGAAGTCCAACGTTGCAAACTTCAATGTCATAATTTTTCGTCAATGTATTTTCATTGGCATCGAATCGATTCATTGGAATTCATTATCCAAACCTAATGTTATGTCCTAAATCTAAACCTAACGTTATGTTCAGAAAGCCCCAAAACCGTCAAACCTCGCGCACGCTTTTTTCTCTTTTTGCTCCTCTTCTGCTACCACGTTCGTTGATGCCCCGTCACGTTATAATCTCATATAATATCGTTGGGTCTAAGATTTATGGTTAATTCTATAATTATTTTTTACTTATAGCAATAAAAAATGGAAATGAAGAAATCAAAAAAACTGAAATAAAGATAAATGAAGAAATAGAAGGCATTTCGAAAAGACTGGAAAAATTAGAAGAAAGCTCAGGAACTGAAAGTAGAATATGCCGGGAAATAAGAAATCCGTCACCTTCTAGTTCTGGGAAACAGGAGTGTGCCTTTGCAAGACCAGTCGCCGCTAATAAAGTAATAATAATCTATTAGTAGATATACAACACCGGTTCTGGATATTCTGCTGAGTCATTGTCACGATGACGTCATCATTTCGAACGTTCTAGAACTATGACGTCATCATTTCGAACGTTCTGGAACGATGACGTCATCATTTCGAATGTTCTGGAACGATGACGTCATCACTTCGAAAATTCTGGATACTTTTTTGCTGAGTCATTGTCACGATGACGTCATCATTTCGAACGTTCTGGAACGATGACGTCATCATTTCGAATGTTCTGGAACGATGACGTCATCATTTCGAACGTTCTAGAACGATGACGTCATCATTTCGAATGTTCTGGAACGATGACGTCATCATTTCGAAAATTCTGGATACTTTTTTGCTGAGTCTAGAACGATGACGTCATCATTTCGAATGTTCTGGAACGATGACGTCATCATTTCGAAAATTCTGGATACTTTTTTGCTGAGTCATTGTCACGATGACGTCATCATTTCGAATGTTCCAGAACGATTTCCTGTTTTACCGACAGAAAATTTCGGAAAAAGGTTGGAACCGTAGATGGCGCAATTTGAATCCAACCGAAATGACCAATCAGATGACGTCATTTCGAATGTTCCAGAATGTTTTTGAGAGAAGGGGTAATGGTATAAAGAGGTTGCAAGTTCTAAGCGCAGTTAATAGAGTCATCATGATGAACGCTTCAACACCAGACGAAATAAAGCTTCTGTGTCGTCTTCCACCATACTTCTGTAGCTATGATGATGTTATATCAAAGCATTTCGGAAGTGATTCTCTTGACGGAATATATGATTTTATCCACGATATACTGGAGTTTCAACGAAATTTGGAAAAAGTGAAACAAGAAAAAGTACTTTGTTCACGATGTGATGACATACGTGGATCAATTGAGATTATATACAAACATGTTCGCAGCTTACGCCGTGATATGAAGAATTTGAAAGAATTTGTAGAGATAATTGCTAATGAAGTAATAATGTAACAAGAATAAAAAAAAAAAAAAACACATGAAAACTCATTGTTTTTTATTTATCCTTAAACATTTTCGAACGTTTCTAATTAAATTTTATAATTTGATCATGTAAAATGCGGGTGTTTGGGACGGAAAATAATCAATTCCAAGAATTCCTTGATTTTTTTTTCATAAAAAAATTTTACATTTTATTAGATTCGATAATACACAAATTATACCAGTTTCTTAACATTGCTACTTATTGGATTATATTCAATAATTCGATCATGTAGAATCAAGCAATATGCTGCGGTTTGAGCTGGAAAAGCACCTGCTGATTCAAATTCCAAACGTATATCCACTGGTCCTGATTTCAGAAACTCGTTTTGTTTCGAACAATCAATCACAATGAGTGGAGCGTATTTAATAAAATCAGCTTTGTTCAACATCGGTTCAGGCTCTTTACCATAATAGGAGGCCTGAAAGCTCGTATACATATCGTACAATAGAGCGAATTGATTATGAGCAATGTCAAGATTCAAATTTCCGTAAGGATAACATTGAGAATTTAGAAATAGTTTAACGTCTCGAAGGTTACAATGATCAAAATGACTCGCGTTTGCATTAGCAGTGCTTTTTCTCGCTGTTTGAAATCCTACTATGACATATCGAGGTTTTTCAAGCTGGGTCGATGTTTTAACGACCCACACGTTTTTTGACGTCATGGGTAGTAGTGGATACTCATACAATTCCCATGTTCGAAAACTCAGTGCTATTGGTGGATCCTTTGCAATGAAGTTGAGTAATGAAATTTTTCGTTGGTCTCAAATTTTTATGTACGGTACCACCCATTCGATTTTCAGCAATGAGATTTTGAATTGCTCAGCTAGAGGAGTCTGCACAACGGCATTGGTATCGTTATTTGATCTCGTGAGAATCAGTTCATGTTTAGCATTAATGATGATTTGATTATAATCCTCAGCAAATCCCAGTATCAATGACAATGGAATACATAGGTCAAAGTAACCATCATTATCGATTAATGTACTCTCATCGTTACTCAACCAGCCAGCATTTTCCATCACAGACATTTGTTCAGGACTCTGAGACACGTAATTCTTCATAAGTGTTGTGAGACCGACATTTTTGTTACGATCAATTTCAATAGCATTGAGTTCATAACGTATTTCTTCGAACATATGGCGTTGTTAACTAATTTTGTATTTTGAACAGCATTTCCATCAACTTTCGTTAGTCCACCATAAACATGTAGAAAGCTTCTACTTGGTAGGAGACACAAGTCCTGATGTTGAACGGCGATTCGAATTTCATCGTTGTTATTAAAAGTTGCCGATGCGAATGGTTGATGTGAGTGAAGTTCATAGTGCGCGATAGATTCATCAAAGATAATAGGTTTCTGTATTTCTAGAATTTTCTCCATGGTACAAAGCAAACTACAATAACACCGCAGATATGAATTTTTACTTTTCTCTTCTTCCAACTGCTCGAATTGTCAGACCCAATTTTTTCAGAAACTGAATGTTTGGACGTGTTAGATTTTTGAGTGATCTTGGGATTGGTTCTCTCGGATGTGTAACCGTCTTGAGAGATGTTCGATGACTGATTGGTTCTCGACATCTTGATTCACTCTTATAGTTTCGTACAACTCTTGTATCAAAAACTATTCCCATTATGCTGATTTTACATGTAATCGTATTGTTATAATTTCTCCTCGAAAATTTACGAATTTATTTAAGTTGTAGATGATCTATTGACTGTACGGCTATTGGAAGATAAATGACGTGTGACGGTACTTCAACGATCTTATATCCCGGTGGAACGACTGGGAAAAATTCATGGATCGTATGTACTCGTTGTGCATTGATATATGCACCCGTGCTAATGTTGCACTCGACTCGTAGCGAATTAATTTTGAGAATCGTTACCGGTAACTCTGATTTGTGTATTTTATTGGCTTCTAGTCTGCGCGGGGTGAAGCCTAGCAGACGCCCAATCGAATCATTGGGTATAAAATTGATTTGTTGATTGCACTTGATCTCGCTGCACAGAGTATTGTTGTTCGGTCTTAGACTAATGGAGATATTCTTATCTGAAAGTGTACTTTGTAAGTAACGCTCGATGTCCTCAATTTCATAGCTCCCAGTGGGTATTGTGATGACTTCCTGCCCTACATAAAATTTGTTATTCCCCACATCGATATTGGGAATTGAGTTAAATGTGAGCAGTTCTACGAGCCCGAGAGTGTAGTTCTTGAATGGTGATAGTTCAATAGGTGGGAAATAGTGAGCCTCTAGAATAGAGCTCGTTCCTGAGAGAGTCAATGTGAAAGAATCACTCATGATAGTTGACGTTTAACTGGTACTTCACGTATTGTGAGATACTTTTTATAGTTCATTATTAAGAAATTTAAGACACAGGTGACCACACACCACTGTATCATAATCTTGATAATTTTTATAATTGTATTTGACAATGCTATCAACACCGAGATATTTCATGAGATCTTGCGGTGGTTGAAGATTTCCAAAGCTATCAAAGTAAACGACGTTATGATTGATTTTTTTGTATGCAACCCAGTGTGTGCCAGGACCATACTTATCATCCAAATTGACAACGGCAGATTCGTACTTTCGTGGTCCATTCCGTGGTAACGCGTTTCTCATATAAACTCCACGGAAATGTGGAATTTTCATAGCTTTGGCATATTTTGTGATATCTGTATCGGTGAGTGCTCGGTGTGGTAGCCTTATAGGTTTTTTGTTGGGTAGGGTTTCAGATGCAATCCCAGACCTTTTTTGTAGGGTTTCAGGTAGAGTCCTTTACCTAAAGCAATAGATTCCATAGTCTCATTGTGTCGTCTACTTTCTTCCAATTGACGTTTCGCAGCTCGCGCATCATTTATGGCTTTTGTTATACCCGCTGCACCCCCCGCAAGAGCCCCTGTTGTACTTAGCCCAGAAAACAGTGGTATGAGAAATGGTAGCAAACCCCCAATTTTCTCGGGTACTCGTAGGATCCGAGGTGATTGAAATTTGTTCTTTCCACCCGCTTTTTTCACAACATCACGAGCACTTTTTAGTGCCGTTCTGATAGGATCAACCGTTCCAGGACGTATTGACATTTTAGCTGCATCAACGATCCGTTTGAACGCTATCTTTTTCTTATTAGGTTTCACTTGCATCCTCTTTGCACCTGGACTGAATGTCCGCCCCTTCACACCCAGACCGAGTTTGGTTTTAGCCTTCATGATATTCGCAACGCCCAAAGCTGCAGCTTTTTCACCGAAATTTGCGTCTTTTGCAAAAACACGCTGCCAAGCTTTGTCGTGGAGTACTCTGTCCGCTGCGTGTCGAGCGTCGATGTTTTCTCGATTTTTCGAATACGCAATGTCGTGCTCTTTGCAAGCCGCGTCTAGCGCATTAATTCCCGGATCACCTCGTTCGAGTCTCTGTTTCAGTTTAGTACCAGGACCACAATATTGATAGCCAGGTAAATGTAGTTCAACCGGAAGTTTATTGATGAGATCGTTGATAAGTCCTTTTCCACGTTTCTTCCGACGCTCGATCATTACTGAGGAGATACCGTTTTTAGACATCCTATTTATACTTTTTTTTCTCATCACCTACTGCACCATATTTTCCAGGCTGAACGCTTCCTGAAAATGGCTCACTGCCTGTTATTGTTTTAGCTTCCCAGTCAGATTTCTTAGTTCCACGATAAAATTGATCTTTCAAGTATTCCTTCATGCTCTGAGTTATGGGATTTTTATCTCGATTATCCATTTTCGTGTGTATGTATCGAAAGTTCGATGACAACTGAGAAATGTCTTTATAAGCGACGTACTTATACCTATTTCTCTCAGTCATGATCATGATGAGGTTTAATAATCAACCAATCAAATTATCTATAAAGAATTTTGATGAGTTCGTGCAACACGATGCTAAGAATAAACGTCATGGGGAGCTGTTACCAAGTAGTATACGTGCAGTATTTTGTGGTCCATCGAATTGTGGCAAGACCAACGCGCTTCTCACCCTCATTACACATCCCAACGGTTTGAGATTTGAGAATGTGTATGTGTATTCAAAGTCTTTGAATCAGCCAAAGTACATATTTCTCAAACGCTTACTCGAATCTGTGCAAGGAGTGAAATATTTTCCCTTCACCGATCACGAGCTAGTAATCAAACCGGAAGAAGCTCAACCAAATTCTGTCATGATTTTCGATGATATCGCTTGTGAAAAACAGGACAATGTGAGAGCATTTTTCTGCATGGGACGACACAGACGTAGACTGCTTTTACCTCTGCCAAACGTATGCACGTATCCCAAAACATCTCGTTCGTGATAATATCAATTTACTGGTTATTTTTAAGCAAGATGAAATGAATTTGAAACATATATACGATGATCACGTAAATACCGACATGTCTTACAAACAATTTAAAAGTTTATGTTCAAAGTGCTGGAATGATAATAAATATGGGTTCGTGGTAATAGACAAGGATAGTGAATTGAACAAGGGTCGTTACAGGAGAGGATTCGATTGCTTTATATATTTATAATTTCAAACTTTATCGCACAGTTGAAATGCAACCTTAAAAGTGTGAATATGCACAGAGCCGAGCTGAATAAGGAAAAAAACATTTTACGCCGAATCGCCAGCGCGAGCGATGCGATTCGACGAAAACACAAAATGTTGAAATTGGGGTAAATGACGGCTGAGAAAGCCATGAGTGAAATTTTCAAACCCGTAATGAATCCTTTGGAGAAGTTGGTTGATCAGTCAGTAAAACAGGAATCAGCTATCAAGAAAGAACCGAATGAGGAGTCTTCCGTGAAAAAAGAAGATGAATTTATCGATAACGAAGATGATGAATTCGAACGTTCGTTTCAAACGGCTCACGGGGATATCTCGGAAGAGGATATTAGTTTTGAGGATGATGATAGTATTAAACGTGATGATTTGTCTCAAAATTACTTAAATATGTTTGACACGGTGGAAAAGAAAGAGCTGGATACATCGTATGGAGTACGAAAATTACAGGGAAATCGTTTAATGATCGGAAATTCACCAATTACGTTTGAGCGAAATATTATTCGTATCGGTGATAAGACTTTTGATCAAAGTGAGGGTTTATTGGAATCGCTGTTTAAAAAAATCCCCCGATGAATCTCGAATAACGACAAACGATGGAGAAAATTATCGCAAAATTCTCAATTCGACAAACGCTTATAGAAAACATTATATTCATGATCACGCAATTCGCAATGATAATAGTAAAAAAATCAAAAATATAATTGCTCAAATGATTGATTCACCGATGAGAAAATCCTCACCAACGCGACACTCGGAACGATTGGGTAAAAGCTTACCGCGGTATAAAATTTTCAAAAGAAATAGTACCCTGGATTACGTTTATTGGGATGACCCTAATGAGCTGGTTGATAGACTGCGTCTTCTTTATGCTTCACAAGTTGCAGGCAATGCAAGTCACGTCAATGAAATAATTTCCATCATCGAGGAATTGCGTGAAGCTCAAATTATTTATTAGGTAGTACACACACTACTCGAGTTCAGTTAAATCATGAGTGTCGACGTGTTTGGACGACAATTGTCGAATAAGAGTGTTTCTCCGGGGAGCCGTGGTCCTCCTGGTAATGGATTTAAAATTACGCTCGATGGTCAATATGATATAGATAATAAGAGATTGTGTAATCTTGCTGAGCCTAAACTCGAGAATGATGCTGTTACTGTACGATTAATGCAAAATTTTGTTAAACAAGAAGTACGTCTGGTGTATACAATTACATCTTCCATGCGAAACCAGCTGGATGATCATGAAACCATGATTCGAGCTCTCGAAAACAATTTTAATGACAACTTAAACACCCAACGTATTAATCAGGATACACTAGCAGAATTGACGATGCGTAATTCTGAAATCATTGCACAATTGGAAGACAGACTGATAGCATTGGAAAAAATCCATAATATAAGCCAAAAACATCGAGTTGATGATAGCGAACTTTCAGACAAAAATAAACGAGAAACGAATCGTGAATCCGAGCATTTCGCAATTTTCAAGTAATTTTGGACCAACGCACTAGAATGAGTGAGAAGAAAAGAGTGGTGGTGGAAGAGCTTCACAGACCTGCCAGAAGAAACTATCCTCGTCGTCGTGTGGATATTCGAGGATTAGATGAAACTTGGCAGGCAGATCTCGTGGATATGACTGCGTATGCGCGATACAACAACGGTTACAAATATTTACTTACGATCATTGATATATTTTCAATGTATGCTTGGGCGATGCCGATCAAGAGTAAGAATGGCAGAGATGTATCGAATGCTCTAGCAACTATACTTGCCGAGGGTCGCATACCAAAAAAATTACATGTCGATCGTGGTAAAGAATTTTATAATAATGAATTCAAAGCCCTCCTACAACGTTATAATATTAAATTATACTCTACATTTAGCAATATGAAAGCATCAATATGCGAACGTTTCAATCGCACCGTGAAGAGTAAAATGTGGAAACAATTTAGTTTGCGAGGTACGTACAAATGGATAGACATTTTGGATGATCTGATTTCAAGTTACAATGACAGCAAACATCGAACAATAAAGATGAAACCTAAAGATGTAAACGTTCAAAATGAGAAAAAAATTCTACGCAATATTTATGGAGTTTATCGCGTGAGTGGTACGCAAAAAGTAAAGTTTAAAGTTGGTGATAGAGTCCGAATCAGCAAGTACAAGCATGTTTTCGAAAAAGGTTATACACCCAACTGGACAACCGAAATATTTACCATAAGTATGATACAAAATACCGATCCTGTTACATATAAACTTGTGGACTACCAGAATCAACCAATTGAAGGTGGTTTCTATCAAGAAGAGCTCACAAAAGTCAAATATCCGGATATTTACCTTGTGGAAAAAATAGTGCGAAAACGTGGAAATAAACTGCTCGTCAAATGGCTAGGTTTCGACAATTCACACAATACATGGATAAATGAATCAGATTTGTAAAGGTTTTTTTGAATAAATACACACACACACATACAAAAATGAGTTTTTTTATTTTTTCTTATAACCATATGGTACAGTATCCGTTGTGTGAGGTAACAGAATTCTTTTATCATCTTGCCAGCTCAAAGCTAATTTTTTCTGTTTTATCGTATAAACCTCATGTTTCTGACTCGTAATTAAACTTCAAAAAGTAAAAAAGGCACGCCAAGTATTAAAAGGTCGTGACCGTCGTTTTAAATGATTTTCTATATTCGCATTGTCAATAAATAAATTTAAAAAAATGTTCAACTGTGAAAAAATATGAGATCTATTGTAACATATACAGTGAATGAATTACGTTTCCTGTAGGAATTCTGAATTTTGGAAATAAAAAAAAATGAGATCATTTTCTAACGTAGCCAAGTACAGTGAATGAATTAAGGTTATTGTGGAATTCATTCGTGTACACTTTTAGCCCTAATCCCTCACTTATTCAGAAAAATTTTCCAGCAAACGTCACAGAGCAACAAAGGTTTCTCGAATGATTCTGCAATTATTAAGAGATTATCATCTGTTTTTATGCTAGCTCGGATTATAAACTTAAAACAGTTTACGCGTACAAGTGCATGCATTGTATCTATACGATGAACTGCACAAATTCATTTTCAACATTACACACAAGCTTGGCGTGCATGGTTTTCAATCGGAAGCTCGGGAAGATACAATTGTTCAAATTTACTATGAAAACAAAAATTAATTAGAATTGTATGAACGAGTGTGAAAAAAACCGATCCCCCAATAAAATAAGAGGGGCCCTGTTATATAATGATTTGGTAAACAATACAGATGGGTGAAATTTGTGGATAAAATTGAACAATTAAACGAACGGATAAAGAAATGAAATCAATCAATCCCTTTATATGCCTTTATCTTGTACGGATAGATACGGCCATTCTTTCATGCCCATACGCATTTTAATTTATCCACGCGTCACTTTCACTCGTTTGTCCGTACACTCTTTTTTTACCAAATGGGCAGATGATTGGATGAATTACACAAGTATTGAAATGGATGAACAAAGAAGTAAGCTGTGTAAACATTGATTTGAGAAAAGAAAACGCGTTGAATACGAAACATTTGGAGTAATGAATTTATCAGTCAAACTAGTCAAGAATAGATATTTTTCTTTGTGTACACAGCGCGGGATTTCACGTCGAACTACTCAATAAAATAGTTGGATGGAAAAGGGATGGCAAATTAAAAAACAATTACATGAGAGGATCATCAAGTTTTCTTCAAATATATGGACGGATGAGGCATTCCTTCGCCGAGCTTCCGATTGAAAACCATGCACGCCAAGCTTGTGTGTAATGTTGAAAATAAATTTGTGCAGTTCATCGTATAGATACAATGCATGCACTTGTACGCGTAAACTGTTTTAAGTTTATAATCCGAGCTAGCATAAAAACAGATGATAATCTCTTAATAATTGCAGAATCATTCGAGAAACCTTTGTTGCTCTGTGACGTTTGCTGGAAAATTTTTCTGAATAAGTGAGGGATTAGGGCTAAAAGTGTACACGAATGAATTCCACAATAACCTTAATTCATTCACTGTACTTGGCTACGTTAGAAAATGATCTCATTTTTTTTTATTTCCAAAATTCAGAATTCCTACAGGAAACGTAATTCATTCACTGTATATGTTACAATAGATCTCATATTTTTTCACAGTTGAACATTTTTTTAAATTTATTTATTGACAATGCGAATATAGAAAATCATTTAAAACGACGGTCACGACCTTTTAATACTTGGCGTGCCTTTTTTACTTTTTGAAGTTTTAATATTTACTGATTTCACTTCTTTTTGCGAGACGTGACAACTATATAGGAATCGTATTTCATTCACTATATTTGTCAACTTCAGAAAACGATCTCATTTTTTTTTATATTTTGAAGTTTTTTATTGATAATGCAAATATAGAAAATTATTGGAAACTACGGTCGCGACCTTTTAATAATTGGCGTTCTTTTTTTACTTTGTCAATTATTTTTTTTCTAACTTAGCTGATTTTTTAGAGGCGTGACAATATTTACTTAAGAGAAAAAATACATTCCTCGTCTTCGACGAAAATTTTTAAAACGATTTGTTTCAAGTTGAGTGCTTTTTCTATGTGCCAAAAGCAATCGACACAGCCAATTTTTCTATGTCGACGGACGAAAACTGTGCAGTTATGTTCATGTGAGTTGAAACCTTTTACAAGCAATAATGGTGACGATTTTGATTATCCATTCAGCAAATCGAATTTTCCAATGAAAGATTGGGAAATTCCTATGCAATGGGATGATATTTTCATTTTCTATTCCTTTTTTTGAAAAGCTCCACTTGTTTACTTGGAAAAATGATTTTTGAAACTATCTTCATCTCATTCATGGATTCCATGTTGACATGGATACTGTCAATGGTTTGCAATGTCCAAGGAGATGTTTCCATGGTATTCAATGTCTAAGACCACAGCTTTATGGTTATTGGTGTCCAGTGATATTTTTTCATGGTCTTCTGTAACGTCTGAACCTGCCTCGTCAATGTAAACTATTAAATCGCAGATCTAGATATCGATAACTATGAGGAAATATATCGTAAACCATTGCACCGTTTACCTAAATATCGGGAAATATAAAATTGTCGAATATATATTGAAAAATACGAAGGCATCCACCTAGACATCGAAAACTCTATAGTCGCCAAACTAGACTTCGAAAACTATAGAGCCGACGACCTAGATATCGAAAACCTTAGAAAAACTCACCACACTATCGGAAACTATGGAGCCATTGACTTTCATATCGGGAACCATGGACAAATTCACCTTAACATCGGAAACTATGGAGCTATGGACCGGAATAGTGAAAACTATGAAGTCGTCAACCTAGTCTACGAAAACAATGGGAAAACATACCTGGACATTGAAAACTACGGAGCCGTTGATCTAGACCTCGAAAAGCATGAAAAAACATACCAGCACGACGAAAGCCATGGAGAAATATACCTAGCCATCGAAAACCATGGAGCTGTCGACGTAGACATCGAAAACAATGGAACCGTCGACCTAGACCATGAAAACCATGGAGAACCATAACCAAACGTCGAAAACTATGGAAATGTTGACCTAGCATCAAAAGCCATGACGGAATATACCTGGACCACGAAAACCATGAAGGAACATACGTAGACATTTAAAACTATGAAGAAATATACCTGGACATCCAAAACCATGGAGGAATATACCTAGACATTGAAAAATATGTAGACACATACCTAGACATCGAAAAGTATGGAGTCATCGACCTAGATCGCGGAAATGATGAAGAAATATACCTAGAGAACAAAAACTATGGAAACTCAGACCTAGCCATCGAAAACTGTGGAACCATCAACTTAGACCACGAAAACCATGGAGAAACATACCCAGACATCGAAAACCATGAAGGAATATACCTGAACCACGAAAACCATGATGAAACATGCCTAGACATTGAAAACCATGGAGGAATATACCTGGACCACGAAAACCATGAAGGAACATGGTTTTCGTGGTCCTTCATACTTGGTCATTGAAAACTGTAGAGCCGTCGACCTCGACTGCGAAAACCATGAAGAAACATACCTAGACCACGAAAACCATGGAGGAATCTACCTAGACCACGAAAACTATGGAGGAATCTACCTAGACCACGAAAACCATGGAGCAATGTACCTAGACCACGAAAACCATGGACAAACATATCCATACATCGAAAACCATGGAGGAATATACCTGGACCACGAAAACCATGAAGGAACATGTCCAGACATTCAAAACCATGAAAGAATATACCTAGACATCAAAACCCATGGAGGAATTATCCTAGACCACGAAAACCATGGAGAAGCATACTTGGACATCGAAAACTGAGGAGCTGTCGACCTCGACCGCGAAAACCATTATTAAACATGCCTAGACATTGAAAATCATGGAGGAATATACCTAGACATCGAAACCCATGGAGGAATTATCCTCGACCACGAAAACCCGAGAGAAACATACCTGGACATCGAAAACTGTGGAGCCGTCGACCTCGACTACGAAAACCATGGAGGAATCTACCTATACCGAGATAACCATGGAGGAATATACCTGGATGACGAAAACCATGAAGGAACATGCCTAGACATTGAAACCATGAACAAACGTACCTAGACCACGAAAACCATGGAGGATTGTACCTAGACCACGAAAACCATGGAGGAATATACCTGGACCACGAAAACCATGAAGGAAAACGTCTAGACATTGAAAACCATGAAGGAAAATACCTAGACATCAAAACCCATGGAGAAATTATCCTAGACCACGAAAATCATGGAGAAACATACCTAGACATCGAAAACTGTGGAACCGTCGACCTCGACCGCGAAAACCATCAAGAGACATACTTAGACCACGAAAACCATGGAGGAATATACCTTAGACATCAAGAACTATGGAGAAATACACCTGCACATCAGAAACCATAGAGGAATATACCTAGACATCGAAACCCATAGAGGAATTATCCGAGACCACGAAAACCATGGAGAAACATACCTGGACATCGAAACCTGTGGAGCCGTCAACCTCGATCGCGAAAACCATGGAGGAATATACCTAGACATCAAGAACTATAGAGAAATACACGTCGACATGAAAAACTATGGAGAAATACACTCGCACATCAGAAACCATGGAGGAATATACCTAGACATCGAAATCCATGGAGGAATTATCCGAAACCATGAAAACCATGAAGAAACATACCTGGACATCGAAAACTAAGGAGCCGTCGACCCAGACCTCGGTAACCATGAAAAAACATACCTAGACGACGAAAGCCATGGAGGAATATATCTGGACATAAAAAACTATGGAGTCGTCCACCTAGAAATCGAAAATCGCGATAGAATGTACCTAAACCTAGTCCTCCAAAACCCATGAGCTATCGCCCTAGACATCCTCGAAAAATCCAGCGGCGTCGACCAGAATTTTATATTTTTTTATTTTTATTATTTATTATTTAATGTTATTCGTATTATTCAATTTTTTTATTTTATTATAATATTATCATTTTATATTATATATTGTATAATATAATATATATATTATATTATTTATTAATTATAATAAATAAAATATATATTATATAATTATATACATATTTTATGCGCAAACCAGGAGCTGGTATTGCCCCCGCTGTGCGCCCATTCTCTGTCTCTCTCGCTCGGCGACGCAGAAGGAGAGGGGGTAGCCGCGTTCAGCGTAGTGCGTGACGTAGAGTGTGACAAAAGTAAGAAATCGTGCAAAGGACGTAAGTCCAAATGTAAACAAGCGTAACTTACGCCTCTCTGTCTCTAAGAAAATGAAAATCCCGAAATGATGGATTTTAAATCCCTAACGTTACATATCTCAGGATTTACTGGACGGATTTACTTGCAACAAAGACCAATGGAAAGAGAAAAATCGAAAAAAAATCGTCACAAATTTTCAAGTTCTTTTATGAAATGGTTTATTTGTGAGAGCCATTTGAAAATTCTGTGACGTCATAAAACCGGCATATTCGCGTATATAAGAGTAGCGGCAGGGCTCGCGCTGGCTTTTCTTTTGCGCTGCAGTTTTTCCTTTTAATACTTGGCGTCGAGCCGCTACCGCGTCTCTTGATATTGATGTTTTATCGAATCGTGGTGATCAAATAAACATTTTTTATAATCTTCAAATGTTATTGTTTTCAATGTTGATCCTTTAATTCCTTTAGCCTTCTTTCTATCCCCATTCTCACTGAAAACCTTAAATGCGTATAATTTCGCTCGTAATCCAATAAATTCCTCGATTATTTTGCCATTCATTTCATCTTTCATCAAACCAAGAACTTTTTTATTCACTAGAGGAATTCCATAAACGTTATTGCTGGGGTAATCGGAAGTGTCAAATTTTTGCAAATCTCGTTTGATATAATCATAAATGTTAGGAACAGTGAAATGATATAGAAGACTATCTGTATCGGTATACATGAGCTTTGCTTGATTTCCGAATGTTTTCTTGATATAATTGTAGTGGAAATCGTAAATGTATGTTTTCGATAGATCGAGAACCGAAAATCCAACGTAAATGGGTTTATTGAAAAGTACTTTGGTGCGATCCATCTCAATTATAACCATATCATTGTCAAATACTGTACAACTATGGAAATTTGGTTTTGCAATGAGAGCTTTTGCTCCATACCTTCCCTCCCACTTTGTCACGATTTTTACATCTTTATGTTTTCTCACATTTTCCATTGTTTTTCCAAAAACTGCGTTGTTCATTAATTTATAAAAGTTTTTTTCAAATTCATTATTGGATTTTTTTCGCAATTCTGTATTTAAATCTATGTATTTTTTCAGCCATGGAGCTTGGTTAAATTTTAGAATTCTGTGAATTTTGGTTAGTTTCATTCCCAGGTTTAAATATTGTTTTAAATTTCGATAATGTAGTATATATCTATGTTTGGAATGAAGTGTCGTTATCAATTTTGATTGTTTACTATTGGGTGGTGTGTAATGTTCCGGACAAAGTGGGAGATCTTTATGTAGCTCGAAAAGTTCTTCAGGGTATTCCAAGTCTACTTCGAGTATGTAACCAATAGGCGAATCATCTGGAACGTTGAATATATCTATATGTGATATCCATTCGAAACCATCATAGGGTAAAAACAGACTCATAGCTCCACCGTAGAGATTATTCACATCAAAGTACATGAGATATGTTTCCTCTTTGCTTGGATCGAATTTTACATTCATGTATCTATTGTTTGCTTGAGCATATCGGTTCGAGCACTGTGCTACTCCACCGCGAAGACCACTCTCGATAAACAAAATTTTCTCAACATCAGTGAGAAGCTCAAGCTCCACCCCGGTACACTTGAGCATCGCATCAAAAGCAAGCCCCGGAGCCGTGAAATAATGCAGAGGGTCCAATTTGTAAGTAGAAAAGCAGTTGCGTCGAAAATTTTCAAATATGTCAGACAAAAGCAGTACATCAGTTTTCAAATATAAATCCGAATATTCAGCTAATGAGGTGATTTTGAACGCATTCCAAACTTTCATTGCATGATCGCAGTCTTGGTTGGAGATTTCCTCGTTGTTGAGTTTTGAATAAAAATGCTCTTTTGATGGCAACTGCTTTTCTTCGAGTTTTTCCCAAGAATCAATGTATTCATAAGGAAATACTCCCTTTCTTGAGAGCATTTTGAACTCCTCCACACTATTACAGTGTTTTCGGGTAATCGATTTATCATGGTCATTCAGGTAAGATGACAATTTGTCAAGACTGCTTGGCATGAACCTGAATGAATCGATGAAGCGTAAATTTACATTTGTGCCTGAGACGTATTTTGTGAAGGAAATATATCTATCTTTATTAATTGGAAGAAGTTTAACCGTACCATCGAATCGTGTAGCCAGAGATTTAATGAGAAAATGTGAGTCGTAGCCGGAGAGATTGTGAAAAACTATTGGAATGGTGTGGGACTTGGTATAGTTCAAATTACACCCTTGATGCGCAGCACCGCGATACTTACCAGTAAAATGACAATGATCACGGTGCTTCACATCAGTGTGAGTGAATGGCTGCTCACAGATATGACACATTTCAGCATTTTTATACGCTATTTTTTCGTTGGTTGTGAGCGGTTTCATAGGCAAGATATTATTCACACGAGAATCAACCATTTGCGCTATTAACAATAATTGATCGATGAACCACTCGATACAATCAGATCCACGTTTTATTGCAAAATTTGAGAGCGTCTCGTCAAAGGCACATTGTAAATAATACGCTACACTGTGTGGGACATGCTTTTGACACTATATATCATTTCCAGTTGGTTCGAGAATACTCTCGAGATCGGCATACACAACGAATGGTACTGATTCTTTGTACCGATAATTTTTGAATTTCAATATTTTGTTTTCTTCGTCCGGTAACACCATTTTCACCTTATTTAGACTCAAGCAATCGCGTTTATGATTTTCAAAAGATTGTTGAAGATAAAAATGGTTTAAACAGTTATCACAGAACCATGTGCGTTTATCATAATTTGTTACCTGTGAACTCAGTAGACGCGACAAATTACGAATCCAAGCAAAGTGATAAATTGGTTGGAAATTGTTCTCATCATCTACTTCCATACCAATATTACTCGCCACCATGAGAAGGTGAATCGTTGGTTTTTCCGATTTATTTTTGCTCAAGTATAACGGTACAATTTCACTTTTTTGTTTGCATTTTTCAATACCATATACGTTGATTGTCAAATTATTCATTTTTTCAAATTTAGGAATACTGTTTAAAGTAATTGGAAAGTTTATACCGTCATGCTTGAGCTCTGATAAATATTGTGAGTATGAACTAAGTTTATCTACATTATCATGCATTGGATGAAGGGCTGCTGTCACAGCCCACAGAAAACAAAATTCATCATTGTTTTTTATATTTACGACAGCCTTCTTCTTCTGTATGTCGTGAGGCAACGTAACAAATGTTGACAAAGCTCCACGCAACGGTGAGTACTGATTGATATTGACTACGAGGTTTATGATTTTACGCAACGACCAACCAGAATCACGTTCTTGAAATTCCTCAATTTTCGTCAACAGCTGATCCGTTACATTTTCATCGAACCATCTTTTAATGTCTGTAGCGGCGAGGATTGCTTCATTTCTCGTATTGAAAAATTTCTTCTCTTCGATTATTTCACCATTTTCCATTGTAGAAAATTCACACGCCAATACAACGTTCACTTTCAGATTTCCCACTTTTTGTATTAAATTTGCTAATCTTTTAACTGTGGATACTTTTGCATCATACAGGAATGATCTCAGATCCTTGTGAAGGAGATTCACCACTGCACCGGTTCGGATACGACTGTTAAAAGCTGTTTCGAGATCTACCCAGCGAATACGATCAGTCGTTTTTTCACGCGCGCCAATATTTCCACCACGTCTCTGATCATTCTTGAATTTTTCACGCAATGATATGAGCAATGATATAGTTGTTTGAATTTTCGTTTTTTCACCACTCGATAGATCACAATTTTTCAATATTTTATTTAATAATTTGATATTACGAGTTTCATATTTCATCCATTTATCTACTTGATCACCGGATGCATTTTTTAATAATTTATAGGCTTTTTTCATCAAGCTTATTAGTTGCAAACACCTTTTTGATTCCATTGTGTATAGATCGTAATTGTGCACAGGTTAGGAAATCAATGAAGAATCACACGAGTACCGCTCTATTTATACTCGAGCATGAGCAGAGATTTCAATGGAAAAATGATTCACCGAAAAAAATTCAAGCAATAATCCTTATCTGATTAGTATATTCCAGAATGTGCGAGTAGATGGCAGCATTCACGATGGAAAATATAACTCATGATAAATAATATCAATAGAGTATTCTGGATCATTCGGGATAGATGATGTCATTCAGAAAAAATTCAGGGAGAAGGGGTAGATGAGTATAAAAGGCTGAATTTTTCGTGATGTCCATCAGTCAAATGCGAGATCGAAATAAGGATCGTCGAGAATTAAAAACGAGAATCGAATTATTTTTGAAAAATATTCAAGAACTTCGAAAGCTCATTCAATTGAAAAGTGATACAAACAATCTCACAAGAAAGTTGTCACAATTATATTTATATCAAGAACAGTGATCTCAGCATAATGGATTTGTCGGTAATCAACAAAGTCAGTCGCATGGATAATTTCCTACCAACGAAGAAGTTCGTAGATTTGGAGCCTGGAAAAATTTACAAAATCACCGGGTTAAAGCAAATCAATACAACATTCGGAGGACAAGTCACAATGGAACTTGAGAGCGAATTTCAAGTATTTCTACCAGCCAGAATCACCAAAGCATTCCAAGAACATCCTGAGGAATTTCAAAAAATGACTCAAGCATCTGTGGAAAATCATCTTCACGTGCGCCCTTTGGGTGGAAAATATAACCAGTGTGAATTTATTTATATGTAAAAACATTTATTTTCATGTGAACATTTTTATTTCCATACAAAAATTGTTAAAAAATGTATAACAGCGATCAACGAATAAAAATGTAAAAAACATATTTTCGTATTAACTTTTTTTTAAACTTTATGTGTAAAAATATTTACGATTTGAGTTAATTGGTTGGCATACTGTGAGAAAAATATATTTATTGAATTGTTTAATAGAAAACTGGGCTCTGAAAATATGAGATCGAGTAAAAAGAATAAGAGAATGTTGAACTCTCGATCGACGTGCCGAATATCCCATGCTGGTGTGCGTGGAGCACACGAGTACAACTTGATTTCTTCTTCTCACACGGACACGAAATTAGATATATTTTAGTTATGATTATTTCCTGAGTCAGAATGTGAAACGTATCGTCAATCGAACATGCAGAAAGAGAGTGAGGCAGGTCAGTGCGAAATAAAGTACACATAAGAAATTATAGATCGTCCGTTTATTCGAGAAATAAAGCGTTGTTACAGAGAATGCAGAAGAGAAGCTTCTGTCCGCTGAAACGCGCAATTCCCTACAATAAACGAGAGAAAATACTTCGTAAAATTCATAGACGAATTTATCCAAAGATCGGGTTACAGGAGATAAGACGCTCCACTATGGAAACATATGTGTTATAAACGTTCGCAGGTAATGATTTCAAATTTTTTCTTGGATCATAGAGCAAACTTATTTCGCGTCACTCGGTGACCCAGAAAAAAATAAATAATTATTACGTGGCTGGCTCCGCAGAGCATCATGTTACAAGCATGCTCGAACTATCACGGATTTGTTGTTCTGTAGTGCGGCTCATAACTGATGTCATATTTGAAAGATGAGTTATTTTCTTTCTTAATCAGTAATTGATATTTCTCTCTTTTTATCAGCACTATTGTTAGATTTCAAAAACTTGAAAACATTTATGTATATTCATCATACAGATTTTCAGAAAAAAATTGACATTTGAGACAATTTATGATTAACGGTATAGGTCCATCGAATTCGTCGGTATCCGTTTTTTGATAGTGTTTTCGACATCGGCGATAACTCATGAAATGCTCATCGATGCGCCATTCTTTAGGAAGTCTGTCCCATACGTCGTCAATGTCCTTCCATGCATAAGTTAGAATAAATTCTTGAGGAAGACAAGCGATATCCTCCGTCTTCATTGCTCTCCGACTTCTCAATGTAGCGAAGATTCTTAAGGATCGTGGAAATGATGAATTTTCAACACCATGCTTCAAATACCATTCCTTCAAACGTTGAACATTTTCAAAGGCACAATTGTATTCGCGTACCCCATTGTGATACTTGTAATGCTGATATATTGGCGTGGGTAATTTTCGCAATGCGGGGCAACCCAAATCCTCCATATTAATGATCAACTTTGAATCTCCTATAATATCTGTGATCCATTGCTGTTTTTCCAACCCTTTCACATAAACTAAATTCACATTTTTTAAAATAATGTCAAATACGTTCTTTAATTCATCATAAAGTATATCACCAGCATTCCATGGGATACCGTGATGGTTACGTTCACACCACTTATTCTGACTCTTATATTTGGCTGGCAAACTATCCCATTCACATGGAGGCTTAACTAGAAAGCATCCAAACTCCTCGTAAGCTTCCGCACTGGGATAAATTTTAATGACGGCTAGCTCTTTCAATACGAAATTATTGATAGGCATCTTGAAACCTTGCAAATCTAAAATGGCTTCCATTGCTCAGCTTATTTTTTACAGTATCGTAATGCTCAAGGGTACAGCATAAAGTGACGATGAGGGGTAAAATCTCCTTTTATAGGATACACTTCCACTATGACACACATTTTTCCAGAATTTTAAAATCGGGATGACGTCATCAATCAGATTTAAAAATTCTTGGAATGTATCAGCAGCGACCATTAGCTGTGACATCTATGATTCCAAAATTTTTCCGAAATTTTCAGTCGGTAAAACAGGAAATGGTGTCTCATAGAATAATTAGAAATGACGTTCTAGAACTTTCGAAATGATGTCATCGTTCTAGAAGGTTCGAAAGTCATCGTTCCACAGCGTTCGAAATGATGACGTCATCGTTCTAGAACGTTCGAAATGATGACGTCATCGTTCTAGAACGTTCGAAATGATGACGTCATCGTTCCAGAACATTCGAAATGATGACGTCATCGTGACAATGACTCAGCAAAAAAGTATCCAGAATTTTCGAAATGATGACGTCATCGTTCCAGAACATTCGAAATGATGACGTCATCGTTCTAGAACGTTCGAAATGATGACGTCATCGTGACAATGACTCAGCAAAAAAGTATCCAGAACATTCGAAATGATGACGTCATCGTTCCAGAATGTTCGAAATGATGACGTCATCGTTATTTTCGAAATGATGACGTCATCGTTCTAGAACGTTCGAAATGATGACGTCATAGTTCTAGAACGTTCGAAATGATGACGTCATCGTGACAATGACTCAGCAAAAAAGTATCCAGAACCGGCCTTGTATATCTACTTCTATTTTTAACCGTTATCATATTTTAATTCAAATTCATCCGTTGAATAGATTGAAATCGGATGGATTGGGAGCAATGTTTTCGTTACACAAGATGCGTGGTATACTGCAAAGAGTAAGAAATCTTTTACTGCAGCTGGGGTAGTATTGCTGACAGCGGTTTTCCCTGAAAGTGAACTACTGCATTGCAATTTAAAAGGTGGAAGAAGTAAACTGGAAACATCAATAGAACGACACTCTGCTCTCAATGAGCATTCCGTTCGTGCATTGAAATGTATACTTAATTCATGGTCGGATATTCAAGTACAGAATAAAGCTTGTAGTCATTTAAACTCGAAACCCTAACGTTTTTCTAATAAATTTTTCAGACACTGTTCACGAGATGTTCAAGGAGCAATATTGCAACAGTAAAATGAACATCGCGATTAATAACAAATTAAGTAATTTGCGGAGGAATTGGCGAAATCGTAGTAGGGAGTAATTTTTTTCAGAAGATCTGCCATTTTCTACGAATGATTAATTGTTTCCTGATTGCCAAAATTGTTTTGCCTGTGGATTTGTTAAAAAATAAAAATAAATTATTGAACGAAACATTAATTGGTTCTTCTACATAAATTAGGAGAGAAAGATCTTACGATTTTTTTATTGAACAATAACAATTGTACAGATAAAGAGAAAAATTTTACGGCAAGAGGTTTCGAAAATGTCCGCCGTTTGCATTTTCAAATTCCTGTCGTGTCATTCCGGAATAAAGGCATAACCTTGGCAGGTGAGTGATAGAGAACACGGTATAACTCTGTGCAGTTAAATTTTCACTCAATTAGAAGAACCCCAAGCCAGAGAGATTGTTACCGTAGAATGAGAGTGTCCTCTTGACAAAACCTATTTTGCTGGTAAAGAATTCATAATGATGGTCTCATATTCTTGACCGGCCATGGCCACTGAAAATATTCCAATGCACAGGACCGAAGGTTGAGAATCTGTTTTATTACATTGAAAATATAATTAAAATACAATCAGAGTGTATTTTATCTATATAAATTATATATTTTTAGTATAAAAAAAATACATTTTAATTGAATTTCGAATAAACTAGAAATCCTCTTTATTTGTAGAAAGAATATCGTGAAATTATAAGAGAAATACATTATTCGACGCCCCGGCGTCTTCAGATGTATTTCCCTCATAACTTCACTATATTCTTCTTACAAATAACATATCTTTCTAGTTCATTGGAAACTCAATTGAAATGTATTTCTTTTATACTAAAAATAGATAATTGATATAGGTAGAATACACTCTGATTGGATTTTAAATATATTTTCAATTTAACAAAACAGATTCTCAACCATGGGTCCTGTGTATTGGAATATTTTCAGTGGCCATGGCCGGTCAAGAATATGAGACCATTATTACGAATTCTTTACCAGCAAAATAGGTTTTGTCAAGGGGACACTCTCATTCTACGGTAACAATCTCTTCGGCATATTTCTTATTTATGGTGATCCCATATCCTTGACCAACAGTGCCCGCTGAAAATATTCCAATGTACAGGACCGATGGATAAGAATCTGTTTTATTAAATGGAAAATATATTTAAAATACAATCACAGTGTATCAATTATTTTCTTCTGTCCTTTTCGTTCTGTCCTCTGAAAGCGCGCATCGATAGTTACGCGAAAACAGTTACGATAAAAGCTGACGAACGAAGGGGTAAGATGGAAAACACTCTGTAATGGAAGATATTTAGAATGAAACGACACGAGTTGGTTGCACAGAGTCTATTTATTGACTTCATGTTACAGTGAGGTCGGGAGCTAAAGAGTTGCTACTTTATGAGAGCAACAAAAAAAAATCATTTTTTTGTTATTTTTATTCTCTCAGGGGAAGTGAAATAATTTAAAACACACACACACCCACATACAAACATAGAAATTAACATATTTAACATATTAATTAATTCATGAGGTGTTCCACGTAACCGCCACCTGTTTCGATGCAGCAACGGTATCGAGCTAAAGTATTAGCACGGCACCGCTGCAGCATCTCAGGGGTAACGGTACGTAACGCTTCCTCAATCCTCTCTTCGAGATGGGCGCGGTCTCGGATTTCTTGACGATATGTGTGGGTTTTAATATGACCCCACAGGAAAAAATCCAAAGGGTTGAAATCGGGCGAACGTGGGGGCCAATCTTGGCGACCGCCACGTCCAATCACCCTCTCTCCAAAAAGGCGAGCCAGTTCCCCTCGCGCTGCAGCGCTTGTATGCGCCGGAGTATCCTGCTGAAACCAGGCATTGTCGAATTCCTCGGGAGCCATTCCTGAGCGGAGACAAAGTCTCCTCAGTTTGGTCCGGAGGAATCTGGTATATGTGACCGCCGTTAGTGTCTGCGGGAGTTGGTATGGCCCAATCTAAACAAATAATAAAAATTTTAAGTAGAAAAATTATTTTCCTCAAGAACTCTTGCAGTTTTATTAACCGGTTGACTGGTAAGCTTTTTTCAGTTTTCATGCCAAAATTGGTACGGGTCAATAAGTCACCGAAATATACGAAAATTTGTTTCTGGGGGCTTACGAGGTAGCTGATTCTATTCCCAAATTTAGTTTTTACTTAGGTATCCACGACATTAGGGGTAAGAATAAAGGTTTGAAGTGTCGTATTGCATGAAAATTCAAAGCTTTTTAGTATACTAGACTTTTTTATCTAAGTGACGCTAAGTGAAAATTTCAAACGTTATTTTAATGTGTACACTACACGATACATTACTAGAATGGGCCCAATTTTTGTTTATAAAATACAATACCAGTCAACCGGTTAAAATTTATACTTACCAAAATATTGCCGTATATTCCAGCCCACAAATTGATTCGCTCAATTGGCCGCTGCGTATGACCGACGGAAACGACGCGGGGGTTTTCTGTGCTCCAGTGGTGGGCGTTGTGGCAATTCCACGGCCCATCGATACCAAACGATGATTCATCGGAGAAGATTATCCGGGCCAGAAATCCCGGTTCTGCCGCTTCGGTATTTACCATATATCAGCAGAACTCGAGTCTGGCCGGAAAATCATGCTCTTGAAGATTTTGGACACGCGTATAATGGTACGCGTGCCACCCTTCACGCTTCATAACCGTTTGGACGATATAATGTTGTGTCCGCGAAGACCGTCGCGAAGGGACGAGTTATCAAGGACGAGTATTTAAGGGATTTAGGCCAAAAGAGCTGAACTCCAACTCGATACTTTTACAACAAGTTAACAATAAGTTTATTTAAGAAGTTACAAATTCGAGGTTTTATTGCCTCGAGACCAATCGTTACAATTCTCGTCAAAGACTGTCGAATTTTGGTTAGTTGGTAAATTTATAGACTTGGGGGTTTTTCCCCCTCTCGCGACAATATGGCGTGATATTCTTTCTCGAAGTTTCGGTGATGACATCGAGGGTCGATGCGCTCGTTCGGGAACGTCGATATTTCGCCATCGATGCATTTATGCTGAGAACGCTTAATTTATATACTCTTTATTTTAGGAGTGCGATGTACGGGCACAACATCCCTCCCCCCTTCGGGAGACGAAATTCATTTCGGCTACTTTTCGCACGGAATTAAAATAATTAAATTTGTGTGAAACTTGAATATGTTTTTCCTTTTTTAATTCCTTTTCCACTTTTAGTAGGATTATGTTTAGGTTATAATGAAGCGTTTTGTGTGGCATTATTTTTGTTTTTTGGGCGTGCCTTAGTTATGTAAATTTTATCATCAGTAGATCTAGATGCAAGTTCTTCTATGATTTTTGGTCTTGCCACGAAAGTCGGGGCTATTTCAATATCATTAGTTTGTTGTATTAATCGAACTCTTTGACAATGTTTAGCTTTAAAAATTGTTAAAATGATAATTATTATGATGATCAGAGTCATGCTAATGGCACTTAGAGAGTAATTTCCGATTATGTGATAAGGATGTGCCCAAATATTCGGTTCTTCTTTTAGTTTTTGCTGAAGAATTTCAATTCGTTCGCCTAATTTATTCGTTTCCAGTGAATTAGTAATTATTTTTGATGGTACGCTGTAATTGAAAATTGGGTGATTAGCGTTTACCATTCCAATCGCATTTGTTAGATTATATAGTGGTATAAATGTTATAAATTCGTGTTGTCGTAGTTCGTTTAAAGATAACAATTGAAAATTTATTGATGTGGCGGAACATTCTCCGTCCAAAGCCAGTAATCCTGTATTGTGGATTATTTCGTGTGTCGTAGACTTATTTTTACAATCGATTCTAATATTTTCGGGTTTTGGGGCTACGAATAGCCATCTACCTTCTTTTCTAGTGCGATTATTAATGTTTTTTTCCGATTTTTACAATTCATTGATTACGTGACAATTTTTCGGGATTATTTCCTAAATAAATCGCTATTTTGCATGATGTATTATCGCTTATTGTTTGCAGTGATTGCTTAGGTTTGTAATAATAGATGTTGTCGACTTTTCTGGCTTTGTTTAAATCTTCTTCAGACATTGTTATATACATTCTTTTGTAATTATCTACGATTATTATTTTCGATGTAGTTTCTATGAACTGGAACTGATTTTCATCGATTTTTGTTGGTAGTGGGTAGACTTTGTAGATTTTTAGCATAGAATTTTCGATCAAAGGAAATTTTATGATTAGAACAAATCGTAGTTTTGCTGTGTAGCTAGTAATTTCTGCGGTTTTTAATAGGTTAGTCATTTCGCTACTTTTAATGTTTGTTGGAAAGTTTAAAAGTTTAGTAATGTGAAGAATTGCTTTTGTTGAGTAGTTAATTAATTGTTTGGGTGATATGCGGTCGTTTGAATTTTCTTGATGCGTAATAATTTGCACGTTTCCTTAAAAACGTCGCTCAGAAAATTCGTTCCTTGATCGGAAAGAATGGTTTGAGGAGGTCCATGTTGGCAAATGATCCGTGTGGTCAATGCTCTTGCTACTTTTTCTTCTGGTTTTCTGACATTTGTCGCATTTTTCTACATATTTCTTTATTTCCTTTTCATTCCTGACCAACGATACTTTTCTTGAATTCGTTGAGTCATTCTTTTTACTCCGGGGTGTCCTCCGTGGGCCGTGTCGTGGTACTCTCGTAGTATTGTTTTTCTGTCTTTCTCTGACAGGTTTGTCGCGTCAGAGTCGAGGTGTTCGGTTTCACTCTCGTTATCGCCTTCATGGCTGTCCTCTATGGGCATCTCATTTTTATCTTCAGCCGCACTCGGTTGATTATCAAGTCGGCCATTATAATTGGGGATGGACCGATTCTCCGAGGAGGCTGTAGTTGTTGAAGAAGATGAAAACGCGTCGTTCATGACTTTACGCGTTCTTTCTTTCCCCCCTTTTTCCAGCTGATCAGTGGTTTCATTCTGATCGAGCGTGATCGCGTATATGCGACTCAGCGCGTCAGCATTTGTATTCCTTTTTCCTTCATTATATTCAATTCTGTAAGTGTATTCTTCCTTGCCTGGAGAGTTTTTAACTTCAATTTTTTCTATTTGTTTTTGTTTGTGATCGTTTTCTATTTCTTCTATTTCGACTGTCGGCCTTTCTCTTGAGACTTCCTGATCTAAGGTATTTAAAAACATGATGGGAGAAGTCATTCTTTTTTCCGGAACTATTCCTTGCTCTATTTTTACTCCTTTTTTAATTTTGCGGGCTGATAAACATCCTACCGCTAAATTTTTTGCTTTTACGTAGTGGATGCTCTCGGAACGGGATTGTAGTTTCTCCGAACCGTTCACCAAAGGCTCGACGTGACCATACATTTTGATTATGCGGCCACCTAGAATGTCGACCTTGTGTTTTTTAATAAAATCGAGTCCCAATATTCCGTCTGTTTTGATTGGAACGTCGTTATCGACGACGAAAAATTCATGAAGAATTTTGACGGCGGGTGTTTCGATTTCGAGGATTACTTTACATAGGGCATTGAAGGGTTTTCCTCCGACGCCTGTCAATTCGACTGTTTCATTGATTATTTCTGTATTTTTTCTTAGAGCATTTCTTTTTATTATGCAACATTGAGCTCCCGTGTCAACTTTCAAGAGGAGAGCTGAATCTATTGCGTGTGGTGATGTGATATAACAGTCGCTAGCCATTCCCCAGGAACCGATCGAATTAATTACGAATTTTGTTTTGGGTTTCACGACCTGTGCATTCGAGCCGGTAGCTCGCTTAGCCTCCACACAGCTGACGTGCGCATTTTTTCGCTCAGCCGTTCGCGCGAGGAGACTGAGGTTCAGCGACCCTATTGTTTTCTTTTCTTCCGCATTCCCGTTGTTCGATTGATTCGAATTTTGGTTATTACCTTGATTGTTTTCTTGACTGTTATTTTGACCGTTATTCTGTTGTCTATTATCTTGATAACCTCTATTTCTGCTTCTGTTTCCTTGATTTCCACGATTTTCTTGATTTCCATTATTACTATTATTTCCTTGGTTACCATTTCTATTTTTTCTATTCCAACAATCGTCATATACGTGACCTGGTTTTTTGCAATAATTACAAAATAAAGAATTTATGCTTCGACTCGGTGTCGGTAAACTGTTATTTCCGTTACCATGATTCTCATTTCTATTTCCTGAGCTTCTACAGTCGCGTGCGAGATGACCTTTTTTGTTACACCTATTGCAAATGATCGTATTATTTCCAGGTTCTCTTCGAGTTCCCTGTTGTATCTTTTCTTCGTCGATCGCGGCTGTGATAGCTTCGTTGAGGGTTGGATATGCCCTAGCTTTAATAATTGTTTGATATTCGCGTTTGAGACCTTGAGTGAAACTCGAAAGGGCTACTTCGCGTATGTGTTTTTCTACCGCCATTTGTTCGATCATTGTCGAGTGCTTTTTTGTACTTGCATCAATTAATTCCATCATTGTGTCTTCTACTCTTCTTCCGAATTCTTTTACTGTTTCGTTAAATTTCTGTCGACAAGAATACAGCTCTGTTTGAAGGGCTCCTACGGTTCTCGTACCGCAGAATATTTCTAACATAACGGATTTAAACGTTTCAAAATCTGGAATATTTTTATATCGTACTTCTGCTCGAGCTTTACCAGTTAATTTAGTAGTTAACACTGATTCTAGGAGAATCTCTTGGTCCTCTTCTAAAATATGTTTATTGACATGAGCGAAAGAGTCTACAAGTTCTCGCGCTTCTTCCGGTTTTGAACCGTCGAATCGAGGAATTAAACTACGCGCTTCTTTAAGAGACATTGAGCCTCGAAGCCTGTTAGTTCGCGAGTGATTTGGAGAGGAATTTTGAGAACTATTTCCTCTATTATTTTCGCCATTATTTCCAGGGTTTCCGGGATTATTATTTCGACTATTTCCGGGATTTCCGGAATTCTGATTATCTCCCGTTGTGTCTAAATTTACTGTTTCGACCATTGTTGATACTAAAGGATCTGTTGTTTCTACTACCGAATTTTCCGGCGTATTTTCCGCGTCTAAATAATCGTCTTCCGATGTCGGAGATCGATTTAAAGATTGGGCGCTACTTCGTCGCCTTCTACTTTGCGAGGTGATTTCGTTTTTTCTTTCGCGATTGTAGTCGAGTTTATCGTCGAAAAATGAATTGAGCGAACGCGAAATAGTGCTTACGCCCGGTAATTTGAGACGTTCAGCGTACTCGTCGTCTGACATATAAATTTTTATATACGATCTGGCTTTGGCGGATTACAATGTTATTTAGAAATGTTCCGTCACTTACAGTAAGATGATCGCTAACATGATGTCCAGATTTGTTGTAGTGTTGAATTTCTTCCGCTCTGGTTCCAGTCGTATTTTGGGTTGAATCTTGACGTAGATCGGTCTGCCTTGGATGCGATGATCGGTGATCGAACGTCCGTTCGATATATCGACTTTTCTAGAATTATCGGTCCTCCTCAGCAATTTGAATTCCTTCCGTTTGACTATCGTAGACGTGTCGGGTTTCTCGAGTAGTGGCAATCCCACCGCTGCCACCAATGTTGTGTCCGCGAAGACCGTCGCGAAGGGACGAGTTATCAAGGACGAGTATTTAAGGGATTTAGGCCAAAAGAGCTGAACTCCAACTCGATACTTTTACAACAAGTTAACAATAAGTTTATTTAAGAAGTTACAAATTCGAGGTTTTATTGTCTCGAGACCAATCGTTACAATTCTCGTCAAAGACTGTCGAATTTTGGTTAGTTGGTAAATTTATAGACTTGGGGGTTTCTCCCCCTCTCGCGACAATATGGCGTGATATTCTTTCTCGAAGTTTCGGTGATGACATCGAGGGTCGATGCGCTCGTTCGGGAACGTCGATATTTCGCCATCGATGCATTTATGCTGAGAACGCTTAATTTATATACTCTTTATTTTAGGAGTGCGATGTACGGGCACAACAGGACGGTGCTGTAGGATGTGTCGAGCATCCTCGCGGCTTGTCGTAGGCTCGTCTCCGGCTGACGTCGAAATAATTCGAGGATCCACTGCTCCATTCTCGGGGTTCGCACCGTTGCCGGTGCCCCGCCGTTCCGATGATTGGGGAGTACGTTACCGGACTCCTGCATCCTTCTGTATGCGTTGTAAATTACGATATTATTTGGATATCTTTCCCTGTGTTGATATCTTTCGCGGTACAGTCGGGACGCCGCAAGCGCATTGTGGTTAGATTCTATGTAGCATGTCACCATGTCTGCATACTCCTGAACTGAATATTCAACCATTTGTACGAAATAATAATCTTCTTTGGAAAAATAACAAACACGCACTCAACAACTCGACCGAGAATGATGCCAAAACAAAACAAAAACGT
Source organism: Venturia canescens (assembly GCF_019457755.1). NCBI lineage: Eukaryota > Metazoa > Arthropoda > Insecta > Hymenoptera > Ichneumonidae > Venturia > Venturia canescens. Next base: position 20,712,425 of record NC_057425.1, on the reverse strand, counting down.
TGCTGCATCGATTTTATTTACAAAACAGAAGAAAAACGCTTTTCGATGTATCGATAGGTACGGCAACGAAAAAAAATGAAATCGATACAGCTGTATTTTTTTTCGTTTTTGCACGATTCTTAGTCGAGTGTTGGGTGATAGTTATTTTTTCGAAGAGGATTATAGTTTCGTAACAATGGTTGAATGTTCAGCTCAGGAGTATACCGAAATGGTAGAATGCTACATAAAATCGAATGATAATGCGCTTGCGGTATCCCAAACGTACCGCGAAAAATATTCTCGAAGGGAAAGACATCCGAGCGACGATGTAAAATATGACGATTACAGAAGGCTAACGAGTCCGGATCTACTCACGAATTACGGGAACGATGGGGCACCTACAACGGTTAGAACACCACGATTAGAGTAACAGACAATCTCCGAATTTCAACATTCTTACGGATAACTTTAGACCCTAGGGAAAAAAAGGTTGGGACAAGTACATTGATGGTCCCTCGTTTGCTGATAATTCCACCCATAAAAAAAACTTTAAACAAAATTTTTTTTTAATTGTAAAAAAAATTATTTCATAAAAAAAAATACAGAACAATTCGAAAAAAATTTTACAAATCTTGAAAAAACGTTATTTAAAAAAAAAACTAATCTGCATCTATTTTTTAAAGTGTCAAAAGAATCAAATAACAAGTAAAAAATAATAAACCGAAAAATCATGCTTGAAATCATTTTGGAAACCGATGCCTCATTCTTCTTATTTGATTCGAACAATTAAATCAATTGAAAAAATTCCATCTAATTTACGTGCAGCATTAAAATTTATGATATCAATCGGTGGACAAGTATTTTATTAGTAACTCCAAATTTTGACATTATTAAATTGTTCTAAGAAGCTTTTAAATCGAAAAAAATGACATGAAAGCTAGTCATTTGTTACTCTATGGTGGCAGAGACTTATAAGAAAATCGATTCTTCTCAGACTTTCAGGATCCTCTGGTATTATTCACAAAATTCGACGTCGATTGGATCGATACAAATTATGTTTAAATATGTGTTAAAAGTACTTGTCCGGCCCATCACTTTTCGTTCAAATTGTTTATCCAAATAAAAATCCGTGCTTGTCTAGAACTGATGAGTCACAAGTATTCATGTAGAGGGAATTGAGAGAATTATCTTCAAGTAATTGTTGCCTAATTGCACTAATTTAATAAAAAACGGAAACAAATTGTTTCGCAATATACAAGGGATATTATTGTGCATCGATAAATGAAAAAAATTGTACATAATACATATGTTTTAGCTTCCAAAATAACTCTCCAGTTTATATTCAATAACGGCAATTTTTACTTCCCACTTATTCTTCCAGCGAACGAATTCCATTCGGAATAAGAACTAACCTATACTATTATTAAGAACATTAAACTAATAATGAATCGCATTTCAATAAATGTTTAACCGGATTCTGCCATACAATTCCATTTTTTCATGATTGATTTTTATTTAAATGAATAGTGATGGGCCGGACAAGTACTTTTAACACATATTTAAACATAATTTGTATCGATCCAATCGACGTCGAATTTTGTGAATAATACCAGAGGATCCTGAAAGTCTGAGAAGAATCGATTTTCTTATAAGTCTCTGCCACCATAGAGTAACAAATGACTAGCTTTCATGTCATTTTTTTCGATTTAAAAGCTTCTTAGAACAATTTAATAATGTAAAAATTTGGAGTTACTAATAAAATACTTGTCCACCGATTGATATCATAAATTTTAATGCTGCACGTAAATTAGATGGAATTTTTTCAATTGATTTAATTGTTCGAATCAAATAAGAAGAATGAGGCATCGGTTTCCAAAATGATTTCAAGCATGATTTTTCGGTTTATTATTTTTTACTTGTTATTTGATTCTTTTGACACTTTAAAAAATAGATGCAGATTAGTTTTTTTTTTAAATAACGTTTTTTCAAGATTTGTAAAATTTTTTTCGAATTGTTCTGTATTTTTTTTTATGAAATAATTTTTTTTACAATTAAAAAAAAATTTTGTTTAAAGTTTTTTTTATGGGTGGAATTATCAGCAAACGAGGGACCATCAATGTACTTGTCCCAACCTTTTTTTCCCTAGGGGAAGTTTATGGTTTGATATCACGTCTTTTTTCTCAAAAGATCCTTATTTATGTTCAGATGACTATAAGATTTTAGTTTAAATATCTATGAATTGTTTATAATTTTCGGCGTATAACGTTGGTTTTCACGAAAAAAGACCTATTTTTCGTCGAAATTGTACTGAAAATATTTCGATAGAGGTTTATTCTTGGACTTTGGTGATTTTTCTCCTTGTCTTCTAATATGTTTCGTCCATTGGGAACTCAAGAGCATGGAGCAATGCGTGTTGCGGGCCGAGATATGATTTTCGGCTGATAACGTTAGGAAAAAGAAAGGAAAAGAGGAAAGATAGATCAAATTCAAGACACAACAAATCCAACAGAATTGGCCCTTTTTAAATGTTGCTTTTGCATTCTGAATCTAGACATTTTCGTGTCATCCAAAACATACCCCCGATGAAATATATTTTCAAAGTTTGCAAGTTGTCGCGGAGATTCAATTATCTACAGTCTGATAGTTGCAGAAAAAAGGCACCCGGAAACATTTATTATGTCAGAATTCAAAGATGTAAAAAAACTGAGCGTACTTGATTCAACAGAGCAACGGAATTCAAAGACGTTTAAAGTATCTGCATTGGTTTTGGAGAAAAACAATTTCAGGAGAATTCAGGAATGAATTTAAAAGTTTAAAAACTCAGAATAAAATAGACAACGGAAACTTTAGGAATTTAGAAAAGCTGAAGAGGTTTGTGATGAATTTTTGAGATTACATGTTACGGTTGGAGTAAAAAATTTAAATGATTGGCACACATGTTGCGACACAAAAATATGAAAGTTTGGAGGTATTTGCTTCATACCGCAGTAATACAAACTTCAATAGTATTTAAAAAGAAATACTTTAAAACTTGCTAAACCATGTTCTATTACTCATTCTCATAATCAAAAATAGGGGGTGATACTTAATACACATATTTATGCACAGAAATTTCAGAGTTCGCAGGTATCTGCTGCGATTCAATGTATTTGCGCAATAAATTTTGAAGACAGCAATTTAAAATCTATCCATAAATGAGCAACTGAAGACTTCTGTGATGAGTTTTTTACTTCATATATATGTTACAGTTAGTTTTAAAAAGTAAAATGAGTGGCACAGTATATCAATTTTATAATTCGCAAATTTTTGCTGTATTTCAATAATCCAAATCTATAGTATTATAGAGAAAAGTTGGCAAAAGTCATGATGTTACGTTGAAATGACATAGCGAATATTGTATTCAGAAATTCTGTATGTTCCCATGGATGTTAGCTGGCATTATATTTGATCACATCCAAAACTGAGCAACTGTAGACTTAGCGTAATGAATCTTTTCACTAATAATTCCACATTTGTAGTTTGCAAAGTGGGAATACTCAACATACATGTCATTTCATAAGTATTGTTGTCAAAATTTGTTTTTGCCTACTGCATTCCAAAGATTCGACTTTTCATATGATCAGCAAACAAAGCATCCAAAGACTTTTTGGAATATGTTTCAAAATTTGTTACTCGACAGACCAGGTGGAAAAAGAATAACTACACTTATATCAAGACCAGAAACTGTTTTGAGAATCTGATGTACAAAATGTGAGATTGATGATCATAGCTGGAAACCTCTTGAATCACGTTACCACAATCAGCATGAAGAAATAGTAGAAAATCATAGGACACATATTAGGCAATTAATTAATGATATGTATCGATCCGCTGCAAACCGATGGAGTGAAAACAAGGATCGGAGAGGGCAGAGCCAAACTGAATATGAAGCAAAATATGGAAAACATGAGAAATAAATTAGAAAACATTTATTCAATTAAAGTTTACAACATCATTCTAACAGTTCTGTGTGTTTTTGTTGTATTTATTCATATATATAATCTGACGCCTTCATATATATAACCTAGCCTACTGACGATATATTTACACTGCACAATATTTCTCGCACTCTGATTTAATTGAAAGATTACTTTAGTTAACGCTTATTTCCAGTCGAACAAAATAATGAAATCTTGAAAAGTTTTCGTTGACATATGCATCGCGCATTTTTTATATCCTTTTTCGCACACATATCACAGACTACATTTACGCGGCCGCTTTGATACTGGTTTAGTATATCACAAAATTTAACGAAATAAATAGTAATATGCACTTCGTTAGATGACAAAAATTATTTTTAGTCATCCCGCACGCACTTCATAACATCATAACCCCAAACGTCAACATGACGTGAAACTTCGGCTGGTGACTTTCGAGCTCTCGGCATGTGACGTCAGTCCGCGACACCGCCGCGAAGTTAGACCGAGGGACATGAGGCCTTTGATGGTATTATATACAGACATGTCAAATTTCTAAATGTGTTAGTAACTTTTGCATAATCTTGAGCCTGTGCAAAGTTTTTTCTCAGCAATTACGCTACTGATCGTGTTGGTTTCGGGCTCATTCGAAAGAGATTTTGAAATTTAGTCTCCAAACTAATTTTCGCTTAACAAAACATCTCTTGAGCTCCGCAATTCTAGAAAATGACATGCCAGTTTTACCCCCACCACCGCGAATCGGTTTATTCAGAGAAAAGATAGTCTCGGCGAGAGCCTCAGGCCAGCAGACGACAGGGCTGTCAATGTACTTGTCCCGAGACTCTACCGAGTCTCTTGATACTTTCCGGAGTTTTTTGCAACGAAGTTGAAATTCGGAAATTGGAGAGAAATGAGGTTTTTTTCTATTTATTTATTTTCAAGCCACTACACAATCAACGATAGATTGAAAAATTCAATAGTTATTAAAATGAAAAGATAAAAACCAGAGTATTCAGTTTCTCGTTTCCAAAAACTTTGAGGAGATCATTTCGAGTTGCAGCCGAATTTTCGCAGTTTTTTCTCGTCAAAATTATACCCTTAAATTTTTTAAGAAAACAAAAAAAAATTGGCAAATAAATTTTTTTTGATATTTTGGAAAGTCAGGGAATTTTCATGTAATCATTGAACCACTCTTTTTTATAATATGGCAGCAAGAACGTGAATATTCTACAAAAATATAAGCTAATTTGGTTTTCGGAAACTATTAGGTTTAGCACAAAATATGTAAGTACAAAAATCTCTTAGAATTGGTAAAAGAATGGTGACGAAAACGAACGACGAGAACGGGGACGAAAATGAGCAAAGAAAATGCGGACGAAAACCAGCAACGAGGACGAGTACGAAGACGAAGACGAGAACGAAGACAAAGACGAAGACGAGAACGAAGACAAAGACGAAGACGAAGACGAGAACGAGAACGAAAACGATTACAAGGACGAGTACGAAGACGAAAACGAGCAACGAAAACACGGACGACAACCAGCGACGAGTACGAGAACGAGAACGAAAACGATTACGAGGATGAGTACGAAAATGAAAACGAACAACGAAAATATGGACGAAAACCAGCGACGAGTACGAGAACGAGGACGGAAACAAAAACAGAGGCAAGACGAAGACGCGAATGACGACGACGATGAAAACGAGTACGAGGACGAGTACGAAGACGAAGACGAGAACGAGAACGAAATCGATTACGAGAACGAGTACGAAGACGAAAACGAGCAACGAAATAGCGACCGCCACGAAGTTGGCATCACACTTTCAAGTTACAAATATTTTAAAGCTTGTTCCAGGTTGTTCTAGATTTGTTCTGCATTGTTCCAAAACGGCATGGGGCTGAGACTAAAATATTGGGAGAAAATTGAAAAAAAGACGATTTTAGAGCTGGCACCGCACTTTTAAGATATCGTGATTCTAACGGTTGTTCTGTGTTGTTCTAGGTTTGTTCTATATTGTTCCAAAATATTGCGTCAAGAAAAAATTTATTTATCACTAATTTCGCGATGAACAATTTTTGACCTAGTACCACATTTTCGAGCTACGGCGATTGTAATGGGTGTTTTGAGTTGTTCTAAGGAAAGGTTCTCTGCTGACGTCCTTCGATTTTGATGAAATTTAAATATGTTATTCTACATCAAAATCTAAAAGACACGTATTTTTTTTTATCGGCGGAAAAACGTTTCTAGGGGTTGAAATCACCCTTCAAAGTTGAGACCTCCGAGGGGTACTTTTCAGGTTTCACCTATTTTCACCTGAGATAATAGAATGCACCCAAATGGATAATTATCTTAATGATAAACGATGAAAAATGCAACTGGTTTCATATCGGAGGGTTGCATAGGAAAAAAGTTATAGGGGTTGAAATTCACAAAATCGTTATAACAAAAAAAGTATTGCACCTATCTCGATGAACTTAATTGCATTTCGAAGAGGGCAAAAAAATAGTAGATACGGGTTTTTGCGTTTTTCTCGCAAATCAAGTTAAGGGGGTGAACTACCCCTATATATGTTTACATCAAATCTCAATAAAACGGCAGTAATTTTTTGTTTTCCTTATTTCCTCTGGTCGTGATACGTTTTTCCTTATTGATAATTCTGACTGATTTATATTTGGCAATGAGATAACACAGGCATACGATGAGAGCTTACACATATTCGTTTCGGTAGATAAGACCAAGATTTGGGATGACGCATAGAAAAATTGCGTAGTCAAGTAAAAAAAAAAGAGAGCGTACAATATGCTTATATCTTTTATTGATAATATGTCAACAGCAATAAATAGAAGCGAATATATAATCGTATGCTCTATTAGCCGTTGTAAGTACTGCAGTAATGATAGTCATCGAAAAAGTGTTTAAAACATAGCGACTTTTTACACCAGGAACAGCGAACAATAGCAACATTTTCACATCCTGGAACTTCACAATGTAAGTTGCAAGAATCTCCAAATGCAAAGTCTACAGGATTTTCAAAATTGGCTGGTTTTTCTTCAATATAACCACTTTTGTACCAAGAATATTTGAAAAGATCGATATAACGTGGTGACGACAGTTGGTTATGAACGAGTGACTGCAGCTTTATGATATTATTTCTCAAATGCAAATCAATATTATAATTCATCAATAGACAAGTATCAGAAAAATGTCTAACAAAATTTTTCCATACTCGGAATCCAAAAACATCGAGGGGTTGGATTTTTCCGGTAGTTCCTTTAGGTATAATCATTACTTTGACATATCTATTTGAAGGTTTTACATCAAGTACAGCTTGGGGGGCAGTGTCCAGTCTAAGAATCAATCAGTAATAAAGATTTTGAACCAATTTTCGGGAAAAACACATGCTGCAACCAAATTTTGAAATGATCTGAAATTAGAAAAACGTATTTTTTTCATTCGAAAAAATATCTGTACACAAACAGTGGGTGTAATTTATACCTGAAGTAAGCTTCCCAGACTTGGATACTTCTATGTACACATTATCTGGTCTGAAAAGCGTTTTCTCCACTATTGGACCAATCTTGCCGGTTGGTTCTTTTAAAACCAAAAATAGAGGAGATAGCAGTTTGCCGTCAGCTGATATAGTCGGCTGAATCGTATAACTGTGGGTCGTAGATGAGACTGATTGTACAAGACATTGTACTTGCTTTTCTCCTTCGATTGCTAAAGTTCTTCCGGAATGCATTTCTAGCTGGAAGCCACTCTGATCTGCGTTGAATGTATTTGACAATTTGTATGTTGCAATATTTTGCTTTACGTCAAAGACAAATTTTTGAATTTGTTGTTCCAAGATTTCTCCATCTTCAATTGTTTTGGATGTAATGAACTTATTAATTTTTCTCGATACGATACGATGAGCCGCTTTAAATGATTTTATCCACTTAGGAGATGCTTTGAAACGAAAATCAGAATGACCTATTTCTTTTTGAGCATGTAAGGCCCATTTTTTCAAATCGGAATCGTGCACTATTAAACCAGCATCCACAGCAGCTTTGAAATTTTCCAAAGTGTAACTACAAATTCGTGCTAATTTTTCTTTGTACGTCCCACCCTTGTTCAAATTGTGTGCCCACCGCTGCAACTGTCGTATAGATTGCACTCTCTTGAACTTTTGTTTAACACTGCCCAGACTTAAATTTCCTTTCATCCCGCTGCGCCAATACTGAATGGCCCTTAATTTGTACTCGTAAGATAAATCTTCGTCATCACGAGTGCATGTATCAGGCGGAAGTTCTGGTTCAAGCAAGGCGTTTGCCCACTCCTTATCTTCAACAATTTCCATTTCCCAATCCTTGAACGGTTCTTCAAAATCCAAAAAATTTTCTTCTACCATTTCAAAACCACTGTATTCGTTCATTGCAGTCAACAAAATATTTTCAAAGTTTTCTTTCAACTGTATTTCATCGTTATTCACTGGCGAATCCGGTAAATGCATGACTTCAAAAGTTGCGAGAAGCATTCTAATAACGTTCAAAGGATTTATCTTCATTTTGATTAATACTTGCAGCTTCGTTTTAAATAGTCTCGAATTGTAAGGCACTTCTTTCGTGTAGAATAAAAATAACCGACTGTGGTGAATATATTCCGCGATCGCAGTTTTATCACTGCTTCTGCGTCGTATTTCAAATCTAATTTTAGGAGCGAGTCACAGACTGAACAGAGATGACTTCCAAATAACACCGTCAAGTAAAGGGACGGGGGGGGGGGGGAGTTAATGATAACTTGAATTGATGATAACTATAGAAATGTGTCAATATTTACCGAATTTTTGTGAAAAACATAAGGAATAGATATTTTTGGAATTTGTCTTGGGAGTTATTCAAAAATAAAAACCGAAAAATCGCGCTTGAAATCATTTTGGAAACCGATGCCTCATTCTTCTTATTTGATTCGAAGGGCTAAATCAACTAAAAAAAATTCCATCTAATTTACGTGCAGCATTAAAATTTATTATATCAATTCGAGGCCAAGTATTTTCTAATAAATTGAAAAAAGTTACCATTTGAGTTATGTGCAGCATTAAAATTTATGATATCAATCAAAGGACAAGTAATTTATGAGTAACTCCAAATTTCAACATTATGGAACTGTTTTAAGAAGCTTTTAAATCCAAAAAAATCACATGCAAGCTAGTCATTTCTTACTCTATGGTGGCAGAGACAATCGATTCCCCTCTGACTTTCAGGAGCTACTGATATTATTCACAATATTCGACGTCGATTGGATCGATAGAAATTATGTTTAAATATGAGTTAAAAGTACTTGTCCGGCCCATCACTTTCCATTAAACTTATTATATTTAAATAAAAATCAGGGCTTTTTTAGAACTGTTGGAGCACAAATATTCATGCAGAGGGAATTTAGAGAGTTATTTTCAAGTAATTTTCTCTTAATTGCACTAATTTAATAAGAATGGAAACAAATTGTCCTGTAATATACAAAAGATGTTATTGTGCATCGATAAATAAAAAACATTTTGCACATTAAATATGTTGAAGCTTCCAAAATAACTCCCCAGTTTGTATTCCTATGACGGCAGTGTTTACTTCTCGCTTCTTCCAGCGAACGAATTTCATTCGGCATAACTAACCTAAATCGCATTTCAATAAATTTTTAACCGGATTCTCCCGTACAGTTTCGTTTTTTTATGATTGATTTTTATTTGATTTAAATGAAAAGTGATGGGCCGGACAAGTACTTTTAACTCATATTTAAACATAATTTCTATCGATCCAATCGACGTCGAATATTGTGAATAATATCAGTAGCTCCTGAAAGTTTGAAAAAAATCGATTGTCTCTGCCATCATAGAGTAAGAAATGACTAGCTTGCATGTGATTTTTTTGGATTTAAAAGCTTCTTAAAACAGTTCCATGATGTTGAAATTTGGAGTTACTCATAAATTACTTGTCCTTCGATTGATATCATAAATTTTAGTGCTGCACGTAACTCAAATGGTAACTTTTTTCAATTTATTAGAAAATACTTGGCCTCGAATTGATATAATAAATTTTAATGCTGCACGTAAATTAGATGGAATTTTTTTTAGTTGATTTAGCCCTTCGAATCAAATAAGAAGAATGAGGCATCGGTTTCCAAAATGATTTCAAGCGCGATTTTTCGGTTTTTATTTTTTACTTGTTATTTGATTCTTTTAACACTTTAAAAAAGAGATAAAGTTTAGTTTTTTTTAAAGATGATGCTTTTTCAAGATTTGTGAAATTTTTTTCGAATTGTTCTGTATTTTTTTTATAAAATAATTTTTTTGCCCATTTTTTATAAAAATTTTGTTTTAAAGTTTTTTTCATGGATGGAATTATCAACAAACGAGGGACCATCAATGTACTTGTCCCAACCTTTTTTTTCCTAGGGGAAGTTTATGGTTTGATATCACGTCTTTTTTCTCAAAAGTTCCTTATTTATGTTCAGTTGACTATAGGATATTAGTTTAAATTTCTATGAATTATTTATGATTTTCGTCTTATAACGTTGGTTTTCACGAAAAAAGACCTAGTTTTCGTCAAAATTGTACTGGACATATTTCGTCACAGGTCTGTCCTCGGACTTCGGCGATTTTTTCCCTTGTACTCTAATATGTTTTGTCAATTAGGAACCCAAGAGCACGGCCGCAAGCGGGTTGGAGGCCGGGATATGATTTTCGGCTTATAGCGTAGGTTTCCACGAAAAAAGACCTATTTTTCGTAAAAATTGAACTGAAAATATTTCGTCACAGGTCTCTCCTTGGACTTTGGCGATTTTTTTCCTTGTACTCTAATATGTTTTGTCAATTAGGAACCAAAGAGTACGGTGAAAAGCAGGTTGTAGGTCGTGATATGATTTTCGGCTTATAACGTTGGTTTCCACGAAAAAAGACCTAAATTTCGTCAAATTTGAACTGGAAATATTTCGATAGAGGTTTGTTCTTGGACTTTGGTGATTTTTCTCCTTGTCTTCTAATATGTTTTGTCCATTGGAAACTCAAGAGCATGTAGCAATGCGTGTTACGGGCTGAGATATGATTTCCGGCTTATAACGTGAGTGAAAAGAAAGGAAAAGAGAAAAGATAGATCAAATTCAAGACACAACGAATACAACAGAATTGGCCATTTTTAAATGTCGTTTTGGCATTCTGAATCTAGACATTTTCGTGTCATCCAAAACATGCCCCCGATGAAATATATTTCCAAAGTTTGCAAGTGGTCGCGGAGATCCAATTATCTACAGTTTGATAGTTGCAGAAAAAAGGCACCCGGCAACATTTATTATGTCAGAATTCAAAGAAGTAAAAAAAACTGAGCGTACTTGATTCAACAGAGCAACGGAATTCAAAGACGTTTAAGGTACCTGCATTGCTTGTGGAGGAAAACAATTTCATTTCAGGATAATTTAGAAATAAATTAGGAAATTCAGAAATTTAGCATAGTATTTAGAAAAAGCAAAATTAAGATAATTAGTAAAGCTGAAAACTTTTGTGATGAATTTTTGAAATTACATGTTACGGTTGGAGTAAAAAATTTAAATGATTGGCACACATGCTGCGACACAAAAATATCAAAGTTTGAAGGTATTCGCTCCATACTGCAGTAATACAAACTTCAACACTATTTGAAAGGAAACACTTTAAAACTTGCTGAACAAAGTTCCATTACATATTACCATAATCAAAGATAGGGGGTGATACTTAGCACATATACTTATCCACAGAAATTTCCAAATTCGCAGGTATCGGCTGCGATTCAATGTATCTGTGCAATGAGTTTGGAAGACAGCAGTTTCAAATCCATCCATATATGAGCAACTGAAGACTTTTGTAATGAATTTTTCACTTCATATTTATGTTACGGTGGGAGTCAAAAAATAAAATGAATGGCACAGTATATAAATTTTATAGTTTGCAGATTTTTGCTGTATTTCAATGATCCAAATCTATAGTATTAGAGTGGAAAGTTGTTAGAAGTCATGATGTTACATTAAAATCACATAGCGCACATAACATTCAGAAATTCTGTAGGTTTCCATGATGTTGGCAGGTATTATACTTAGTCGCATCGAAAACTGAGCAACTGTACACTTATCGTAATGAATGTTTTCACCAATATTCCACATTTGCAGTTTGCAGAATAGGAATACTCAACATACACGTCATTTCATAAGTATTGTTGTCAATATTTGTGTTTGCCTACCGCATTCCGACGATTCAAATTTTCATATTATCAGCAAAAAAAGCATCCCAAGACTTTTTGGAACAAGTTTCAAAATTTATTACTCGACAGACCAGGTGGAAAAAGAATAACTACACTTATATCAAGACCAGAAACTGTTTTGAGAATCTGTTGTACAAAATGTGCGATTGATGATCATAATTGGAAACCTTTTGAATCACGTTACCACAATCAGCATGAAGAAATAGTAGAAAATCATAGGACACATATTAGGCAACCAATTAATAATATGCATCGATCCGCTGCAAACCGATGGAGTCAAAACAAGGATCGGAAAGAGCAGAGCCATAGTTAAAAAGAAAAAAGACAGCGCAATTGAAAGAGAACAGAAATCAAAATTGTTTCATGTATCTGTGCATTAGTTTCTGAAGACAGTAATTTCAGATCTATTCAGAAATAAGTAGGTGAAGACTTTAGTAATGAATATCTTCGTTAATATATTCCAGTCGGAACGAAAAAGCTAAAAGATTGGCATACCTGCTATTTCACAGAAATATCAAAGTTCATAGGTACTTGCTACGTACCAGTTATACAGACTTTGGTGCTATAGGGAAAAACACTTCAAAATTACATGAACCACATTTTTGAAACTTATTATGACACATTCAAAAAAAAAGTGACAGATACGATGCATGTTGAAGCAAGCAAAATGCTGTAATTTTGTATGTCTCCATGGTTATCCGCAGACAAAATATTTGATCACATCCAAAAATGATCAGGTGTAGACTTACAGACATGAATTTTTCAACCCACAATGCCAATCGCAAACATGGTCTGGAAATATTCAATATACATGTCGCTTCATCACTTTGTCGAACTTTAGAGGTGTTCATTGCATTTCGAAGATACAAATTTTGATAACATGAAAATTAAGCACCCAATGACTTATTGAAATAAATTTCCAAATTTATCATGTAACAACTCAAGTGAATATATCTATACATTATTACATGGCTCAAAGATTTTTCAAAACTTGGGTGTATGAACAAGCAATTATGAAGGCTTTTTGTTATAAATATTTCAAATTATCTTGTTGAAATTAATATAAAAAAAATAGAAATATGAATGTCTCTCGTATTGTCTGGAGAACAAATAGAAATTGGTATGACAATACACTGTAAGCTAAGGAGGTGGAAAAAAGGGACCGGTGAACACAGCCAAACTAAATGAAAGAAATTATGACAACAATACATTGAATTACTTGACCAAAGTTTTTTAAAATTTATTTGAATTCGTTTACACACAACCATCCACCTCTTTCTTTAATGTAATTACACAACATAGAATTTCTGTTTGGAAAGAACGCTTTAGAGGTTATAATGAACGAACGTTTTTTTTCTCATTGTTATTATTATTATTATTCAACACTAATTAGTCACGTCATTAATAATATCGATTCCTTCCACTTTTCAATAAACACTTTTATTTTTCTACACTCTGCACGCTAAAGCACTCCGGCGGTCATAACCTCAAACGTCAACATGACGCGAAATCTCGCAAATTTGCTATCTATGTATATATTACGATATAGAAGTTGAACAGATAATTTTTAATTTTCACGACACACATTATTCACGTTTTCACTTCTCAATATTTTACTCACTCTCAGTACACTGTATGAGATCAATTAATCCACTTTTGAGGTTTTATTTATTATAGATATTATTGTCGTGAATTGGGCTCGAAACTTATTGAAACTTCTTTTATGAAAAAAATAAAATTGATTATATCCACTGCTATTTCCAATAATGTTTTATTTATTTAAACGAAATTTGCAAATCTTGCACCGTTGATCCACGGGGCTACGATCGCAATCACTTTATAATAACATAACAGACGATAACAGACGGTATACAAGAAAACATTGAGGACTATCAGAAACTTTCTCATCGGCGATTGGTCGAGACGGATAGATTCTCACCGGTGATTGGTTATGATGGGCATCAAGAAGCCCTTGTATGTATCGGTCTGAACCCATATACGGATACATCAGCTGCGTAAATGTGTTGGTACTTTTTGCATAATCTTGAGCCCGTGCAAAGTTTTTTCTCAGCAAATACGCCACCGAGAATGCTGATTTTGGGCTCGTTCGACAGAGAACTTCTTAATTAGCTTAAAGTTCAATTTTCAAAGCCGTACATAACTCATGAGCTTCGCTATTAAAGAAAATCACATGCCAATTTTACCCCCACCACCGCGAATCGTTTTATTCAGAGAAAGTATAGTCTCGGCGAGAGCCTCGGGCCAGCAGACGGCAGGGCTGTCAATGTACTTGTCCCGAGACTCTACCGAGTCTCTTGATATTAACTAATAAAAAAAATTGTTATCTGTAGAAGTTATCCCATCAGTAATTTTTGGCGGGAAAAAGTGAATTCTTTCAAACTATGGATGTGATAGAATTTTCAACCGAAAAATTTGATGTTCTCGCATTTTTCTTGCTCAATTAGGTAAAATCCATTGTTTAAATAAATTTTGAATAGAATCTTCTAAGTATAACTAGAAGAGTCAGATTGCTTCAAATGATAAATAAACCATAAGGATTGGACGCATACTTTAGGTTCTATAACTTTCACTAGTTATGAAAATGTAATTTCGAGAAAAATCTATCCATCATTTAAGATGTAAATATTGAAAATGTGAAGGAAAAACGTATCACGACCAGAAGAAATAAGGAAAACAAAAAATTACTGCCGTTTTATTGAGATTTGATGTAAACATATATAGGGTTAGTTCACCCCCTTAACTTGATTTGCGAGAAAAACGCAAAAACCCGTATCTACTATTTTTTTGCCCTCTTCGAAATGCAATTAAGTTCATCGAGATAGGTGCAATACTTTTTTTGTTATAACGATTTTGTGAATTTCAACCCCTATAACTTTTTTCCTATGCAACCCTCCGATATGAAACCAGTTGCATTTTTCATCGTTTATCATTAAGATAATTATCCATTTGGGTGCATTCTATTATCTCAGGTGAAAATAGGTGAAACCTGAAAAGTACCCCTCGGAGGTCTCAACTTTGAAGGGTGATTTCAACCCCTAGAAACGTTTTTCCGCCGATAAAAAAAAATACGTGTCTTTTAGATTTTGATGTAGAATAACATATTTAAATTTCATCAAAATCGAAGGACGTCAGCAGAGAACCTTTCCTTGTAAGTTCGTTCAACATTGTTCCAAAATATTGCGTTCGGAAGAAAATTATTGTTGAAAATTTTTGAGAGAATTGTGTATTCAACTCAAGTCCCACCTCTACAAACTAGCAGTTTCAGGTGGTTCCAGGCTTGTCCAAGATTTTTTAAAGTTAGTTTCACGTTGTTCCAGCATATCTTGTTCGAAAAAATTGGTTTTTCGAAAATTTCCAGGAAATTGATTCTATAGCTGCCGACTTAATTCGGAGAAATCGCTATTACGTGGATTGTTCTGAGTTGTTCCAGGTTTTTTCTAGATTTATCAAATCTCTCCCCATTCTTCCGCAACAACTCGTTTCAATGAAATTTATTATTCAGAAACTTCAAGAAAATTTATTTTCTGCATCGCACTGGGATGCTAGCACAAACTTTATTTCTGCGATAGAAAATTGCAGAGTCGCAAATCAGAACGTAATGAACCTTCGTTCTTTTAAAAAATCCACGAAAATGTCAATTTAATATTTAATTTTAAAGAAATAATTTTTTTTATTGGTAGTGCATTGCATTGGGATGCTAGCACAACTCAGCACAACCTTTATTTCTTTGATAGAAAATTGCAGTCGCAAATTAGAACCTAATGAACCTTCGTTCTTTTACAAAATCCATGGAAATGTCAACTTAATATTTAATTTTAAAGAAATAATTTTTTTTATTGGTAGTGCATTGCACTGGGATGCTAGCACAACTCAGCACAACCTTTATTTCTTCGATAAAAAATTGCAGTCGCAAATCAGAACGTAATGAACCTTCGTTCTTTTACAAAATCCACGAAAATGTCAATTTAATATTTAATTTTAGAGGAATAATTTTTTTTATTGGTAGTGCATCGCACTGGGATGCTAGCACAACTCAGCACAACCTTTATTTCTTCGATAAAAAATTGCAGTCGCAAATCAGAACGTAATGAACCTTCGTTCTTTTACAAAATCCATGAAAATGGCAATTTAATTTTCCTATGGCAAATATCTCCAATGCACGATTTTCTAACACTGAAAAATGCAGACCGCCTGCAATTCAAGTAAACCATGTAATTCTTTTATTTAGCCATGTACTTCAAGAATTACTTATGTGCCCGTGGACGCATCAAAAAAAGGCGTTCTCGAAGATTGGCTTTGTTACTGCTATTTTTTATGAAAAATGCAATAAAAAATTATTTCTACATGTACTCTAATATATTATTGATAAACAATAAAAAAAAAAGTAGCTCGATCTTTTTCCAATAAAAAAAAAATCATTCAATTAATGCCTTTCTTGCTGGGTTCAGAGTGGTGCTACCCTTCTAGATGAGTAAAAAATGATTGGATATCAATAAAAAAAAAAACAAATTGACGATTTCTTATTGATTGACAATTGGTTACGCGAACTTATTTCCACGTTATGGTTACGCGCATGCAAGGAGGACCACGAGCAGGTTGTCAATACCCTCCTCGTTTTTTTTTTGATTTTTCAAATTTTTAATTTTTTTTTTATTTTTCAAATTTTTAAATTTTTTTTGATTTAAAAATTTTTTAAATTCATTATTAGTATTATTATTATTATTATTATAAAAGGAATGATTTTTGCAAAATACTTTTTTAATCAAATTTTTTTGGTGTAGTGTTTCCAATTTTCTCGTGTTGCCTTTTCTCAAATTTTAGAAATACGACGCCTTAAAATTCGATCAATCTGGAATTTCTTTGGATGTAATCTTCACAACTAAAAAGTTTTTGAAACTATTGAATTTTATGTATACAACGTTGAAAACGGTAACTTGAAGATCTAGTCCTCTTAAATTCTAAGAAGAAGCTGACGCTTCTTGAATCTTCTCTTATCGGCTTTTTTCACACTTTATGAAATACGGTGCCTGAAAATCCAATTTAACTGAAATTTCTCTCGATATAAACCTTATAACTATGGAAGCTTTTAAAACTATTCAATTTTGTGTAGTCATGGTTAAAAACTTAAAAAAAACTTGGGCATTTAAGAAAACTTTTAAATTATCCAATTTGGTACACTTTTGCCGCATTATCAATTTACTCTTTTTTTTTGTTTTTTCTCCAAACTTTTTAGAATACGACACATGGAAAATTCAACCAAACTAGAATTTTCTGGTTTTCAACCTTACAACTAAAAAGCTGTAAAAGCTATTGAGTTTTATGTAGTCAACTTTGGGAACTATTAAAAACTCTCGGTGTTCGGGAATTAGCGAGGTTTCGGTGCCGGCGAGCGCTCTCGGGCTCGAGTGCTCGCCCCACCGCGGGCGTCGCTAGCTCGCGGGCTCGGGAGTTCGGGAAACGTGAGACAATGGGCTTTTCGTGCTCTAGTTCTCACGCTCTCGCGGGGGGTCAGCACGTACTGGACAAGCAATTCGGGTGCGGTCGACGCGACGTGTGGCGCATGCCCACGGCGCGTCTTCATCGATCTCCATATTGATTGACTAGTCTAGATCCGGTCATTCAGCGTGCTGACGTGCTTCTCCGTTCAAGTTTAACTCTCGGCTAAATCTCTCCGGTAATTACGGTGTTTCACCAAAAATACTTCGCTCAATATCTTCAGGACATTCACGGGAACAAATTGAACTACTCATTCGGACTTTTCTCTCATTGATTGCGGGTATTTCTCACGATAACTATCGGGCACGCGAAAGCACGCTTCGAGCGCTCCTCGTAGCTTCGTCGAACGAGCCTCGTTCGACGTTGACCGGCTCTTCTCACTCGGGTAATCTGCATCGGTTCGGGTGTATTTGCAATAGTGGGCATACTCTACGAACTGTCCACGTCACTCTACGAGCAATAAAACCTTTTTTTCACTTTTATCCCGCTACGCATTGTGTCATTTATTTTCTCCCCACCAACACCAGATCCTTCACGCAACACTCGGAGATCTATGAAACCTTCCAAATGATTAAATTTTATACAGTAGTCGCTTTTTGAATTGGTCATTTACAGTCGAATGTAAATGCAGAACACCGGATTGATGGTGGCATTTGTTGAAATCTGTTTTGGCTTTGAAACCATATCGTCTATACGGAACCACGTAATGCCGTATTTGACGCAGCCAGTGTAGTGCCCAACGGATCTGCGACCAGCATGATAATCTGCAATCCCAGCAAGCTGAAATGAAGATCCGCCCAAGGTAATCAACGTGGGAAATTGTTGTATTTCGAACCTGGCGTCAATATCTTCGATACACTCTATAAAAGCGTGAGATCGATACTCGAATATCGTTTCGACAACGCTTGTAAATTTAACACAAGTTTTTTTCGAAATGAAAGTTTCGTGAGCTTTTACAGCATCACTAATTTTTTCGTACCCATGACTCATGATGGTTTTAATATCCAATGAAACGGTCACTGGTTGCCTCGTAACGACGGTATTGCATACTTTGCACTCCCTACGTTCTTCTAGGCTGGGCTCTTCCTGAAAAGTAAGCTCACATAAAATACTTATGTTTGATAAAGCGTCAATGACTGAAACTGCAGGCACGTTACCATCGTGTACGAAGCACGAAACTTGACCCAAGAAATTCGCCCGTTTCTTGTATAAGTCTGCATTGCAACCCTTTTCTATGAAAAGCTTCACGAATTCGAATATTTTCGATTTTGACTCTTGAATAACATGATGAAATGTTTCATTTGTAGTTGCAGCAGCAAGAATATGGATAATCGTATCAAAACCGCATGTATTTCTCACTATAACTCTTCGTTTGTTGTTCTGAATTGACGGACAGAGATTTCCATTTTGCATCACTTCTATGCCAATTTTCCGTTTTTTATTTGATTTCGCAACTTTCAACTCAGGGCATGCATCTAAGTACACTCTTTTCGGTTTTTTTGGTTCATTCTTATTGCGCCAATTATGTTCTGTGCCCAGTTCATTGTTATTAAGAACAGATTCATTGTCACTGTCAGATTTATCTGTGTCACATCTCTGTGGTGAATTTTCGAACGTTTGCGGCTTCTTTTTTGATATTGGCAGAGATTTTTGTTCAGCGGACAGCATGTTGTCACTTTCCTTTTGTTGTTCTGTGCCCAGTTCATTGTTATTGTCAAGAACATATTCATTGTCACTGTCAGATTTAATTGCGTCACATCTCTGTGGTGAATTTTCGAACGTTTGCGGCTTCTCTTCTGATATTGGCGGCAATTTTTGTTCAGCCGACAGCATGTTGTCACTTTCCTTTCGGGCTTTTGGATTAGGTGGTTGTATGGTAGCCACGCTGTTTGAAAGTTCCAGTGTTCGAACCTGCTCTAGAGTATGTTTTTCCGCCACAGCAAGTTTCGTGCGTCCGGAAAAAGATGTTAAGTGTGTTGTCACAAATTTATCAGGACGCATAGGGCGCCTCTCATGTGCCAATGTTCGGTGCTTCAAATCGTGAAACTCGGCCTCAACGGCAGATGAAGTTGCGACCATACTTCCATACCCAAAAGCGCCTTTCATCACGCTTGAGTATAGAGGAAAGTATGGAATCAGATTTTTTATTCGTTTTCCAATACTGGGTACGTAGTAAGGATTCACGTCTTCGCCAATTCGAGTTGAATCACTTGAAATCTTTTCGAGTGCACTGTTATAAAGTGATGTTCGCCATTCGAATATATTTATCCCACTTTCTTCATCCACTTCGTCGACTACTGGACTGTTCTCGTCCGATTGTTCTACCAATTCGGTTACTTTGTTTACGAATGCGTTTCCTTTTACCAAACTGTGCAAGCGATTGAATTCTTCGCCAGCCAAACTCAGATGACCATTTTTATCCTTTCCAAAGGTCGGACTATTAGAAACAATCAATATACCCTTGAAAATGTCTCTGAGTAGATGGAAATCTTCTCATTTAGTTATGAAGGCCATAATCATTATGTAGAATTTTCGTACGAGCGGATTTACCGTTTTCAATTCGTTCCACTGTGAAATCATTTTCACGTAATGAGAAATATCGAAACAGAGATAGCACAAAGGAAGCGAATCAGTTGAGTTTATCAGGTAGTCGAAACATTTTGACAGATAATCTTTGAGGTCTTGACAACCTGCGAACGCTCGCGCGCATGCACCAAGCAGAGCTTTATCGAAATCACAAGTCACTTGTTTCGGTAAAGGAAAATTCGCTTTATGGAATTTACCGATTCGGAGAATCTCATTAAGCCAAAACTGAAGTGTATTTGTGTTTTGCGAGGTGCTCAGCATCTGGAAAACTGGAATTTTCGACTCAGCCGTTTCCGTCAATATTTGGTACAAGTACAGATGTGAAGACAATTCCCCGTTGGGTTTCATCAACTTTTTTCCCAATGAACTAGTGCCATCGATGCAAATATATTAGTGATACAATATATAAACGGCCATTTGTTCAGGTGTCCAGTAATGAACGAAAAAAGGATCCAACCCAATAGTGTGAATCTCCCCAAGGTGCCGTTCATATTTCATTATTTGAATATTAACCACGGGATCTGTGCCTTTCAGTCCGAAGATAACATTCTTCCGTTCCTGCTTAGCTTTACGTAGAATCGCATTTTTCGGTAGACTTGCTGGTTCACGATCCCCAAATTTCATTCGTTTGTCTGCTTCGCCTCGTCGCCAGATCGACGGTAGTATATTACTTTCGACCATTTCCGAAGAAATTTCTGTCCTTCGCTTGCCCTTCAACTGCCGCTTTGCAGAGTGCTCGAACGTTTCATCGTAATTTTATAGCGAGCAGTCCATTAAAACATCCTCACCAGGCAATGGTTTGTTTGCAACCAAACCGGAAAACTTACAGCCACATTCTTTGCATGCGCCGGAAACTTTTAAATAAATACCGGACTCGGTCATACTATTCTTCTTAAAACTTAAAGGGCATTGTATTTTATACTGAAGCCACAGTTGTTCGTACAGTTCATTGGTCCAAACTTTTCGTTTCAATACCGAATACCCCCTCTCAGTTAATTTTTTATCATGGTAATCGACATTTTCTGGATTCATGATGACCCATGTTTGATGAGGAATCTTTAAATCGAACGGCCATTCAGCCACTTTACTCGAATTGTTCAGTGTGTTATCTTTTGAGGAATCATCTAAAAAAGAATCTTTACTGATTTTGAAATCGTGAAATTCGAGTACTTTGTCCCACATTTTGTAACGATTAGCCTTAAGTATAGTATAAACATACTTGGGAGTGATCTTGGAATCTGCAGCAGAATTGATATCGGTACTTATTTCCCGATAAATATCGGACTTCGGAACAACCGGTTTACCCGAAGAGTCAATGAGATTTTTATATTTAGGGGATAAAATGATTTTTGATAAATTTAGGACCAAATACGCCATTGTGTGATATTGATGCGCATTTGTTTATGAATTCATTGATTGATGGGAATAAAATAAATTTCTGTCGTGAATAAATTCTTCTTCTGATCTCTTCGAAAAGAATTGAAAATAAAATTTTGTCGAGTAACGCTAGCATAAATAGAAGAAACCAATACGCGAATATTCGCTCGTATTGTGATGTGCCTCTAATGGGGTCTAGCAGCTCAACTCGTCTAGACTCGGCTCACCGTGTGCGGTTAGATCGCGCGTCCGGCCTCACTCATCGTAGCGCTCCCCACCACTTGCCGTGCGCAACAGAAATTCGCGAAGCTCTTAGCTCCTCTACTCACAAATATCGCGCGTTGAGAGTATCCCCTCCCTGCCGCACACTCACTACTATACAATGTAAGCGGCTTGTTTTGAGATGTTGTATATGTAAATAAATAAAATGCTTTTCGTTGGTAATACTAAAATTAAGGAGAGTTACTTCAAGAGTTAATTCAAGACTTGTTCGTACTTGTGTATGCATTAGCGTGTGCCGAAAAAGTTGATCTTTTTATTTTCGAAATACTATTAATTTGTCGAAAATTAGACTCAGTTCAATATTTAGCCGAGAATATCAATTCTGTTTTTTTAGGTTGTCTGTATTATTTCTCTAAAACGAACATTTTTTTTCAAACACAACATCATGTAGTCAGATTCTAGCTTCTAGCACAACTCAGTACAATCTTTGTTTTCTTTAATTTGAAACATCTTGGGATAACGTGTGTCAAAAAATTTATTAAATCATTTTTGACGATGTATCATTTTTCGGAATTTTGCTTTAACTTAGCACAAGTAGCACAAAATGAGCACAATTCAGCACAACCTTGGTTATTTTAGGTTTCAAAAATAATCGCGTTAATTCTGCAAAATAATGATTTTTTTTTCAGTGTCTTTATTAGTTTTTATAAAGTTCCTCTAGCACCACAAGTAGCAAGCACAACTTAATTCAGATTTTTTTCGAAATTTAAATATGGCTGGACTAACTTTTTTTGGATTGTCGTTTGGCTTACTAAACTTATAATATTAGAGGAAAAAAAATATTTTGCAGCACAAGTAGTATAAACCTGTCACAATTTAGCAGATTTTATATTTTTTCTTCTTCAAAAAAGATTGGTCCAACTTAACCCAAATGATGCTACCTTACAAATCAATTTGCCCGAAATATCTGAAAAACATTTTTTTTTTCGAACAAGATTATTAAGAAAAATGTAGAACAATACTAGAACTATCTAAAACAAACATAGAACAGTCATTGTGATATTTTGAAAGTGAGATGGCAACTAAGGAATCCGTTTTCTTGGAATTTTTCAAAAATACATTCTTTCAAACAAGATATACCTGAATCACGTAGAATAATACAAGAGATTCAAAGAACAAACCTAGAACACTTCAAGGATGTATGGCCAGTCAATTTCGCAGTACATCTATTCGTTTTGTTGAACCCATTATTTTGTGAGTTATCAATCATAAATATTTTTTTTATTGATTAATACTATTTATACACAACAAATGAACTTGATGAAAGTTACAGTTATGGATTTTAAGGAAAATTAGTTTTTCATTTGACTGTTTTTATACTGGAAAAGCTGGAACTAATGTCCGTTGTTAAACCAATCGGAAAGTGTTTCGTTTGACAGTTGGTTTCACTAACCAAATACATTGTCCACTAACGCTTCTTTCGATCTAAATCTATGAATAAAATATTTTGGTTAATTTATGAATATAACTCATGTTTATCTTGCACTATATATTTGCATTGACATTCCATGATTAGATCACGCTTGTATTAATTTTCTCTCACTACTACTGTATACTCGGTTCATACTGCCCGCGGATGCAACATGGCGGCTCTAGTAGCAGTTTTTACGAGTGACCCAAACGGCTCTACTTTTAGTTGCGATTTTTGGACACGAACGACAGTGACTTTGGGTTTTTTTCTTCTTTACGTAGTAAAAAATATGAAGTTTCTAATGATATTTTTTTTAATCTGCCCTTTTATATATGAAGGGCTTTATTTTCTTATTTTCCTTCATATCAGGCTTCTTCCAGTACGATTAACATGGGATTTAATAGAACTGAAAAAATCAATTTATATAAAAACTGTACGGTGGAGTGCAATTTTTGTTTCTAATCGACGCAGCATCGTTTACTCGACAACATATTTTAAATTTGAAAGTCAATCTTATATAGTGAATATTGGCCATACATCCTTAAAAAAAACTAAAAATTAGCGATTTTTTAAAAGTAGAATGTCATCTAAGTTGCTAATATTCTCAAAATTTTGGTACAATGTAGAACAAACTGAGTAAAGTAGACCATTTTAAACCGCGGGCAGAAATGTCAGCCGAGCCGAAGGCGAGGTTGAGAAGCACGCGGTTTGAGGTTGTCTAATTTAACTCCCGTGGTGCGTATACGATTTTTCATCACACCGGCACGGGAAGTTGATCTTTTCGTGCAGGCGTGGTAAAAAAAAAATTTGTTGAACACGATATTTTGGAACAATACAAATTTCACCTCTAACAACCCAGAACAACAGCCAGAATCGCGATACTTTAAAACCGTGGTGCCAACTCAGATACCGGTTTTTTTTTAGGTTTTCTCTGAAAGTTTCATAATCAGTTGTCAATTTGTATTTTTTAATCATATCTAATCATTTTTTATTCATCTTAAAGAGTAACACCACTCTAGAGCCAGCAAAGAATTTATAAATTGGATGATTTTTTTAATGTTGGAAGAAAGATCAAGCAACGTTTTTTTTTGTTTATTAATCATATATTAGAGCATGTAGGAATAATTTTTCATTGCATTTTTCATTGAAAAATAGCAGTAGCAAAGCCCGTATTCGGGAACGCCTTTTTTCGATGCAGCCACAGACGGATAAGTAACTCTTGAAGTATATAGCTAAATGTAGTCTAGGTGGTAACCTAATCCTCGATTGGTGGTAACATTCATCATTAGCGACGGAAATTTTTCACCACAAAAATGAAGGTTGTGCTGAGTTTTGCTAGCATTCCAGTGCAATGCACTACCAATAAAAAAAATTATTCCTATAAATTTCAATGTTAAGATTCGATCATCATGGATTTCATTCGAGAGATATTGTTCATTACCTTCCTATTTGCGACTGCAATTTTTTAGGGAAGAAATAAAGGTTGTGCTGAGTTGTGCTAGCATCCCAGAGCGATGCACTACCAATAAAAAAAATTATTTCTTTAAAATTAAGCATTAAGTTGACATTTTCATGGATTTTGTAAAAGAACGTAGGTTCATTAGGTTCTAATTTGCGAATGCCATTTTCTATCGCAGAAATAAAGGTTGTGCTGAGTTGTGCTAGCATCCCAGTGCGATGCACTACCAATAAATAAAATTATTCCCCTAAAATGAAATATTAAATTGACATTTTCGTGGATTTTGTTAAAGAACGAAGGTTCATTAGGTTCTAATTTGCGACTGCCATTTTCTATCGCAGAAATAAAGGTTGTGCTGAGTTGTGCTAGCATCCCAGTGCGATGCACTACCAATAAATAAAATTATTTTTTTAAAATTAAATATTAAGTTGACATTTTCGTGGATTTTGTTAAAGAACGAAGGTTCATTACGTTCTGATTTGCGACTGCAATTTTTTATCGAAGAAATAAAGGTTGTGCTGAGTTGTGCTAGCATCCCAGAGCGATGCACTACCAATAAAAAAAATTATTTCTTTAAAATTAAATATTAAGTTGACATTTTCATGGATTTTGTAAAAGAACGAAGGTTCATTAGGTTCTAATTTGCGACTGCCATATTCTATCGCAGAAATAAAGGTTGTGCTGAATTGTGCTAGCATCCCAGTGCGATGCACTACCAATAAATAAAATTATTTCTTTAAAATTAAATATTAAGTTGACATTTTCGTGGATTTTGTTAAAGAACGAAGGTTCATTACGTTCTGATTTGCGACTGCAATTTTTTATCGATGAAATAGAGGTTGTGCTGAGTTGTGCTAGCATCCCAGTGCGATGCACTACCAATAAATAAAATTATTTCTCTAAAATTAAATATTAAATTGACATTTTCGTGGATTTTGTTAAAGAACGAAGGTTCATTACGTTCTAAATTGCGACTGCCATTTTCTATCGCAGAAATAAAGGTTGTGCTGGGTTGTGCTAGCATCCCAGAGCGATGCACTACCAATAAAAAAAATTATTTCTTTAAAATTAAATATTAAGTTGACATTTTCGTGGATTTTGTTAAAGAACGAAGGTTCATTACGTTCTAAATTGCGACTGCAATTTTCTATCGCAGAAATAAAGGTTGTGCTGGGTCGTGCTAGCATCCCAGAGCGATGCACTACCAATAAAAAAAATTATTTCTTTAAAATTAAATATTAAGTGGACATTTTCATGGATTTTGTAAAAGAACGAAGGTTCATTACGTTCTAATTTGCGAATGCCATTTTCTATCGCAGAAATAAAGGTTGTGCTGAGTTGTGCTAGCATCCCAGTGCGATGCACTACCAATAAATAAAATTAT
The DNA here is from genome assembly GCF_019457755.1 of Venturia canescens. Classification (NCBI taxonomy): domain Eukaryota; kingdom Metazoa; phylum Arthropoda; class Insecta; order Hymenoptera; family Ichneumonidae; genus Venturia; species Venturia canescens. The sequence continues at coordinate 20,686,211 of NC_057425.1, read as the reverse complement.
TCCCCTAAAATGAAATATTAAATTGACATTTTCGTGGATTTTGTTAAAGAACGAAGGTTCATTAGGTTCTAATTTGCGACTGCCATTTTCTATCGCAGAAATAAAGGTTGTGCTGAGTTGTGCTAGCATCCCAGTGCGATGCACTACCAATAAATAAAATTATTTCTTTAAAATTAAATATTAAGTTGACATTTTCGTGGATTTTGTTAAAGAACGAAGGTTCATTACGTTCTAAATTGCGACTGCCATTTTCTATCGCAGAAATAAAGGTTGTGCTGGGTTGTGCTAGCATCCCAGAGCGATGCACTACCAATAAAAAAAATTATTTCTTTAAAATTAAATATTAAGTTGACATTTTCGTGGATTTTGTTAAAGAACGAAGGTTCATTACGTTCTAAATTGCGACTGCAATTTTCTATCGCAGAAATAAAGGTTGTGCTGGGTCGTGCTAGCATCCCAGAGCGATGCACTACCAATAAAAAAAATTATTTCTTTAAAATTAAATATTAAGTGGACATTTTCATGGATTTTGTAAAAGAACGAAGGTTCATTACGTTCTAATTTGCGAATGCCATTTTCTATCGCAGAAATAAAGGTTGTGCTGAGTTGTGCTAGCATCCCAGTGCGATGCACTACCAATAAATAAAATTATTCCCCTAAAATGAAATATTACATTGACATTTTCGTGGATTTTGTTAAAGAACGAAGGTTCATTAGGTTCTAATTTGCGACTGCCATTTTCTATCGCAGAAATAAAGGTTGTGCTGAGTTGTGCTAGCATCCCAGTGCGATGCACTACCAATAAATAAAATTATTTCTTTAAAATTAAATATTAAGTTGACATTTTCGTGGATTTTGTTAAAGAACGAAGGTTCATTACGTTCTGATTTGCGACTGCAATTTTTTATCGAAGAAATAAAGGTTGTGCTGAGTTGTGCTAGCATCCCAGTGCGATGCACTACCAATAAATAAAATTATTTCTTTAAAATTAAATATTAAGTTGACATTTTCGTGGATTTTGTTAAAGAACGAAGGTTCATTACGTTCTGATTTGCGACTGCAATTTTTTATCGAAGAAATAAAGGTTGTGCTGAGTTGTGCTAGCATCCCAGTGCGATGCACTACCAATAAATAAAATTATTTCTTTAAAATTAAATATTAAGTTGACATTTTCGTGGATTTTGTTAAAGAACGAAGGTTCATTACGTTCTAAATTGCGACTGCCATTTTCTATCGCAGAAATAAAGGTTGTGCTGGGTTGTGCTAGCATCCCAGAGCGATGCACTACCAATAAAAAAAATTATTTCTTTAAAATTAAATATTAAGTTGACATTTTCGTGGATTTTGTTAAAGAACGAAGGTTCATTACGTTCTAAATTGCGACTGCAATTTTCTATCGCAGAAATAAAGGTTGTGCTGGGTCGTGCTAGCATCCCAGAGCGATGCACTACCAATAAAAAAAATTATTTCTTTAAAATTAAATATTAAGTGGACATTTTCATGGATTTTGTAAAAGAACGAAGGTTCATTACGTTCTAATTTGCGAATGCCATTTTCTATCGCAGAAATAAAGGTTGTGCTGAGTTGTGCTAGCATCCCAGTGCGATGCACTACCAATAAATAAAATTATTTCTTTAAAATTAAATATTAAGTTGACATTTTCGTGGATTTTGTTAAAGAACGAAGGTTCATTACGTTCTGATTTGCGACTGCAATTTTTTATCGAAGAAATAAAGGTTGTGCTGAGTTGTGCTAGCATCCCAGTGCGATGCACTACCAATAAATAAAATTATTTCTTTAAAATTAAATATTAAGTTGACATTTTCGTGGATTTTGTTAAAGAACGAAGGTTCATTACGTTCTGATTTGCGACTGCAATTTTTTATCGAAGAAATAAAGGTTGTGCTGAGTTGTGCTAGCATCCCAGAGCGATGCACTACCAATAAAAAAAATTATTTCTTTAAAATTAAATATTAAGTTGACATTTTCATGGATTTTGTAAAAGAACGAAGGTTCATTACGTTCTGATTTGCGACTGCAATTTTCTATCGCAGAAATAAACGTTTTGCTAGCATCCCAGTGCGATGCAGAAAATAAATTTTCTTGAAGTTTCTGAATAATAAATTTCTTTGAAACGAGCTGCTGTTGCGGAAGAATGGGGAGAGACTTGATAAATCTAGAAAAAACCTAGAACAACTCAGAACAATCCACGTAATAGCGATTTCTCCGAATTAAGTCGGCAGCTATAGAATCAATTTCCTGGAAATTTTCGAAAAATCAATTTTTTCGAACAAGATATGCTGGAACAACGTGAAACTAACTTTAAAAAATCTTGGACAAGCCTGGAACCACCTGAAACTGCTAGTTTGTAGAGGTGGGACTTGAGTTGAATACACAATTCTCTCAAAAATTTTCAACAATAATTTTCTTCCGAACGCAATATTTTGGAACAATGTTGAACGAACTTAGAACAACTCAAAACACCCATTACAATCGCCGTAGCTCGAAAATGTGGTACTAGGTCAAAAATTGTTCATCGCGAAATTAGTGATAAATAAATTTTTTCTTGACGCAATATTTTGGAACAATATAGAACAAACCTAGAACAACACAGAACAACCATTAGAATCACGATATCTTAAAAGTGCGGTGCCAGCTCTAAAATCGTCTTTTTTTCAATTTTCTCCGAATATTTTAGTCTCAGCCCCATGCCGTTTTGGAACAATGCAGAACAAATCTAGAACAACCTGGAACAACCTTTAAAATATTTGTAACTTAAAAGTGTGGTGCCAACTTCGTGGACGTGTTAATGTGCACCGATAAATAAAAAACATTTTGCATATTAAATATGTTCAAACTTCCAAAATAACTCCCCAGTTTGTATTGAAATGACGGCAATTCTTACTTCTCACTTTTTCCAGCGAACGAATTTCATTCGGCATAACGAACCTATACTATTATTAAGAACATTAAACTAATAATAAATCGCATTTCGATAAATTTTTAATCGGATGCTGCCATACAATTTCGTTTGTTTATGATTGATTTTTATTTGAATGAATAGTGATGGGCCGGACAAGTACTTTACTTCTTTAAGGCAAATAAGAACTCATTAATCGATCATTTATATATCCAAACTTTCAAAGTACTAATAGTAAAATTCCAGCAATATAATTTCAATATATCATATACTCAAATTTATCGATTGTACTACGCAATTTGTGTACGTGAGTGTGCCGACTACACTGTCTTCGAGGAGACCCGCAACGCCCTGCGTCAGCACGTCTCAGATTACGCGTAGAACATCGACCCGTAAGTCCAATCTGTATCACCTTTTATTTCACATAATTCTTATGATTGTAAACAAGAGGAAGTTGACTGCGATCTTATTTGTCTGTAATCTAAATCCCCAATTCGGATTCTTCAATAAACAAGCTAACGTGTTACTTTTACTTTCTGTTTGTGTCTTGACCTATATCAATCTCCCTAAAATTCCATATTGAATATTAGCAACCGTCATAGGTGCGCCTAGCGCTTTAATAGCTATTCCGAACATCTACTATTTTATTTTTCTCCCTTTTTCTCTATTATTTATTTGTTTATCTGAGAGATTAGTAACTATAATATTCGTTATTTCCCTTTCAGCCCTCTCGTTTTCACGTTCGGGCATAACAGCGGTGTTGTTGTACGACGCTCTAATCCCACTCGAGCTGCCACTAACAAGGCTTCTTCACCCAGAAAAGTATTTGTGGAACCGTTATCGAAAATTGCCGGAATAATATGACCTCTAATTGAAACTTTAACTAATAAAATCGGTCGCGATTTACTACCATTTAACGGACTACAAAAATATTCTTTCGCGCGTTCCGATATTTTTACAAAAGTGAGGGTCTCGATATTTTCATTATTTACCGGGGTCCCCCCTTCCCTCATTGGCTTTCCCCGGTCGAGTTTTCCTTACACGGATGAGGATCTTTGGTAGTAACGTCTTTAGTGCCGCAACGATAACAATATTTCGTACGCGGGGAGAGACAACCCGAAGCTCGATGGTTCTCCCCTCCACAATTCCAGCAACGAAAGTCGGATTTCGCCGGACGATCGCTCGGTTTGTTCGAAGGTTTCGGAGGAGGTTTATTTCCCGATCTATTTTTCGTCGAAACTTTCGGTTTCCCGCGAGAGCTCGAATTCGCTGGGTTTGATGACGATGCGGCTTGATCTAATGTAGCTATCGTAGCTAACGTTGTGTCGTGATTCCCGGACGACTTAGGAGGCGAGCGGTACGCAAAATCGGGATGTAAAGCCCTTTCTGGCGGTGGAGGTGGCTGACGATATTTGTCGTCCTCCACACTCTGCTCAATTCCTCGCGCTCGAGTCTCGAGATCATTAAAATCACGCACCGTCCCGAACTGAATAAAATATTTCAAATTCGAATGCATGTTTTTCCAAACATACATCATCTGTTCTTCTAACGAAAACATCGGCCTAACACGCTCGAACATCGCACGCATGCAGGTCAAATAAACTGGGAACGGTTCATGAGCCCCTTGCGTACGTTTCGCGATTTCATCTCTTAGCGCCATCTGATAATTTGGGCTACCGAAACGATTTCTCATCGCGAATTCTAAATCTTGTAACGAACAAAAGCTTGAGCGGTTAGTACGATACCACCACAAAGCTGTATCACGTAAGAAAAACTCTAAACAATCTAACAAGTCATTATCGCTCGCCGGAAGCATTCGACGACCTCTCTCTACTAATAACAAAAAATTTTCGACGTCTTCGCCAATTTTTCCTGAAAAACTAATTCCCCATTTTCGAAGCATTTCGTAAGTTGAACGCATCGCGGTAGCTCCGGAAGTAGAACGATATTATTTCGCGGTGACGAATGATTTGGGACCTGTAATTCTTGCGATTCGTACACCACCGGTAACATAGCACGAGCTTGAGTCTCGATACCTGTCAAATTTTCATTCCGCAATCGTATTTCATCTCTCAAATTCTCTGTAATTCGCGATTGTCGCGTTATCGTTCCTTCTAAATGATCGACTACGTGGTTGTAAGCGGGGTTAGAAAAATCTAAAGCTTGAGTTTGATTTACGAAATTTTCTCGCGTACCGTTCCTCGTATCCACTCCACTATCCGGTAACCCACGCGACGGATTTGAGTCGCTCAGCTGACCGCGCGAAGTCGAAGCTATCGGATCAGCTGTCACCGGCACGCTTCGTCTCGGTGGCGTACGAAGAAACGGGAACATTTTGGCGGAATTTTCTTGTCTATTCGATTTACTTCACGATTTACGACGATGATTTTTACGAGGGGATTTAACGAAATTTAATCTTTCTGATTATGACACGCGGAATAAACTCGAACCGAGGCTACGCGTCGGGTTTACCTACACCGGTTCACGCACTTTTCAAAATTTCGCGACACACAGACACTTGCACTTCACTTTCACGATCTTGTCGAGAACACACAATTATAAGCAAGGCCCGTTGGTGAGGGCGAGACGAGAGAGAGCACGATATAGTGACAGGTTGGCCCGTTGGTGAGGGCAAGTATCAAAACAAAGTCGGCCCGTTGGTGAGGGCGAGCAATCAAACAAAGACGGCCCGTTGGTGAGGGCAAAAATGAAATGTTTTATCGAGATTATTCTGCCGAGTTTCTTTGTAACTGAATAAAATTTATTTCGTAACGATAGATATTTTAATCGAGATTATTCAAAGTCAAAATTAATGCAATGACGTGACTAATAAATATCGCACCAAAAGTCCAAAAATTGTCCCTCAGAAATAAAATAGAGTTATAAAAGAAGTCGAGCAGTAAAATTATTATGACGAAAGTCAACATTGAAGAATAATCTGTAATTTAATAAATAATTCAATAAATAAGAATGGACAGTTATCTAAATTAAAAGTTCAGTGGAATCAAATTAATAAAATCGGCAATAATATTCAGCGGAATCTCGACAAAATTCTCATACGATTCTCAAGTTTACTCTGCAATAGACAATAGCTCAATACAAGGTCATATAAACAGAAGAATTTACGAATTTCGATCCAAACAATATTTCAAATTAATCAAGAAAAACTTACGTCGTATTCTGCTCTTCCACTAGCCATCATAACTTAGGATAATCCACGGGAACACTCGAGTAGTAAGGCTATACCAGTTCTAACTCAGGGATCTCAGGGGGGAGCGGGGACGGGGGAGCGCGGGGACCGTTGCGGGGCTGCATGGTATGTGGAGGGGGAAGGTTCTCGGACAGCGGGGGTGCGGCGGCACTTTGATGACAAAAGATTGCCGCACTTCTCGAATGACTGATTTATGTTTCCGGTGTGATCATCAGATTGCATTGGACGGAATTTTCTTTTGAAAAAGTGACCTGCTCTTTTCGAAAATGATCTCAATTATCGGACCAAAGCACTACTCTAATGACAAATTTATGTGTCCTACATATTTTTGCATTCCTGAGATGGTGCCAGTTTCCATGAGATTTCTTTTTCAAAATGCCCCTCCCCCGACTTTTCACTTGAGACTTGTATCTTTGAAAAAATATATTGTTATTCCGAGAATTGCACGTCACACGACGTCTAATGATAAATGTCCAGTGTTACATATCTCTACATTCCTGAGACGGCGCAAGATCCGACGAGATTTCTTTTTCGAAATGCACCTGCCCTTCCCCGAACTTTTGACTTGAGAGTTGTTTGAATGTTTTCCGAGAAAAAAAAAATTTTCACATCGAACGCTTATTCTGAAAGTAAACGTCGCGATGGAAAGGTGTGCTAGTATGTATGCTATCCATCCAGCAAAAGATCCATCGACATTAACGGAAAATGAACTTGAGTCATTGCCGAAGGCTTTGCTTTTAAAGTACTATAGTAATTCTATTCCTACGTTATGGGATCGTTTACCCAAGTATTTGCAGTGTGATGCTGATGTGCAATCATATCAATTGTGTTTCGATCATTTCAATCAACCCTGGGTGCGAACTCATGTTGATTCAGCTAGACCCAGACGTAGAAATTGTGAAAAGTGCTCGATTATGGAACGACTTGTAAACATCTATGGGACTTTACGGATAAAAAATCCCTGTGAAATGACATCGGAGGAGCTCCAAATTATATCTCCAACCATCTTCAAGGAATACTTTGGTGAATATACAGATATTCTGTGGGATCGTTTACCCGAATACTACAAATCCGATAGTGAGATTGCATTATTACGTCGTTGCGTTGAACATTGGAATGTATCATCGATGGACGATCATATTGACGGTCCGGCTCCGCAACGTCGAAATTGTAGGAAATGCTGTGAACGTGTTTAAACAAGTTTAGAATGCACGTGTTCATAACGTCGGCGGAATCAAAGAGCCTGTACAGAAAAAAGGACCACCGGAAGAGATTGGATCGATTCCAATATAGATCACGTTTGAACCTGTTTGAAAGCGTGTGGAAGGGGATGGTTCAGTTTTGGGGTAGGGATAGATGGAAAAACTACAAATAGCAGAGTCCAGAAGAAAAAAGCATCACTTCACGTCTTCGTAAAGTTGAGTCAAGACTTGCTCTTTAAAGAAAATCTCAAAAAACTATATCCATAATGGAGTTCTCCGCCATCAACAATATCATTGCAAAGTCAGAGTATCTCCCCGCCAAGAAGCTGAAAGAACTCCAAGTCAACGAGGAATATCTCATCTCGGACGTGAGGACAGCAAATACCAAATGGGGAAAAAGATACGTCGCCGAAATCAGGAATGAATTCACCGTATTCCTGCCACCGCGAGTTGTCAAGGCATTCGACCAGAATCCAGCGGTATTCGAGAAACTTCTGGAAACGGCTCATTGTGGACAACTATACATGAAATATCTCGGTGGTGATTGGAACGCTATTGAATTTTCTCAAAGAGATTTCTAATATTCTCAACGCAAAAAATGTATATATCTGAATCACCGATGAAATGTATGTTGAAGGAGGAGGAGGAGGAGGAATATTGTATAAATAAAATTACACATTTATGAAAAAATTGTTTTGTTTATTCCAAGATCCCTCTATTACATAATGCATGATATACGTATAACCAGCTTTGCAAAGATTTTACATTCTTCGTTGCACAATTAAATTTCGATTCGTTGATGTGGTGGTGATGGTCGCATTTCGATGGACTTTTCGGCAGTTTTTTCAACGATGGGCAGTCCAAAGTCTCCAAATCGACAATCTCCGTTGACAGATCCAAAAAGTTCGTCAGCCATAAAGACTTTTCGCCGCCTTTTACGAAGATGGTATGAGCGCCGCGTAAGATAGTTTGAATTATTCCTCTTGCAGCATCGTATGGTATTACACCAAAATCCCATGGCAATCCATGAAAATTACGTTCCAGCCATTTGTTTGTCGTTTTATACTTTGTCGGCAGAGAATCCCATGCATACGGTGGTGCGAAGAAAAGTGTGAGAGGTTCAGCATTCTTCACGTCCGCACGAATGATTGAAATTTCTTTGAGTATAAACTCATTGATGGGTCCTTTGAAGCCTTGTAGATCGATGACAAAATCCATGATGACTGTTGGCCGAAGAAGTTGATGGTACGGTTTTATACCAATTTTCTCACCCCACCACTCACAGGATTGTATTCAACGATGCGATCGTGTAGAATAAGGCAGTATGCGCATGTTTGTGCTGGAATATTTGTGCTTGTTTCAAATTCGAGGCGCACATCAACAGGTCCAGACTTGAGAGAATCGTTCTGCTTCGAGCAGTCAATCACAATGAGAGGTGCAAATTTGAGAAAATCCGCTTTTGTAAGCCATGGTTCGGCCTCCTTATTGTAGTACATCGGTTGAAAGTTTGTATACATATCGTAAAGTACTGCATACTGATTTTGTTCTATATTCAAATTCATATTACCATAAGGATAACATTGTGAATTCAAGTATAATTTTACATCAGTAACGTTGCAATGATCAAAATTACTCGCATTTTGCCTCTTATTATTCTTTCGTCCTGTTTGGAATGCCAGGATCACATATCGAGGTTTTTCCAGCTGCGTTGATGTCTTGACTGACCACACGTGTTTCGATGTCGCCGGTAACATTGGATATTCATACAATTCCCACGTACGAAAACTCATTGGAATTGGGGTATCTTTGGCGATGAATTTCAGCAATTGATTTTTCCGTTTATCCGCCACGGTGACGTATGGAACGAGCCATTCAATTTTCCGTAGTGTAATTTTATAATCTTCAGCGGCTGGTTGAACTATGGCATTATCATCGGAACGTGATCTAGTCAAAATCAATTCGTGCTTTGCATTCACCACCATTTTTCGATAATCTTCAGCAAATCCCAGCAGCATGCTCAGTGGTATGCATACGTCAAAGTTGCCTGCTACGTCTACAATTTGTTTAGTCTCCTCAACATCGAGCCAACCGGTGTTCTCAAGCATTGCACTTCTCGCCGACGAATGAGATGTATATCCTTTCATAAGAGATGTGATTCCCACATTTTTATTACGATCGATTTCAACTGCGTTAAGTTCATAACGCACCTCCTCGAATAAATGACAAATGGCATTGTTGACGAGGCTCGTTGCAGCTAACGCTGCACCATCCGCCTTTGTCAGTTTGCCGCAAATGTGAATTGAACTTTTGCTCGGTAGAATTGATAAATCTTGATGTTGGATTGAAATACGTATTTCATCACTATTGTTGTATGTTGACGATGCGTATGGTTGATGAGCATGAACCTCATAATGTATGATGGATTCGTCAAACATGACGGGTGTCTGGATGTTTACGATTTCTTCCTCCATTGCAGGCAGCAGATGCACAACGAGCAAAGCAGATAATTTCTCACACGCGAACTCCACGAATTTTGAGACCCAAACTCTTCAATAGCTGAAGGTTTTGAGGTGTTAGCTCTTTGAGCGTTGATCGACGACTGCTTTCGCGATCCCATGTTGGCTTATTAATATTGCCAATACGATGATTGTAAATTATGCCCATTGAGATTTTATATGAAGTCTTATGGTGATGACTTCACCGCGGAAATTGATCAAATCTCCGTCTTGATCGACAATACGAAGCTGTATATTGTCAATGCGACGAGTTGTGATTGGTAGATAAATGACGCTCGACGGTACTTCGATGATTTTATAGCCGGCCGGTACAGATGGGAAAAATTCGTGAATTGTATGAACTTTTCGCCCGTTGATGTATGCACCAGTGGTTATGTTACACTCGACTCGAATGGCGTTCACTTTGAGAATGGACACGGGTAGATCGGACACATGTCTTTTATTGGGCTCCAATCGACGCGACGTAAAACCCAGCAAAGGTCCAATCGAATTTTTGGATGTAAAATCAATCGATTGATTGCACTCAATTTCACTGCGTAGCGTATAATTATTCGGCTTAAGCTGAATTTGTATGTTTTTAGATGCCAACTCAGTTTTCAAATATTTTTCAATATCTTCAATTTCATAGCTGCCCGTTGGAATGGTCACCACATGATTTCCAACGTGAAATTCATTGCAACCAATGTCGATATTTGGAATCGAATTGAATGTGAGCAGCTCGACGAGTCCAAGAGTATAATTTTTGTCGGGCGATAGTTCGATGGGTGGAAAAAATTGTGCCTCGAGTATGGAGGATGATCCAGTAATGGTGATCGTCAAACTATCATCCATGATGCTCGCAGATTTAGAACTAAACACGCAGCTCCATAGTCCTCATTTATATAGTGCATAATTGTCTCGTCGATTTAGTTGTCCACACAAAAATTTCAAGCATAAATGCCCGCATATTATTGTATCGTATTCCTGATACTTTTTATAATTGTATTTCACGCTACCAACATTGAAGTATTTCATGAGTTCGGGTGGAGGTGGGAGATTACCGAAGCTGTCAAAGTATGTGACTCGTTGACCATTCTTTTTATATGCAACCCAGTGTGTCCCAGGGCCCACATTTTCATCCAAATTCACGATTGCTGATTCTTGCTTGTGTGGTCCATTTTCAGGCAAAGTGTCACGCATGAAAACCCCACGAAAGTTACGAATTTTCATGGCTCTCGCATACTTTAGCAGATCGATGTCGGTGAGTGGTTGATGTGGTAGCGTGATTATACGTTTTTTGTCCCGAGGTAAAGACCCAAACCCTGTTTGTATGGTTTCAGATGTAAACCTTTACCCAAAGCGATGGCCTCGAGTGTTCTGTTGTGACGTTTACTTTCCTCCAATTCCTTTTTAGCCGCTTGAGCAGCATTTACAGCTTTGACTATTGCAGCACTTCCACCAGACAGTGCACCAACGGCGCTAAGGCCGGCAAAGATGGGTACGAGGAAGGGCAATAAACCGCCAATTTTGCGAGGTACAGGTAGAACCCGAGGCGTGCGTACTTTAACACCTTTAACACTGGCACGCGCACCTTTCAATGCTGACATGACGATTTCACGGGGGTCACCACTACGAATCATGGCTTTCTTTGCGGCACTAATGATCTTTTTCAGGCAAACACTTTTTTTGGTCTTTTTCGTCACTCCTTTCATACCTAGACCAAATTTCTTTTTCGCCTTCATAATGTTTGTCACGGCCCAAGCACTTGCTCTTTCACCAAGACTTGCGTCTTTCGAGGTTACACGTTGCCAGGCTTGTTCAGCCAAAATTTTATCCGCCAGATGTCGTGCTTCCAAGTTTTCACGATTTTTCGAATATGCGATATCGTGTTCTTTACACGCAGCGTCCAGCGCGTTTATACCAGGATCACCACGAGCAAGACGTTTGATCAATTTCGTACCGGGTCCACAATATTGATATCCCGGTAGATGTAGTTCCACGGGGAGATTGTTGATTATACTGTTTACCAAACCTTTACCAGGTTTATCATGTACAATCATCACTCCGCAGTGGTTACAATTCGACTGACTATTCCAACATTATAAAGTTGCATTTATATGATTTTTTCAATCAGTCGCATGCGAGATGAAGTCGAAGAAACAAGTTTCGAGCGGTCAACTCCCCATAATAAATTTCGATGAATTTATTGTTGGAGCGGGTAGTGTGAAGAAGCGTCATGGAAACTTACTACCTAACAGCATTCGAGCCGTATTTTGTGGCCCCTCGAATTGTGGAAAAACGAATGCCTTACTCACGCTCCTAATACATCCAAATGGTTTGAGATTTGAGAATATATATCTATACTCGAAATCTTTGAAGCAGCCTAAATACCGATTGCTCGAGCAAATGCTTAAACCTGTGGAAGGAGTGGAATTTTTTCAATTTAACGAGCATGAACAAGTTGTGGCACCTAGTGAAGCTCGCCCAAACTCCATATTCATTTTTGACGATATAGCGTGTGAGAAACAGGACAACGTGAGAGCATTTTTTTCCATGGGAAGACACGAGATTGTGGATAGTTTTTATCTCTGTCAGACGTATACTCGTATTCCGAAACATCTCGTGAGAGACAATGCAAATTTTATAGTGCTATTCAAACAAGATGATATGAACCTCAAGCATGTATATAATGATCATGTCAATACGGATATGACTTATGCAAGTTTCAAAAAAATGTGTGTCAAGTGTTGGAAATCGGACAAGTATGGATTCATCACGATTGACAAGGACAGTGAGTTGAATGCTGGAAGATATAGAAGGGGATTTGATTCTTTCCTCACTATCGATGATGATGATGATGATGATGATGATAAATAATTGTTCCCCTGGATTTTACAAGACAGTCTAAAGTCTGACTTACTCGTGTCAACATGAAGCGCAAAGAACTTTTAAAGGAGACGGCTGTATTGAGTGAACTTGCCAAGGCGAGTGATGCAATCAGACGAAAACATCGAATGTTGAAAAGTGGACGTGATAGTGCTCAGCAGAAAATGCAAGATGTGTTTAAACCGATTGTTGAACCATTAGAAGAACTAGTTTCATATACGAAAAAACCTAAAATTAAGAATGAACGTGTAAATGTTAAAAAGGAGGAAGAGGAGGAGGAGCAGGAGGAGAAGAAGGAAGAGTCTCCAAATTTCGGAGAAAATAGCATGAAGCAAGATATTTCTTTCAAAGATGATATTTGGCATGATGCAATTACTGATGAGAATGTCGGTGTACCCTTAACTAAAAATAGTGATAATGATATTCATGAAGATAATAATGATGATGATGAGGACGATGATAACTTGGAATCATCTGGAGATGTTGATAATTTGATACGTGAATATCTGGGCTTACTGCGTAGTAATAACAAAACAAGATTAGATGGCGTGTATGGAGTACGAAATCTCGCTCAAAACAGATTAATGATTGGTGATTCACCAATTCATTTCGAACTCGATCATATAGTGGTTGGAGATGAAAAGTATCCCAAAAGTATTGGCTTGGTGGAACTGTTGTTTAAAAAAGAGCCCGAACTCAAATATCTAACACCAAATGACTTGGAGAAATATCAGAAAATTATCATCACAACGAATGCTCATAAAAAATTTTATAAACGCACGGGTGCGGTACGTCAGGATAAAAATACTAAATTTAAAAATTATATATCCCAAATGCTCGGTAGCAACGATAAGAAAGGTGGTGCTCTGCCTCAGTATAAGGTAGCACGAAAGCATACCTCTGTCGACTATGTTCATTGGGATGATCCAAATGAGCTGGTAGATCGTCTTCGCTTATTGCTCGCATCGCAAGCTGCTGGAAATTCATCACATTCGAATGAAATTATATCGATTATCGAGGAGTTGCGTGAAGCTGAAATCATTTATTAACATGTGATGGCTTGCTTTCATCCACATTCCCAACATGAGCGTCGATGTGTTTGGACGAAAGTTGAGTAGACGTGGTGCAGGTCCTCCGGGTAAACCAGGTGCTGGATTCAAAATTACATCGGACGGTCATTACGACTTGGAACGAAAACGACTGAGCAACGTTGGCGAGCCAGTAAATGCTCGAGATGTTGTAACACTCGGTGCATTCAGCAAACACATTCATTCTATAACTCATAGTGTGACTCATACAACGAATCAAAAGTGTGAATCGAATGTGGCGGCTGCAGAAAAGCGTGTGAGAACCGAGCTCGCCCATCTCCGTGAAGAAATTGATAATATAAAGAGAGAAATCTCAGAACTTCATGATGATATGAAGTTTTTACGAGATCATCTAATGATAAGTCAGTGAAAAATCCTCCAGACTCTTATCTTCTGCAATTGATGAGGACTGTGGGGGGGAGAAGAAAAAATGAGTGAAAAGAAGCTTGCGGTGGTTGAAGAACTGCATAAGCCAGCTCGGCGGAATTATCCACGTCGACATGTGGATATACGCGGCCTGGATGAGACTTGGCAAGCTGATCTTGTAGATATGTCTGCATATGCACAACACAACTCCAACCATAAATTTCTCCTCACCGTTATCGATATATTCTCCAAATTCGCCTGGGCCGCACCGTTGAAGAGTAAAAGTGGAAAAGATGTGAGTGCTGCAATGGAGACGATTCTCAGCAAAGGGCGCATACCGAAAAATCTTCACGTCGATCAAGGAAAAGAATTTTATAATACTGACTTTAAGGCTTTGATGAAAAAGTATAATATACACTTGTATTCTACATTTAGTAATTTGAAAGCATCAATTTGTGAGCGCTTCAATCGTACACTTAAGAATAAAATGTGGATTCAATTTAGTTTTCGCGGAAACTGGAAATGGATCGATATTCTCGATACATTAATTATAAAATATAATGATACATTACATCGTACGATAAAAATGAAACCGAAAGATGTGAACACTGCGAATGAAAAACGCCTGTTGCGTAATGTATACAATAGATCAGAAGTTGGAAACCAAGCAAAATTTAAAATCGGTGATAAAGTACGCATAAGTAAATTTAAGAATGTATTCGAAAAAGGTTATACACCAAACTGGACAACGGAAATATTTACAATATATCGAGTTAGAAAAACTAATCCAGTTACTTATAATATAAAAGATCATCAAGATGAACCCATCGCAGGTAGTTTCTATGAGCAAGAGCTGCTTCGAGCAAAATATCCCGACATATATCTTATTGAAAAAGTATTGAAGAAACGTGGTAGTCAGTTGTTTGTAAAATGGCTAGGTTTCGACAAAACACACAATAGTTGGATAAGTAAAAATGATTTGTAAACAATAAAGATGGAAAATTCAAAAGTCTGATTGATTTTTACGACCTTTCCCCAACTCCGCATGAAAAGCAGATTAAAGAAAAAGAATGACAGATTTTCACAAAAAATTTTTATTTTACATAAATTACAACATATATTTACAAATTTACAAGTTTTTGAGGAAAAGTCCTCTCGCACAAAATTTTTTTTATTTCATATCAATGTTGAGAACAAGTTCTCACTCTCACAATTTTTTTTTTTTCGCTTTCAATGTACAAATATTCTCGCAATCTCTAACATTCACAAGCACACATTCGTATTTACAATGATCTATGCCTCCATAGCTTCTGGAAATTCGGGAATATTGTAATGGCCCCATGGTAACGTGTCTACCGTTCCAGGTATAACATAACGCTTGTCATCGTGTGGACTTAGAGCAATTTTTGTCTCCGTGATGGTATAGACATTGTGTAATGTCGAGCGAATTGAAGATTGAGAACGCTTCATTTCGATCTGCTCATTGAGACATTTCACGTAATCTTCGAATGTTATGGTCCTCGCCACAACATTACTTTTTACTCCTTTTGCTTTTTTAACATCGTTCTCACCCTCAACTCGCGTCGCATACATCTTCGATCTAAGTCTAACGAATTCGGTCATTATGGCCCCATTGTTCTCATCTTTCATGAGACCCGGGACCTTTTTGTTGACTAGCGGTATACCATAAACGTTGTCATGGGGATAGTCACTGGTGTCATATTTGTCGAGATTACATTTCATGTCCTCGTACACATCTTCACATTCAATGTGGTAAATTAAACTATCAGTATCCGTATACATGACTTTACATTTATTTTGATACGACGGCATCATGAACTCGTGATGGAATTCATATAAACAAGTTTTTGAAATATCTAAAATAGACATGCCAACATATATCGGTTTATTGAATTTGACTTGTAGATTTCGCAACTCTACAGCGATTAAATTTTCCGCAAAAATACTTCGACTGTGAAAGTTAGGTTTAGCAATCATAGCCTCTGCTCCGTATCGACCTGCCCATTCCGTTAACAGTTTAACTTGGACGTGACTACGAACATCCTCCATGGTTTTTCCAAACACGGCATTATTCATTAATTTGAATAGATTTTTTTCAAAATCATTTTTCGCACGTGTACGAAACTGTGTATTCAAATCAATGTATGTTTTGAGCCAGGAAGATTGCTTAAACTTCAAGACTCTATGAATTTTAGTGATTGTCAAACCATGTTTCAAACACTGCTGCAATGCACGATAGTGGATGACATATCGTTTTTTCGCATTCACCGTGGCAAGAAGCTTCTCTTGCTTCGCGCCCGGAGGTTTGTCATGCGTTGGACAAAATGGCAAATCACTATGTGCATCGTGCAAGTGTTTCGGATATTCCAGATCAACCTCAAGAATATAGCCAATTTCAGATTCAAATGGATGAGACTCGATGTTGAAGTTGGCAATGTCTTCAATCCATTCGAAATCTGCATACGGCAGTGGTTGACTCATTGCCCAACCATACAAATTGTTCACATCAAAATACATCAAGTATGACGATGGAATAGATGGGTCATACGAGTTCATGTACTTGTTATTGGCACGGGCATGTCTTTTGGAGCATTGACTAAGACCACCTCGGATACCTCTCTCCACAAACAATACCATGTCGATGTCTGTGAGCAATTCAAACTTTACTTTTGTATATTTCATCATGGCATCCCAGGTATATCCGGGGAGAGTGTAGTAAAACGCAGGGTCAAGACCATAACTTTTCAGGCAAGTATCGCGAAAATTCTCAAAGATATCGGCTAATAGTAATACGTCAGTCTTCAAGTATAAATCGCTGTATTCGCCGAGCGTTCGCGTTGAAAATCGTTCCCACACATTTTTCGCATGTGCATACTCCTTCTCGGAAACTGTTGAATCAGTTAAAGAGCTGTAAAATGCTTCCCGCGGTGGAAGCTCCGTTTCATCCAACTTTTCGAAACTGTCAATATACTCGTACGGGAAGACACCTTTCCGTGTTAATAAATGAAAATGGTCTACATCTTGGAATTGCGACTTTAACGTCGCGAGTTTATCTACAGTTAAAAAGGATGCTAATTTGTCTAGGCTCGTATTGAGAAATCTGAGCGAGTCAATGAAACGCAATTTTATATTTTTCCGCGTGTCTTTGCCTGTTTGAACCGTTTTCGAGAAGGAGATGTACTTTTCTTTTGTTATTGGGAGCAAGTCGATTTTCCCCGCGAACGCAGTTGCTACTTCTTTAATTATAAAATGTGCATCATAACCGGATAAATTGTGGAAAACTATTGGCATGAAAAACGAATTCTGATAGTTTAAATTACAATTTGAATGAGCCGGACCTCTGAATTGCCCTGTCAAGTGGCAATGATCGCGAACACGCTCGTCACCCTCGACAAAAGGTTTCTCACAAATATGGCACTCTTTTTCTTCCCGAAATTTCCTCCACTCTTGCGGAGACAATTCTTTCATCGGAACGTTCGTAAGAAGAATCTTTTCTACGCGCAAAGCTAATTGTTTAAGTTCTTCTACGAACCATTCCACGCAGTCCTCACCTCGGCGTTCGTGGTATCCCGAAAGCGAATCATCGTAGGAGCACTTTACATAATATCCAACGCTGAAGACGCGATGATGTTGGCTCTTATTTTTCTCCCTTTCTTCAGCGCTGGTCTTCTCCAAGATGCATTCGAGGTCGGCGTATACCACGAACGGGAGACGCTCCTTCCGATTGGCATTGGTAAACTCCAACCATTTGTCGTTCTCAGCTGGTAGTCGAACGGCACAATCGTTGATAACGCCACAATCCACCTCATGGAACTGCAGCTTATCAATGGTTGGGAAGTAATGAAGGCATCTATAACAATAAAAAATTTCAAATATTTACAGTATATTATCATAATCGTAAAGAAATGTATACAGTTGTATATTAAAAATACTTACCGATCACAGATGTATTTCTTGTGCCCATCAGAATTGAGCTGTGAGTTGACGAGCCGGGATAAATTCTTGATCCACGCGAAGTGTCCAATTCCACATCCCGACACGTCTTCGATGTAAAGCAAGTTGAAGTGTCGCTCTTTCTTCTCCTTGCTCACGCGGACTGGTAGAATGACTTCCTCCTTCTCGCTATAGACATTGATTGAGAGATTATTCATCTTCTCAAATTTCCCAATCTGGTCCAACGTCATAGGGAAGTTGATGCCTTGGAAGTTGAATATCGTTGAATAATGCGGGTAAGAGGATGTGCGATCGCTGTTTTTTTCTGCTGGATAAAGTGCAGCAGTCATAGCCCATCCAAAACACGCATTATCCGCCGATTTCACATTTACCACCGCTCTTTTCAACTGTATACGTTTCGCCAATGAAACGTGACATCCCGCCCGCAAAGCGTTGTACTTGTTGATGTTCACAGTTAAATTTGTTATTGATGTTAATGTCCAGCCACTGTCACTCTCCTGGAACTCCTCGAGCGATCTCAGAGTCGGCTCCACGACTCGCTTCCGATACCACTCACTCAAGTCCGATGTTGTGAAAAGTTCAACATTTCCCGTGTTGACACTTTTATTTGCCCGCTTATCGCCCACGGTAAACTCTCCGTTAAACGAAGTGTTCACTTTTATACTATTATATTTGCAAATATGAGCCTGCACTTGTTCTTCAACAAGCTCATACGCATCCAATAGAAACTTTCGTGGGTCGATATGATCACGATTAATCACAGCACCGGTTGACAAGCGATTTTCAAATGCGCTGTCAATTTCACGCCATGTTAATCCATGATCATTTAATCCTCCGCCCCAATGTATGAAGCGTTGGCGTGTTGCCTGCTTCAAACATTCGAGACGCAAGATTTGCGAAGTGACCGAGTGGTGATATCCCAGTCGCGGTCGTTTCGATCGAACTTGCTCCTCCAGCGATTCGATAAGGGTATCACACTGGTGTTCCCACACCAAAAATTGCTCCAACGTCCGCAGAAGAGTTGCTTGCATACGCAGCAATTGCTCGGTAGCGATGTCGACGGTGAGAGACATGATGCGCTGAACGAAATTTGACTCGAAATGTAACTGTTACGTCGTCTCAACAGAGTCTGAACCTTCCTCAAAATTGTTTCATTTTATATACGCGTTTTTTCGTTTCTGAGGTGGGGATGAGTAGGAGGGAGGAAAAATCTTGACTTTTCTGGAAACTCGAATGTGGTACCCAGGATCTAATCGAGGAAGTGCGGTTGACTTCAAAAATCCCTTCTTGCGCCTTTTGAGAAATGCCTCTGCAGGTTAAAAATGTGCAACACCGGACACATAAATCTGTCATTGAGCGAGTGCATCTCTGTAAAGATTTCTAGTCCAATGTGAACATTTTTTTTTTCTCGGAAAACATTCTTCTAAACATCTCTCAAGTCAAAAGTTGGAGGGAAGGGCAGGTGCATTTTTAAAGAAATCTCATCACCATCTCACGAATGTAAAAATATGTAATATGGGACACATAAATTTCTCATTAGGGGTCTCCGTCACGGATTCCAATAATTGAGAGCACTTTTCTTCTCAACTGACTTTTCTTAAAACTCCGCAGGAAACATAAATCAGTCATTCGAGGGGGGAGGGGGGGGGGGGGGGCGGGGGCATCCACGAGTTCTTTTTATTCCTGAAAATATACTTTGTCTATGCAATGCCGCAAACAGGACCGCTGCATCCCCTCTCCCCCTCTTTGTTACCCTGAGAACCTCCACACACCATGCAGCCCCCGCAATGCGCTTCCCCGTTGTCGCACTCCCCCTAAGAGCCCATCGGTTAAAACTGGTTTTGAAAACAGAAATCTTGTCGGAACTTGCACCATCTCAAGAATACAAAATACGTAACACCGGACACATAAATTTGTCATTAGTGTGACATGTAAACATCTTTCGTCACGGAGTCCGATAATTAAGATCATCTTCGGCAAGAGCACTTTAAAAAGAAAATTCCGTTCAATCTGATATACCAGAAACATAAATCAGTCATTGGAGGGTGTAAAAAAATCTTTTGTCTCTTCAAAGTGCCGCCGCACCCCCGCTGTGCGAGAACCTTCCCCCTCCACATACCATGCAGCCCCGCAACGGTCCCCGCGCTCCCCCGTCCCCGCTCCCCCCTGAGATCCCTGAGTTAGAACTGGTATAGCCTTACTACTCACTCGTTTTCGAAAGATATCGCAAAATTTTTACAAATCCTCGCTACGATAGCTCAACGAGTACTGAGGACTGTTCGAATGCTCTCGCTAACGGCGTCGTGGAAGGGGTAGTAGGAGAGGTGCCCGAAATTTTCGTGGCGCGACGACAAAGGACAACACAACACTCCAGCAAAAACACAACACAATAATACGACAAATCTCGAAATTTCCTAAATATGTTCGAGAAGTATACGAGTGAATTTTCAACAGGAGCGACAGAGACGAAAGACAGAATAATATAATCCTCAATTTGACGGTTATCATATGATCGGTACTAATTTGAATTTACGCAATAATGCTAGAATAGATTTCGAAATAATTTCTCACTAATTTTTAGATAAAGTGAATTTTAATATCGGAAATTTTCCTCAGAAAGGGCCCCACGTTGGGCGCCAAAAATTTGTAACGCTTTTTCCCAGGTAAGCGACAAATTATCCCAATTCCTTTGCTATTGGGCGCCAGCCGAAGTATTCTCCTCGACAAATTTTTATAGATCTTAAACAAAAGAAATAGGCTCGAGAATTGACCGGACTAGCTTTAGATATTCTCGGTAGAGGGGCGTGAGCCTTCTAGAGGAAAATAATTACGGGAATGCAGAGCTGGGATTACAAATACAATTTATTAGAAAACAAAATAAGAAACAAAGATAATATTATAAATTTCCCAAATTTTTCGGTTGATAATTCCGTCATATAATATTTGATTAACAACTGTCACTTCTGGAGAATATCTGTTCTCGAATATAATTCAAACGATAATATCTCACAATTTACAATACGAAATTAAGGCGTAGCCTACGAAATGACGATACACTGGTTCTCGGTGATAGAACACGAAATTACGATAATTCTTAACCTAGGACTCTGATCCGGATGTAAATCTTTAATTTAACGAATTCCTCTCGGCAATTCTATTAATTCCGCAACGATAAGAAATTTACTATTGATGACCAAATAAATCAAAAAGGACGTTAGAATTCAATTCACTCGTGCGACAAAGTAACCATTCGATATCGTTCAGTTTTCCGATATTTCACCGATTTTAACTTGCTCGCAAAATAATACAAAACGAGATAAAATTATGAACGAGACAACGGCTCACCACAATGGTTTCAGAAATTGTAACTCCGGCAATTATCTTCGGAATTACGATTTGATTTCGGGGCGTTGGCTTCTCGAAGGTAAAAGATGAGGCTCAAGAGAATGCGTCCTTCCTCGTTGTGGTCCGGATTTCGAGTAACGAGATCGATTCGAAATTTCTATAACGCGGTAGTATGGGACCTAACCCCCCACCCTTAGCCTCCTCGTTTGATCGCTGTTAACGGATTCTTCGAGAATCTTCGCGAATAATTTCGCCCTCATTATTTCAAATTGTCGACGTTCGAGAATTCGTTGTTGACAATATCGATGTTGGATCTCGGTGCTGATAGACGCACCGCGAGTTCGACGGTTCGGGGTGAGGGCTTTGAGTTAGCATTCCACCGCTCGATGTTTTGAATCTCGTACTCGATGACCAACGAGATCTACGATGAAATGACGGACGATCTTCTATATTTGAACTGCCCAATTCTCTGCTCTCGCTTCTTCCTTGATTTTACTAAACTCATCGCTCGCCCATGAAATGTTTAAATGTGAAACAAAAAAAAGGAATAAAAAATTAGAATTCATAATTTTGGTTTCTTTATCGCTTGAGACTTTTAAGGAGTATTCGTTCGAGAGGAATTCTGACAACGTCGAAAAACGCCTTCCCCTGAGCCATTTTTGAGGAATTATACATTTTTAAGTGACGAGCAGAATTGCCACGTTACAATATATTTCGTGATATGACGTATGGTGTGTTGTTAAATGAATGAGGTTATAAAGATCGCGTTTGACAGTTCTCTGTAGTACAAGTATATATCTATATATTTCCGTGATGTAAAAGAAAGATCGCGAATGTAACAGTTTTCACCGACTATTTAAAAGCAGGACAATGTTTAGTGAAAATGGTGAAAAAAGTAAAGATGAAAAAAAGCGAAATAGAGGTCGAAATCCAAGATTGTGTTTTCAACAGTTAAAGTTTCATACGCAGAAGACTGCCAGTCAGAAGACCGAAATAAAATTTTGGTTCCTTCCGGATAGAGATTTCTTGAGTTGGTCCGTATTCTGAATTTTTGGATCAACAAAAATTTTTGGATCCGCAAAGAAAATGAAGAAAGATAGAGTGCGGGTGAGTATACTTGCAGGCTCCGGTGACAATGCTTTTAAGTAAGTAGAATAATTTTTCAATATAATAGTAATTTTCTGATTACAGAATCTTTTATCTCCAGTGCTAATGAAATGTGGAAGCGGTCTGTTGCTGTTCCTTTTCATTTTTGGTTGTGAAGACTGTCGCAATGGTCCAAGTCCACGGGTTCCTAAAGTGTCAGAACTTGTTACGGACCAGCAAATCTGAGATAAAGGTATCAAAATTTGATCCTCAATCAGAATATAAACCACAAGCCCTATAAACTCGTTCAGTTTAATAGTATAGATGAAGATGAAATTGCAATAAAATTTTTTTTTTATTACAGTGGAAGCGGTGTTTCCTGATAAAACTCTTTTGATTCAAATGGACACGGTGTGATTTTTCCATGACCTCAGTATTTCTTCTAAATATAATGTTTTTTTCACGATTTGTGAAAGCTTTTCTTAATTGTGTTGTTGAAATTATTTACAGTTGGTTTTATAATTTTTTTTACATACCATTATGTTTTTAATTTTTTTCATTCGTCATCCGATGTACTCGTCACTTGCATTTATTTGACAACGTTTTGTTTATTTGAACACCAAACGTTTTTCATACATTACCAGGATTTAGCAGATTCATTTTTTTTATTCATTACGTTTGAAATGGTTTTTTTATAACCTTTAGGAATGAATTGCTCATTTGAAGCAAGTTTTAGAACTTTCTCAAGTTCCGGATACTTCCCGTAAGAATGAATTTTTCACGTTCTATTTGAATTTTTTTTTCCTTTACAAAATAATTCCAGATTTTTATTTTTTTTAATGTTTTTTCATGATTTGTGAAAGCTTTTCTTAATTGTTTTATTCAAACACAGTTGGTTTCGTAATTAATTTTACATACCATTATGTTAAAAATTTTGTTTATTCGTCATCCGATGTACTCGTCCCTTTTGCATTTATTTGACAACCTTTTGTTCCTTTGAACCAAATGTTTTTCATACATTACCAAGATTTAACAGATTCTTTTTTTTCATTCATTACGTTTGAAATAGTTTTTTTTTATAACCTTTAGTAATAATTTTTATAACCTTTAGTAATGAATTGCTCATTATTGAAGCAAGTTTCCAGAGAATAGATCGAACAACTTCTTATAAATCATCGTGCATTTATTTTTTGGACTACACGAGTAACACGTCGGGTTTCACTCAGTCGAGGTTACATAGAACATAAATGTACTTGTCTCCAATTTTTTTACAGCACTCATGCTGTTTTCAACAATCACCCCGCGGAACTACATCTACCGGGCTATCAATATTGTGGACCTGGTACGAAATTGATCAAACGTCCAGCGCGTTTATACCAGGTGATCCTGGTATAAACGCGCTGGACGCTGCTTGTAAAGAACACGATATCGCATATTCAAAAAATCGTGAAAACTTGGAAGCACGACATCTGGCGGATAAAATTTTGGCTGAACAAGCCTGGCAACATGTAACCTCGAAAGACGCAAGTCTTGGTGAAAGAGCAAGTGCTTGGGCCGTGACAAACATTATGAAGGCGAAAAAGAAATTTGGTCTAGGTATGAAAGGAGTGACGAAAAAGACCAAAAAAAGTGTTTGCCTGAAAAAAATCATCAGTGCTGCAAAGAAAGCCATGATTCGTAGTGGTGACCCCCGTGAAATCGTCATGTCAGCATTGAAAGGTGCGCGTGCCAGTGTTAAAGGTGTTAAAGTACGCACGCCTCGGGTTCTACCTGTGCCTCGCAAAATCGGCGGTTTATTGCCCTTCCTCGTACTCATCTTTGCCGGCCTTAGCGCCGTTGGTGCACTGTCTGGTGGAAGTGCTGCAATAGTCAAAGCTGTAAATGCTGCTCAAGCGGCTAAAAAGCAATTGGAGGAAAGTAAACGTCACAACCGAACACTCGAGGCTATCGCTTTGGGTAAAGGTTTACATCTAAAACCATACAAACAGGGTTTGGGTCTTTACCTCGGGACAAAAATCGTATAATCACGCTACCACATCAACCACTCACCGACATCGATCTGCTAAAGTATGCGAGAGCCATGAAAATTCGTAACTTTCGTGGCGTTTTCATGCGTGACACTTTATCTGAAAATGGACCACTCAAGCAAGAATCAGCAATCGTGAATTTGGATGAAAATGTGGGCCCTGGGACACACTGGGTTGCATATAAAAAGACTGCGCAACGAATCACATACTTTGATAGTTTCGGCAATCTCCCACCTCCACCCGAACTCATGAGATACTTCAATGTTGGTAGCGTGAAATACAATTATAAAAAGTATCAGGAATACGATACAATAATATGTGGACATTTATGTTTGAAATTTTTGTGTGGGCAACTAAATCGACGAGACAATTATGCACTATATAAATGAGGACTATGGAGCACAGTGCTTAGTTCTAAACCTGCGAGCATCATGGATGATAGTTTGACGATCACCATTACTGGATCATCCTGCATACTCGAGGCAGAATTTTTTCCACCCATCGAACTATCGCCCGACAAAAATTATACTCTTAGACCCGTCGAGCTGCTCACATTCAATTCGATTCCAAATATCGACATTTGTTGCAATGAATTTCACGTTGGAAATCATGTGGTGACCATTCCAACGGGCAGCTATGAAATTGAAGATATTGAAAAATATTTGAAAACTGAGTTGGCATCTAAAAACATACAAATTCAGCTGAAGCCGAATAATTATACGCTGCGCAGTGAAATTGAGTGCAATCAATCGATTGATTTTACATCCAAAAATTCAATTGGACCTTTGCTGGGTTTTACGTCGCGTCAATTGGAGCTCAATAAAAGACATGTGTCTGATCTACCCGTGTCCATTCTCAAAGTGAACGCCATTCGAGTCGAGTGTAACACAACCACGAGAAGTGCGTTATGAACTTAACGCCGTTGAAATCGATCGTAATAAGAATGTGGGAATCACTTCTCTTATGAAAGGATATACATCTCATTCGTCGGCGAGAAGTACAATGCTTGAGAACGCTGGTTGGGTCGATGTCGATGAGACGAAACCGATTGTGGACGCAGCAGGCAACTTTGACGTATGCATACCACTGAGTATGCTGCTGGGATTTGCTGAAGATTATCGAAAAATGGTGGTGAATGCAAAGCACGAATTGATTTTGACTAGATCACGTTCCGACGATAATGCCATAGTTCAACCAGCCGCTGAAGATTATAAAATTACATTACGAAAAATTGAATGGCTCGTTCCATACGTCACCGTGGCGGATAAACGGAAAATTCAATTGCTGAAATTCATCGCCAAAGATACCCCAATTCCAATGAGTTTTCGTACGTGGGAATTGTATGAATATCCAATGTTACCGGCGACATCGAAACACGTGTGTTCAGTCAAGACATCAACGCAGCTGGAAAAACCTCGATATGTGATCCTGGCATTCCAAACAGGACGAAAGAATAATAAGAGGCAAAATGCGAGTAATTTTGATCACTGCAACGTTACTGATGTAAAATTATACTTGAATTCACAATGTTATCCTTACGGTAATATGAATTTGAATATAGAACAAAATCAGTATGCAGTACTGTACGATATGTATACAAACTTTCAACCGATGTACTACAATACGGAGGCCGAACCATGGCTTACAAAAGCGGATTTTCTCAAATTTGCACCTCTCATTGTGATTGACTGCTCGAAGCAGAACGATTCTCTCAAGTCTGGACCTGTTGATGTGCGCCTCCAATTTGAAACAAGCACAAATATTCCAGCACAAACATGCGCATACTGCCTCATTCTACACGATCGCATCGTTGAATACAATCCTGTGAGTGGTGGGGTGAGAAAATTGGTATAAAACCGTACCATCAACTTCTTCGGCCAACAGTCATCATGGATTTTGTCATCGATCTACAAGGCTTCAAAGGACCCATCAATGAGTTTATACTCAAAGAAATTTCAATCATTCGTGAGGACGTGAAGAATGCTGAACCTCTCACTTTTTTCTTCGCACCACCGTATGCATGGGATTCTCTGCCGACAAAGTATAAAACGACAAACAAATGGCTGGAACGTAATTTTCATGGATTGCCATGGGATTTTGGTGTTATACCATACGATGCGGCAAGAGGAATAATTCAAACTATCTTACGCGGCGCTCATACCATCTTCGTAAAAGGCTGCGAAAAGTCTTTATGGCTGACGAACTTTTTGGATCTGTCAACGGAGATTTTCGATTTGGAGACTTTGGACTGCCCATCGTTGAAAAAACTGCCGAAAAGTCCATCGAAATGCGACCATCACCACCACACCAACGAATCGAAATTTAATTGTGCAACGAAGAATGTAAAATCTTTGCAAACTGGTTATACGTATATCATGCATCATGTAATAGAGGGATCTTGGAATAAACAAAACAATTTTTTCATAAATGTGTAATTTTATTTATACAATATTCCTCCTCCTCCTCCTCCTTCAACATACATTTCATCGGTGATTCAGATATATACATTTTTGTGTTGAGAATATTAGAAATCTCTTTGAGAAAATTCAATAGCGTTCCAATCACCACCGAGATATTTCATGTATAGTTGTCCACAATGAGCCGTTTCCAGAAGTTTCTCGAATACCGCTGGATTCTGATCGAATGCCTTGACAACTCGCGGTGGCAGGAATACGGTGAATTCATTCCTGATTTCGGCGACGTATCTTTTTCCCCATTTGGTATTTGCTGTCCTCACGTCTGAGACGCGATATTCTTCGTTGACTTGGAGTTCTTTCAGCTTCTTGGCAGGGAGATACTCTGACTTTGCGATGATATTGTTGATGGCGGAGAACTCCATTATGGATATAGTTTTCTGAGATTTTCTGTAAAGAGCAAGTCTTGACTCAACTTTACGAAGACGTTAAGTGATGCTTTTTTCTTCTGGACTCTGCTATTTGTAGTTTTTCCATCTATCCCTACCCCAAAACTGGATCATCCCCTTCCTTGAAGATGGTTGCAGATATAATTTATCCGTAAAGTCCCATAGATGTTTACAAGTCGTTCCATAATCGAGCACTTTTCACAATTTCTACGTCTGGGTCTAGCTGAATCAATATGAGTTCGCACCCAGGGTTGATTGAAATGATCGAAACACAATTGATATGATTGCACATCAGCATCACACTGCAAATACTTGGGTAAACGATCCCATAACGTAGGAAGAGAATTACTATAGTACTTTGAAAGCAAAGCCTTCGGCAATGACTCAAGTTCATTTTTCGTTAATGTCGATGGATCTTTTGCTGGATGGATAGCATACATACTAGCACACCTTTCCATCGCGACGTTTACCTTCAGAATAAGCGTTCGATGTGAAATTTTTTTTTTTTCTCGGAAAACATTCAAACAACTCTCAAGTCAAAAGTTCGGGGAAGGGCAGGTGCATTTTGAAAAAGAAATCTCGTCGGATCTTGCGCCGTCTCAGGAATGTAGAGATGTGTAACACTGGACATTTATCATTATACGTCGTGTGACGTGCAATTCTCGGAATAACAATATATTTTTTCAAAGATACAAGTCTCAAGTGAAAAG
Source organism: Venturia canescens (assembly GCF_019457755.1). NCBI lineage: Eukaryota > Metazoa > Arthropoda > Insecta > Hymenoptera > Ichneumonidae > Venturia > Venturia canescens. Next base: position 20,658,037 of record NC_057425.1, on the reverse strand, counting down.
TCGGGGGAGGGGCATTTTCAAAAAGAAATCTCATGGAAACTGGCACCATCTCAGGAATGCAAAAATATGTAGGACACATAAATTTGTCATTAGAGTAGTGCTTTGGTCCGATAATTGAGATCATTTTCGAAAAGAGCAGGTCACTTTTTCAAAAGAAAATTCCGTTCAATGCAATCTGATGATCACACCGGAAACATAAATCAGTCATTCGAGGAGTGCGGCTTTTGTCGTCAAAGTGCCACCGCACCCCCGCTGTCCGAGAACCTTCCATCTCCACATACCATGCAGCCCCGCAACGGTCCCCGCGCTCCCCCGTCCCCGCTCCCCCCTGAGATCCCTGAGTTAGAACTGGTATAGCCTGTGACGGATTTTTCCAAGCCCTGAAAAATGCCACAAAAGTCTGGCTCTCTTTCCCGTCGAAAATCTAAGATGGAAATTTTAAGGTTGGGCGCCAGTCGCAAAGCGACTCGACGGCAAAGAGAGAGAGAGATGTAAAGTTGACCAGCTTGCGATCAGCGGGATGGGCGAGGTGACCTCGAGAATAATTAAAACACAAAAATTACGTTTGGAAATAATAATAACAAATTTAATCTGAAAGTCGAAAAATATAAGGAAAATGGTAAAGGAAATACACACGCTCGGGATAAGTTCCAGTCGCAAACAAATTTACATTATTTCGCTTAAGAAAAGAATTTACCCAAATTTAATTTATCGAAAGAATTAATGCGGGATCACGAAAATATAACGATCACGTGTCTCTACTGAACTACGGGGGAAGAATCGCGAACTCACACACTCAAAATTCTCGCACGCTCGAACACAAAATTGGTCGGGATCCTACATTCTCTACAATCTAAACCGAGCTCGAATTTATTCTCTCCGTGGATCTACTCACGGTCGAGAAAATAAATTTTAAGATGAAAACGAAATTGTCGATGTTTTATTCGCAATACTGAGCCCCCGATATTCGATTACTCAGTCGAGCTATCGAACGTTGTTCGCGTCAAATAATCCCGACCCAGTCACTCACACACGCACTCAATTACACAATTTCGCGACCCTTCAGCCCGGGAAACAACTTACGCCAATCGGGAACAATTATTTACCAAACGCGAAACTTGGAAACACGAAACACGAAAATTGGAGATCTCGAGTACGGCCACGATTACTCTTCGACACAAAATTTTACTTTAACTAACACGAAACGCTAAACGGGCGACCGCGGGAACAAAAATCAAAAGAGCCGACAAAGAAACGCGTGACAGAGTTGTCATCGTGACCAAATTTCTCTCAACACAAGAGAAGGACGGTAATTCTTTTAATTACACACGATCACGAAAAATATGACCCGGGAAAGATGTTCGAGGGCCCACCAACTAAACCAGAAAGTGAAAAGGAAGGAACTCACGGTGTTTCTTCCCATTTTCGCGACACGTCCTCTCTGCTCGATACTTCACGAGAATCTCCTCGAGAAACAGAACGTTACGCGTAACGAGGATTTTGTCTCCCGCCCCTCTCCTAATTTCGAATACTCCCGAAAATTATTGACAGGTCCGGCGCAATTACGAAATTGTCGACGGGAGAATCCGGCGGGTACGACGGCCCTGGCGTAACGATGGAAAAACAACCAAGTCCTCGATGCCAAACGAATATTTTCCAACTCGAATATTCTCGAGCCTTCCGTGAGATTTCCATTGCCTCGTCCTTGTATCAACAACAGAATGCGAAGTCCTTTCCCTCTCTCTCTCTATCTTTCCCGGGATCACTCACATGAAAAAATGTATACCAAGACGCAAATTAATAAAATATTAACAAAACTATCGCCCTAAGCAAGCCCTGTGAGATAATCATGTGGCCGAAGTATCGAGCAGGAGCTATGGGAGCGCTCTCCTTCCGATACTCTATGCTTTAGTGACGGTCAAAAATAAAAAACCGTCACAAGCCTTACTACTGACGTGCCGGACCTTTCACTGGACAGGCAAAAATCGGATAAGAAGGGCGGTAACGCGCCGCATAACGAGGATCGATCTCGTGAGATTTTCGTTCAGTATCGAGCGGGCGAGACGTATGATCCCGGGAGCAACTAATACCGTGAGTTATCCTGTCTTGTTCTTTTTCGTCAGTGGGCTCTCACTTATAATTTATATTCCTGAAAATTGTGGTCCTTAAGACCAGTTCTGTTTTCCTTTTTCTTTGTAAAACGGGGGAAAAAATCACGATCGATCCCGATATTAAAATTTAAACTTGAGAAAAACCGGGTCACGGCGGTGATTCCAACACGCGCCAATTTAGCCAGTAATATTTGTGCTCATGTTTCGATCTCGTGAACTTGATTTCCCGGGAAAGATTACTGTTTGGGATAATTGCGTGGCTGTCGCGAAAATCTCAAATTTGATTTAGTAATTGTTCGTTTAGTAAAAGTCGTGGAAAAAGGTCGGGAATATGTGTGAGAGAGTACGAGTGAAATAGAATGCGTGGCGGGGTTTCTTGCGTACGCAACGGGAGATAGCCCGGCCGAGTAACCGAATATCAGGGGCTCGGTGTTTTATTCACTCCCGAAAATTTCATTAAGAGCAAAATTCCATCTTGAACAAATTTCTGACAGCGAGTAGAATCGTGACAGAAAATACGGGCTCAGGATAGGTTATAGTGAATGTAGGTCCCCGATCGAGTGTGTGAATACGATGTGATTATGAATTCGTGACTTTTTCCCCGTCTTTCGGTACATGTCACGATTTTTCCTGGTGTATTCTCCTCGCGATAAATTTGTTATTTCTCATTTTCTTTTGTTAAACGTGATTAATGGCTCAGATCTTGTTAATATTTGTTAAAACTGATTTAAGAATGAGAAGCTGATAACTCTTCATTTCAATTGTGTGTCTTTGTCAATTATTCTCTGGACCACCGAGACCTTCCCGCTGCAAGCCATGCCGGCAAACTATCATTTTCCTCCGATCATACTGTGTCACTTCGGTGACTGACGCCCACGAGAATAAGACCTTTTTTCGAAATTATATAACAGTATGAGCGGGAGAATTTAATTTTTGTGACAAGTCGGGAAAATTTCGATCACAGTGTATATAAAAGTGCGGCAGGGTTCGTGATGGCTTTTTCTTGACACGCTGGTTTTTTCTTTAAATACTTGACGTCGAGCCGTTACGCGTCTCTTGTTAGGGTGACATGCCGCAGAAATAAAACTATTAATACAACAATTTGAAGTATAAATCAGTTCTTACCTGCACTATAGTCAATTTGTGAAGCAGGTTAGACTCAAGTTCTTTGATTTTTCGTTTATTGATCGTTACATCAGTTATTAATTTAGTTCTTTCAGTTTCCAGTTCATTCTTTTCGATCAAAATAACTCGGCCGAGCAACTGATCCTGTAAGCCTGATTAAAAAAAAGCAAAGCCAAAAATAAGGAGCAGTAAGGATATGGTATCGAACTGTTTAGTTATCTAAACATACCATTCATTGTTACAGTGAAATCGATTATGGAAGTGCGAGCAAAATTTTCGGGTGTATATGATGGGTTCGGTAATTTAGTTGTGATATATAATCTGAAATCCTTATTGACATCAACTTCTTTGTCGCCGAATTTCACCTGCGAAAATGTATTCAATGCATACATGAATAACATAACATGACATTTCATTTATGCTGATGGAAACAAACCTTAAACGAAGATCCAATTTTAATGAAATTCTTCTCCAGCAAATTGTTTAGAACCGGATCTAATGTCTCAGCAATATCCTCAATTAACACTGGCCGACCAATTGATACACAATCCTCGAGATGGTTTCTAAAGAATTTATGACTTAAAAAAGTCAGCTGCAATCATAAAAATGACCATACTTTGAGCTATGTGATTGTACATAACGTGCGTTTTTATATAAGAATTTCAATGTGAAATAGTGAATAGTCCAGTTTTGATCTATCTTAAAAAAAGAAGAAATAAATTCGAGAAGAATTTTTCTATCTTCGGTTCACTGAAATGAGTCTAGAGTCGCGGTAGCGACTCTGAGACAAGTACATTTATGTATGATGAGTGGCTTCCAGAGAGTCTTTACAGGAGCGAAGATGTTTTTCAGCTGTTTTCGATATCTTTTGAAATTTATTTCTTTAATGATTTAATAATTATAGTGTATCAGTGAATTCTGCAAGTTGACATATTTTTTTATTTTTTTTTTATCTTTCGATCGCGACCTCTACGAACTCTGTAGCTTAACGCATTGAAAAGATATTAATTATTTATTTTTTAATTTCATCAAAAAATGTTGCATTTTTTCGCACACATTTTTGATGTTTATTTGTTTTTTCTTTAGTGACAAATCTGGTGCCATAATACATTTTATATATCTATATATTTTTTTCTGATGCTATAATATAAATTATACATCTATATATCTATATATTTCCATGAATCTGTTCATGCTTCAAAAATTTGGAAAGTTCCCCGTGGTATTCAAAATTTAAGCTGTCAATTTCACGAAATGTTATCGAATCGTTGGGGGATAAAGGATATGTGAAATACCACATATTCGTTTTTCCAAGAAATCTGAATCACGTATTGTGGCCGAATCTTTTTTTTAATGTTCTTTTAGTATGTATGATGCTATCGAGTAAATCGTTGGATTGGGCTTTTTTTACTCGTGCTTATCGTTGGTGATAAGCATTGGAGTGAATTTAAGGAAGTTGAGGCTGTACAGTCATTTTTTTTACCCAAAAGTGATGACCTGTACCTTTCAAAAGTTAGGCCAGTTTACAGTTTGGCAATGTTGCATACACTTTAAAGAAAAGTTGGGGAAAATAAGACGAAAAACTGGTGAAAGCTCAGTCGAAAACACGAACAGTAACGATCCTAGCCTCAAAAAACTGCACGGAAAACAGATTATTATTAATATAATCTCAGCAAGTCTCCTAATAAATCTGAAAAATATTGACATTATTCGACAAGCCTTGCTCATGTTGCCCAAAAAATTTCATATTTTTAGCATCATTTTTAACGGAGATCAAGAGACTCGGTAGAGTCTCGGGACAAGTACATTGACAGCCCTGTCGTCTGCTGGCCCGAGGCTCTCGCCGAGACTATATTATCTCTGAATAAAACGATTCGCGGTGGTGGGGGTAAAATCGACATGTCATTTTCTTGAATTGCAAAGCTCAGGAGTTATGTCGCAATTTAAAAATTGAACTTTCAGCTTATTAAGAAATTCTCTTTCGATTGCGCCCAAAATCAGCATGATCGGTGGCGTAATTGCTGAGAAAAAACTTTGCACGGGCTCAAGATTATGCAAAAAGTACCAACACATTCACGCAGCTGACGTATCCGTATATGGGTTCAGACCGATACATACAAGGGCTTCTTGATGCCCATCATAACCAATCACCGGTGAGAATCTATCGGTCTCGACCAATCGCCGATGAGAAAGTTTCTGATAGTCCTCAATGTTTTCTTGTATACCGTCTGTTATCGTCTGTTATGTTATTATAAAGTGATTGCGATCGTAGCCCCGTGGATCAACGGTGCAAGATTTGCAAATTTCGTTTGAATAAATAAAACATTATTGGAAATAGCAGTGGATATAATCAATTTTATTTTTTTCATAAAAGAAGTTCCAATAAGTTTCGAGCCCAATTCACGACAATAATATCTATAATAAATAAAACCTCAAAAGTGGATTAATTGATCTCATACAGTGTACTGAGAGTGAGTAAAATGTTGAGAAGTGAAAACGTGAATAATGTGTCGTGAAAATTAAGAATTATCTGTTCTACTTCGTTATCGTAATATATACATAGATAGCAAATTTGCGAGATTTCGCGTCATGTTGACGTTTGAGGTTATGACCGCCGGAGTGCTGTTGCGTGCAGAGTGTAGAAAAATAAAAGTGGTTATTGAAAAGTGGAAGGAATCAATATTATTAATGACGTGACTAATTAGTGTTTAATAATAATAATAACAATGAGAAAAAAAACGTTCGTTCATCATAACCTCTAAAACGTTCTTTCCAAACAGAAATTCTATGTTGTGTAATTACATTAAAGAAAGAGGTGGATGGTTGTGTGTAAACGAATTCAAATAAATTTTAAAAAACTTTGGTCAAGTAATTCAATGTATTGTTGTCATAATTTCTTTCATTTAGTTTGGCTGTGTTCACCGGTCCCTTTTTTCCACCTCCTTAGCTTATTACAGTGTATTGTCATACCAATTTCTATTCGTTCTCCAGACAATACGAGAGATATTCGTATTTCTATTTCTTTATATTGATTTCAACAAGATAATTTGAAATTTATAACAAAAAGCCTTCATGATTGCTTGTTCATACACCCAAGTTTTGAAAAATCTTTGGGCCATGTAAATGCATAGATATATTCACTTGAGTTGTTACATGATAAATTTGGAAATTTATTTCAATAAGTCATTGGGTGCTTAATTTTCATGATATCAAAATTTGTATCTTCGAAATGCAATGAACACCTCTAAAGTTCGACAAAGTGATGAAGCGACATGTATATTGAATATTTCCAGACCATGTTTGCGATGGGGATTGTGGGTTGAAAAATTCACGTCTGTAAGTCTACACCTGATCATTTTTGGATGTGATCAAATATTTTGTCTGCGGATAACCACGGAGACATACAAAATTACAGCATTTTGCTTGCTTCAACATGCATCGTATCTGTCACTTTTTTATGTCATAATAAGTTTCAAAATTGTGGTTCAGGTAATTTTGAAGTGTTTTTCCCTATAGCACCAAAGTCTGTATAACTGGTACGTAGCAAGTACCTATGAACTTTGATATTTCTGTGAAATAGCAGGTATGCCAATCTTTTAACTTTTTGGTTCCGACTGGAATATATTAACGAAGATATTCATTACTAAAGTCTTCATCTACTTATTTCTGAATAGGTCTGAAATTACTGTCTTCAGAAACTAATGCACAGATACATGAAACAATTTTGATTTCTGTTCTCTTTCAATTGCGCTGTCTTTTTTCTTTTTAACTATGGCTCTGCTCTTTCCGATCCTTGTTTTGACTCCATCGGTTTGCAGCGGATCGATGCATATTATTAATTGGTTGCCTAATATGTGTCCTATGATTTTCTACTATTTTTCATGCTGATTGTGGTAACGTGATTCAAGAGGTTTCCAATTATGATCATCAATCGCACATTTTGTACAACAGATTCTCAAAACAGTTTCTGGTCTTGATATAAGTGTAGTTATTCTTTTTCCACCTGGTCTGTCGAGTAATAAATTTTGAAACTTGTTCCAAAAAGTCTTTGGATGCTTTTTTTGCTGATAATATGAAAAGTTGAATCTTCGGAATGCGGTAGGCAAACACAAATATTGACAACAATACTTATGAAATGACGTGTATGTTGAGTATTCCTATTCTGCAAACTGCAAATGTGGAATTATTGGTGAAAACATTCATTACGATAAGTGTACAGTTGCTCAGTTTTCGATGCGATTAAGTATAATACCTGCCAACATCATGGAAACCTACAGAATTTCTGAATGTTATGTGCGCTATGTGATTTTAATGTAACATCATGACTTCTAACAACTTTCCACTCTAATACTATAGATTTGGATCATTGAAATACAGCAAAAATCTGCAAACTATAAAATTTATATACTGTGCCATTCATTTTATTTTTTGACTCGCACCGTAACATAAATATCAAGTGAAAAATTCATTACAAAAGTCCTCAGTTGCTCATTTATGGATGGATTTGAAATTGCTGTCTTCCAAACTCATTGCGCAGATACATTGAATCGCAGCAGATACCTGCGAACTTGGAAATTTCTGTGGATGAGTATATGTGCTAAGTATCACCCCCTATCTTTGATTATGGTAATATGTAATGGAACTTTGTTCAGTAAGTTTTAAAGTATTTCTTTTCAAATAGTATTAAAGTTTGTATTACTGCGGTATGGAGCGAATACCTTCAAACTTTGATATTTTTGTGTCGCAGTATGTGTGCCAATCATTTTAATTGTTTACTCCAACCGTAACATGTAATTTCAAAAATTCATCACAAAAGTTTTCAGCTTTACTAATTATCTTAATTTTCCTTTTTCTAAATTCTATGCTAAATTTCTGAATTTCCTAATTTATTTCTAAATTATCCTGAAATGAAATTGTTTTCCTCCACAAGCAATGCAGGTACCTTAAATGTCTTTGAATTCCGTTGCTCTGTTGAATCAAGTACGCTCAGTTTTTTTTACTTCGTTGAATTCTGACATAATAAATGTTTCCGGGTGCCTTTTTTCTGCAACTATCAAACTGTAGATAATTGGATCTCCGCGGCCACTTGCAAACTTTGGAAATATATTTCATCGGGGGCATGTTTTGGATGACACGAAAATGTCTAGATTCAGAATTCAAAAACGACATTTAAAAATGGCCAATTCTGTTGTATTCGTTGTGTCTTGAATTTGATCTATCTTTTTTCTTTTCCTTTCTTTTCACTAACGTTATAAGCCGGAAATCATATCTCAGCCCGCAACACGCATTGCTACATGCTCTTGAGTTTCCAATGGACAAAACATATTAGAAGACAAGGAGAAAAATCACCAAAGTCCAAGAACAAACCTCTATCGAAATATTTCCAGTACAATTTTGACGAAATTTAGGTCTTTTTTCGTGGAAACCAACGTTATAAGCCGAAAATCATATCACGACCTACAACCTGCTTTTCACCGTGCTCTTTGGTTCCTAATTGACAAAACATATTAGAGTACAAGGGAAAAAATCGCCAAAGTCCAAGGAGAGCCCTGTGACGAAATATTTTCAGTACAATTTGGATGAAAAATAGGTCTTTTTTCGTAGAAACCAATGTTATAAGCCGAAAATCATATCTCGGCCTCCAACCCGCTTTCCATCGTGCTCTTTGGTTCCTAATTGACAAAACATATTAAGGTACAAGGAAAAAAATCGCCAAAGTCCAAGAACAGACCTGTGACGAAATATGTCCAGTACAATTTTCACGAAAAATACGTCTTTTTTCGTGAAAACCAACGTTATAAGACGAAAATCATAAATAATTCATAGAAATTTAAACTAAAATTCTATAGTCAACTGAACATAAATAAGGAACTTTTGAGAAAAAAGACGTGATATCAAACCATAAACTTCCCCTAGGAAAAAAAAGGTTGGGACAAGTACATTGATGGTCCCTCGTTTGCTGATAATTCCATCCATGAAAAAAACTTTAAAACAAAATTTTTATAAAAAATGGGCAAAAAAATTATTTTATAAAAAAAATACAGAACAATTCGAAAAAAATTTCACAAATCTTGAAAAAGCATTATCTTTAAAAAAAAACTAAACTGTATCTATTTTTTAAAGTGTTAAAAGAATCAAATAACAAGTAAAAAATAAAAACCGAAAAATCGCGTTTGAAATCATTTTGGAAACCGATGCCTCATTCTTCTTATTTGATTCGAAGGGCTAAATCAATTTTAAAAAATTCCATCTAATTTACGTGCAGCATTAAAATTTATTATATCAATTCGAGGCCAAGTATTTTCTAATAAATTGAAAAAAGTTACCATTTGAGTTATGTGCAGCATTAAAATTTATGATATCAATCAAAGGACAAGTAATTTATGAGTAACTCCAAATTTCAACATTATGGAACTGTTTTAAGAAGCTTTTAAATCCAAAAAAATCACATGCAAGCTAGTCATTTCTTACTCTATGGTGGCCAGAGACAATCGATTCCCCTCTGACTTTCAGGAGCTACTGATATTATTCACAATATTCGACGTCGATTGGATCGATAGAAATTATGTTTAAATATGAGTTAAAAGTACTTGTCCGGCCCATCACTTTTCATTTAAATCAAATAAAAATCAATCATAGAAAAACGAAACTGTACGGGAGAATCCGGTTAAAAATTTATTGAAATGCGATTTAGGTTAGTTATGCCGAATGAAATTCGTTCGGTGGAAGAAGTGAGAAGTAAAAACTGCCGTCATAGCAATACAAACTGGGGAGTTATTTTGGAAGCTTCAACATATTTTATGTGCAAAATGTTTTTTATTTATCGATGCACAATAACATCTTTTATATATTACAGGACAATTTGTTTCCATTCTTATTAAATTAGTGCAATTAAGAGAAAATTACTTGAAGATAACTCTCTAAATTCCCTCTGCATGAATATTTGTGCTCCAACAGTTCTAAAAAAGCCCTGATTTTTATTTAAATATAATAAGTTTAATGGAAAGTGATGGGCCGGACAAGTACTTTTAACTCATATTTAAACATAATTTCTATCGATCCAATCGACGTCGAATATTGTGAATAATATCAGTAGCTCCTGAAAGTCAGAGGGGAATCGATTGTCTCTGCCACCATAGAGTAAGAAATGACTAGCTTGCATGTGATTTTTTTGGATTTAAAAGCTTCTTAAAACAGTTCCATAATGTTGAAATTTGGAGTTACTCATAAATTACTTGTCCTTTGATTGATATCATAAATTTTAATGCTGCACATAACTCAAATGGTAACTTTTTTCAATTTATTAGAAAATACTTGGCCTCGAATTGATATAATAAATTTTAATGCTGCACGTAAATTAGATGGAATTTTTTAAAATTGATTTAGCCCTTCGAATCAAATAAGAAGAATGAGGCATCGGTTTCCAAAATGATTTCAAACGCGATTTTTCGGTTTTTATTTTTTACTTGTTATTTGATTCTTTTAACACTTTAAAAAATAGATACAGTTTAGTTTTTTTTTAAAGATAATGCTTTTTCAAGATTTGTGAAATTTTTTTCGAATTGTTCTGTATTTTTTTTATAAAATAATTTTTTTGCCCATTTTTTATAAAAATTTTGTTTTAAAGTTTTTTTCATGGATGGTATCACTGAATGTGTCTTGACTTCCATAAGATTACATGTTATTTGGCCCAAATTGTTATTGATTTTTTTCAGCAATGACGCTCCTAACTATCTGAAAATTTAACTGATTTTTTTTTTACACTTCACTTTATAAGATGCAATCGGTTTAAAAGCGGTGACATCATTTTCATTCTAATGCCTCAACTTCCTTAAGTGAAGAATGCGCCAAATGTACATTCGTACATTCTTAATTTTTTGTATGAGCAAAGCTTGTAGGAAAAAAATAATTACGCGCGTCATCGTACGAGGTTAGAATGATGTGTCGGTTCATACGCAGTAGAGAAACGATCTCGACCCCTATTCACCAAGAGCACAAGCAAAATACATCTCTCGTCGGTGGCTTTATAGTTTTCGATTTCTAGGACGACGGCTCCGAAGTTTTTGATGTCCAGGTCCTTGGCTCCATGGTTTTTTATGTCTAAGCCGACGGTTCCATGGTTTTTGATGTCCAGATCGACGGCTCCATAGTTTTCGATGTCTAGGTCGACGACTGCAAGGTTTTCGACATTAAAGTCGGCGCCTCCATAGTTTTCGATGTCCAGATATATTTCTTCATGGTTTTCGATGTCTAGGTATATTTGTTTTCCACTGTTTCCTTTATCCAGGTCGACGGCTCTATAGTTTTTAATGTCTAGGTATACTTCTCCATGTTTTTCGATGTCTAGGTATATTTCTCCATGGTTTTTCATGTCCAGGTATAGTTCTCCATAGTTTTCGCTATCCCGGTCGACGGTTCCATAATTTTCCATGTCTAGCTATGTTTCTCTACGATTTGCGATGTCTAGGTTGACAGATCCATGGTTTTCGAAGTTTGGATCGATAGCTCTATAGTTTTCGATGTCTGGATATATTTCATCATAGTTATCGATATCCTGATCGAAGACTCCATGGTCTTCAATAACAGGGGAGATTTCAAGAATTGGAACCCAGAATACGTGAATAAATATCATCGGACACTGATAACCATGAAACTGTCAATCTAGCCACTGGAACCTAATAAAACATGATACGAGATGAAAAAGATAATGAAACATGGAAACGTCCTCTCAAACATCGAAAAACAATGACAATAACAGTGTTAACATGGTAATCATTGAGAGATTGTTCTTGGCCCCATAAACTATGGCGACCTAAATATTGAAAACTATGGAGCCGTTGACCTCGACATCGAAAGCCGTAGAGAAATATACCTAGACATCAAAAACTCTTGAGAAATATACCTGGACATCGAAAACTATGGAGCCATCCCCCTGTACTCCTGTTTATTCTTATTGAACTGATTCAGGATTGGTGGGCTTGAAGACGCTGTTGCAATAAAAGTAGCGCTGCAGCACTACAAGAAAACTTAATCGCACGGAATGCACCCTAGTTCGGAATAAATTTTCAAATAAAATGTATTGTATATGATATAAATATTGAATCGAAATGGAAATGTATAGAATTGAATTGAATATTGTAGATGGGTATATTTGTTGAATATATCTATTTTTACAATAATTCAATTTAACACATTACATTTTTGATTCTTTATTCAATTCTCATGGAAAACATTTTATTTAATAACAAATGAAGAAATTATATTCGTCTACGATATTTGTTTGATTATATTCTTAGATTTCAATTCCCGACACATTTCATTTTCGTTTCAATTGTTATATCATATGGAAAACATTTTATTCAAAAATTCACGAGAAATTGGTTTTTAAATATCCTTTAAAATTTTAAAGGATATTTAAATAAATAAAAAAATCCATGCCTCTGCATCTTTGTCATGGCGACAATTTTCATCAGCTCTCCAAAATTGAATATTATCAGATTTGTAGATGATCATTATCATTGTCATTATTCTATTTTATCAAAAATTGTATAGATTCCATTGAAAAATATAAATAAAATAACCCAAGATAGGAGTGACGAATAAGATCAAGGACTACAAAAATATCTACCGAAGATGCAAACGCATTGTATGGAAAAACACTAAGAAGAAAGTTTAATTCTAGTCAAGGACTCGACGCATTGAGAAAATTTCTGGTGGTCTGAAAAGAAAATGATGATAGAGATCTTGCGATTGTAATTGCATACGTACAGGCTGGTGACAATGGTTTTGAAATTTTCAGACTTTTGGATACTTCTATAAAAAAAATGTTAATAATGCCTGTGCTGTGTGTTCTGCCATGTAGTTTATAGTTGTCAAGTAAGCAGAAAAATGTTCATTATTGACTTGAATTTAAAGAGAACTTTTAAAAGTCTTACGACTATTGGATGGAATCAAATCATTTGAAATATCATTTATGATTAAAAGATTTTCTGATAAACGTTTTTCCAAAGTAAAACAGTAATTGCATGTTTTCGATTGCAGAATCTTGTAACAATACAAGCCGCTACCACTTCCCTTGATTCCCAGTGCTGATAAATGTGAAAGAGGCTTGTCGTAGCTTCACTTTTTCTCATTCGTCATTTATTCATGGTATGCTATCGAGTCAGAGCAATGCCAGGCACCACGAAGTTGTTCTGTCAATTGGCATCGATGGTTCCGCTTGGTGGTATTTTTCATTTCACACAGAAGTTTTGGAGACTTTGTCGTAACGAACCAAGCTTATGGATTCCCAAAGTATTAGAACTTGTTACGTACACTTTATACTTGCTTTTCTTGTGGAAAGTCATTCCTCGGTCATTCTAGCTTTACTCGACGGACAGGGAATTATTTCTTGTATTTTCTTCGAGTTGACATATGATTCTCACGTTCATCTCGTCCTCGACACCGCGAAATCTTGGGTTTTGGAAAATTGGGCCACAGCAAAACTAATGCGTGTTTTTTTTTCGATTCCGGTCCTGCAGAGTCTTGTTTCGCGGTACAATAAGAAGGGACCCGAAAATTTGCCTGGTTCAAAAGCAAAACAGGCAAACGAACCGGCAAAGATTTTGTTGATCCGAAAGAAGGGGTGATAAAAGGGCTGTAAATATATAAGTGGATACTGGCAATGAGATTCATGGGTCACTTGTGAGAATCGAAAAATCCAGAATATTCTCTGAGACCTTGTTTATCAGAACTTTCGAAAAACATGAGAAACATTCTACAATTAGGTCAACAAAATTTTGCTCAACGATCATTTTTCGCAATTTTCACCTATTTTCACGGTATTTTGGAATTCGGCTGCAGCATGTCAAAATAAATAATGAAACGGCACTCCCTTTTATTCGAACGAAATATCACATTTGAATCCCGCGCCACGCGAGCTCGTACTCAGCCGCTCGACGCGACTCTCCGTGGCTCGGCGTAAAGGCCGATCAAGAAAAACTCTTTTCTTTCATAATTACATTTGTTTTGCGTTCCGAGACTACAATTCATTCAATTTTGATACGAGGCGAGATTCAATTAAACAAAACTTATAAAAATTAAGCTTTAAAACTTTAAAACAAATTTGAGAGAGTCCAGATAAAACTTGTCCAGAAAGGTCCTATTGCGTGATGGATCGAACGGAAATAGCTAGTCAAGAACAAACGTTTGGTTCCAGGAGAAATAATGATTGAAACGATCAGAAATTATTAATTTAACAATAATAAAAAGAAAGTTTGATTTATTTAATTTAGAAAAAACAAACATGATTTTTGGTCGTTAAAAAAACATTTATTTTTACACAGAGATCATTAAGTTCTCAAAAGCGAGGGAAAACAGCATCAAGTTTGTGCATTCACGGCACGAGCGGGAATTAGCGACCCAATCCGAGAATTTAGAGATCAAATTCTGGTTCGAGATTAATTTTCCAGGCGAATTAAAATTCGAGTTATTTTTAGAAGGAATTATTATCATGATATCTTTGTTTAAACGAGTATAAAAGGCCGTGCGGAGCAACCACGGCAGCTCATTTCTAAATCAGCTCTCGCTTCAAGTACAGAGGTAGTGAGTCTGGAAAACAAACTCCAACAAACCGACCCACCTAAAATACTCCAAATTTCATGCCGAGAGGGAGGGGACTGAGCGATTCCGTTCAGACCAAAGATTTAAGGGTGAAATTCCTTTCCGATCACGCCGAGAGGGAGGGGACTGAGCGATTCCGTTCAGGCCAAAGATTCGAGGGTGATAACCTTTCCATTCCTTATTGAGAGGGAGGGGACCCTGCGATTCTGTAGGGTCTGCAGATTCTCAATTCGGATCCTTGTCATCCTATGCTAAAGAGGGAGGGGACCCTGCGATTCCGTGGGGTCTGAAGATTCTTGGCATAGGCCGTTCACCTTTACTCCATTTGATTTATTTTGTTGGAGGCAATAGATCATTTATTTCGAGAGCATAAGCCTCCACTATCCTCTTTGGAGCGGGAACTGTTTCCAACATCCAAATCACTTTAAACGTTTGATTCAAATACAAGTTAATTTGATTGTGCAGAAATTTAATCAATCTCAGTTGAGTTATATCGAGCCAGTCCACAAATATTATTTAAGAATTGTATAGAAGCATAGAGTTAATCGGATTGATTAAATTTGAGATTCGAGAAAAATAGGAATTAATTTCTGAGCTCACGGATAAGAATTTACGAGAACTGGCAAAAGAGAGCAGAAATAATTACAACTGGACAAAATTCTTGAAATAAGAGAGCGAAATTAGGAATTGGACAAGTTTTTTGCGACCATGCGTAAATTAGGCAAGTTTATTGTAACTAGGGAAATATTTTCATTTATACCGCGAAACACTAACGGTTTGCATCACATTTTCTTTTGTACACCAAAATTACGGTGAATAAACACGATTTTTATATTTTCAAACACAAATTCACACTCTCTCGTTCATTTCATGCCTGCTCCTAAAAATTTAGTAGCTCGAACACAGGCGTAGCGGGTAACGTCTAAAACCGTACCGTTACAATATGTATTGAAAAATGTAGTGCTGCCAGATGAACCTTTTTACCACACTACTTTCAGGAGCTGATATGTATACGACTATCAACAGCTGATTGTAACCGAGTCAAATAGGCAATCATAAGTGTTTTTGCAAGGAGTCTGGTGTAGGTGGTAAACGAATAATAAGTACGCCGGTGGTACGAGAAAAATAGTGAGGAATTTATTTGTTCCGCTGTTCTATCGTAAGTACAGTATTTGCCCGACAATTAGTGCGATTAAGCCCGATGATGAAGATGGCGAGTTGACCCGGTGTTCGTCGAGCACGTGCGAGACGAACAAGATGGACGACCGAAGCGTGCTCGTGAGAAAGAACCCGATGATTTTTTGAGATATTCCGTTAAAATGAGTCCGAGAGAATGTTCCGTTAAATGCGCAGAGTCCGTGTAATGATTTGAACCGAAAATGAATAAGAGAACCCGAATTTGATACCGAAAACTGGTTAGAAGGTGAGATGCAGTGATTAGCCGTATTGCACGCTTCAGCGACCGGATCAAGACTGAGGCATCAATCATGGAGATCGATGATGAAGCCCCGCACACATGCGCGGTGTGCTTCCCCGGTCCCGTGCTAATTACTGCCCAGGAGGTGGCGACGCCCCCCGTGAGCGCGTGAAACGAGCACCCGGCTGCTCTAATTGCACGCGCCCAAAATGTCCGAACCCGCGAACTGGCGACGCCAGCGGCGGAGCGCGAGAGCCCGGCCCGAATTCTCTCGCGCTACCGTCGAGGCCTCGCTCAATCCTGAACAATAAGATATTTCTAATCATAAATTATTGAATATGATTTTGTATAAATTTATACGAATACAGTTTGCCCTAAAATTTATTCAATACAGAAAACCTTACTTGTAACCTATTTATTTCGACGATTCATAAATAGTCTTTGGACCATAGAATCGCGCGACTCTTACCTTAATCAATATTCAGGTTTTTTATTATGATCTTTTGTATATGAAAATCATTTGAAAATTGTATGATATCATAAAACCGCAGATTCGTGTATATTGAAGTGCGGCAGGGCTTACGCTGGCTGTATTTTTTTCTTATCAAGAGACTCGGTAGAGTCTCGGGACAAGTACATTGACAGCCCTGTCGTCTGCTGGCCTGAGGCTCTCGCCGAAACTATACTTTCTCTGAATAAAACGATTCGCGGTGGTGGGGGTAAAACGCATGTAATTTTCTAAAATTGCAGAGCTCAGGAGATTTTTTATAAATCAAAAATTGGTTTGGAGACTAATTTTCAAAATCCCTTTCGAATGAGCACGAAACCAACACGATCAGTAGCGTAAATGCTGAGAAAAAACTTTGCACAGGCTCAAGATTATGCAAAAGTTACTAACACATTTAGAAATTTGACATGTCTGTATATAATACCATCAAGGGCCTCATGTCCCTCGGTCTAACTTCGCGGCGGTGTCGCGGACTGACGTCACATGCCGAGAGCTCGAAAGTCACCAGCCGACGTTTCACGTCATGTTGACGTTTGGGGTTATGATGTTATGAAGTGCGTGCAGGATAACTAAAAATAATTTTCGTCATCTAACGAAGTGCATATTACTATTTATTGCGTTAAATTTTGTGATATACTAAACCAGTATCAAAGCGGCCGCGTAAATGTAGTCTGTGATATGTGTGCGAAAAAGGATATAAAAAATGCGCGATGCATATGTCAACGAAAACTTTTCAACATTTCATTATTTTGTTCGACTGGAAATAAGCGTTAACTAAAATAATCTTTCAAGTAAATCAGAGTGCGAGAAATATTGTCCAGTGTAAATATATCGTCAGTAGGCTAGGTTATATATATGAAGGCGTCGCAGATTATATATATGAATAAATACAACAAAAACACACAGAACTGTTAGAATGATGTTGTAAACTTTAATTGAATAAATGTTTTCTAATTTATTTCTCATGTTTCCCATATTTTGCTTCATATTCAGTTTGGCTCTGTCCTCTCCGATCCTTGATTTCACTCCATCGGTTTGCAGCGGATCGATACATATCATTAATTAATTGCCTAATATGTGTCCTATGATTTTCTACTATTTCTTCATGCTGATTGTGGTAACGTGATTCAAGAGGATTCCAGCTATGATCATCAATCGCACATTTTGTACATCAGATTCTCAAAACAGTTTCTGGTCTTGATATAAGTGTAGTTATTCATTTTCCACCTGGTCTGTCGAGTAACAAATTTTGAAACTTATTCCAAAAAGTCTTTGGATGCTTTGTTTGCTGATCATATGAAAAGTCGAATCTTTGGAATGCGGTAGGCAAACACAAATTTTGACAACAATACTTATGAAATGACATGTATGTTGAGTATTCTCACTTTGCAAACTACAAATGTGGAATTATTAGTGAAAAGATTCATTACGCTAAGTCTACAGTTGCTCAGTTTTGGATGCGATCAAATATAATGCCTGCTAACATCCATGGGAACATACAGAATTTCTGAATTCAATGTTCGCTATGTCATTTCAACGTAACATCATGACTTTTGCCAACTTTTCTCTATAATACTATAGATTTGGATTATTGAAATACAGCAAAAATCTGCGAATTATAAAATTCATATACTGTGCCACTCATTATACTTTTTAAAACTAACTGTAACATATATATGAAGTAAACACTCATCACAGAAGTCTTCAGTTGCTCATTTATGGATAGATTTTAAATTGCTGTCTTCAAAATTTATTGCGCAGATACATTGAATCGCAGCAGATACCTGCGAACTCTGAAATTTCTGTGCATAAATATGTGTGTTAAGTATCACCCCCTATCTTTGATTATGAGAATGAGTAATAGAACTTGGTTTAGTAAGTTTTAAAGTATTTCTTTTTAAATACTATTGAAGTTTGTATTACTGCGGTACGAAGCGAATACCTCCAAACTTTCATATTTTTGTGTCGCAGCATGTGTGCCAATCATTTAAATTTTTTACTCCAACCGTAACATGTAATCTCAAAAATTCATTACAAACGTCTTCAGCTTTTCTAAATTCCTAAATTTTCCGTTTTCTATTTTATTCTGAGTTTTTAAACTTTTAAATTCATTCCTGAATTCTCCTGAAATTGTTTTTCTCCAAAACCAATGCAGATACCTTAAACGTCTTTGAATTCCGTTGCTCTGTTGAATTAAGTACCCTCAGTTTTTTTTGCTTCTTTGAGTTCTGACATAATAAATGTTTCCGGGTGCCTTTTTTCAGCAACTATCAAACTGTAGATAATTGGATCTCAGCGGCCACTTGCAAACTTTGGAAATATATTTCATCAGAGACATGTTTTGAATGACATGAAAATGTCTAGATTCAGAATGCAAAAGCAACATTTAAAAAGGGCCAATTCTGTTGGATTTGTTGTGTCTTGAATTTGATCTATCTTTCCTCTTTTCCTTTCTTTTTCCTAACGTTATCAGCCGAAAATCATATCTCGGCCCGCAACACGCATTGCTCCATGCTCTTGAGTTCCCAATGGACGAAACATATTAGAAGACAAGGAGAAAAATCACCAAAGTCCAAGTATAAACCTCTATCGAAATATTTTCAGTACAATTTCGACGAAAAATAGGTCTTTTTTCGTGAAAACCAACGTTATACGCCGAAAATTATAAACAATTCATAGAAATTTAAACTAAAATCTTATAGTCATCTGAACATAAATAAGGATCTTTTGAGAAAAAAGACGTGAAATCAAACCATAAACTTCCCCTAGGGAAAAAAAAGGTTGGGACAAGTACATTGATGGTCCCTCGTTTGCTGATAATTCCACCCATAAAAAAAACTTTGAACAAAATTTTTTTTTAATTGTAAAAAAAATTATTTCATAAAAAAAATACAGTACAATTCGAAAAAAATTTTACAAATCTTGAAAAAACGTTATATATTTAAAAAAAACTAATTTGCATCTATTTTTTAAAGTGTCAAAAGAATCAAATAACAAGTAAAAAATAATAAACCGAAAAATCGCCCTTGAAATCATTTTGGAAACCGATGCCTCATTCTTCTTATTTGATTCAAACAGCTAAATCAATTGAAAAAAATTCCATCTAATTTACGTGCAACATTAAAATTTATTATATCAATTCGAGGCCAAGTATTTTCTAATGAATTGAAAAAAATTACCATTTGAATTACGTGCAGCACTAAAATTTATGATATCAATCGGTGGACAAGTATTTTATTAGTAACTCCAAATTTTGACATTATTGAATTGTTCTAAGAAGCTTTCAAATCCAAAAGAATCACATACAAGCTAGTCATTTCTTACTCTATGGTGGCAGAGACTTATAAGAAAGGCGATTCTTCTCAGACTTTCAGGATCCTCTGGTATTATTCACAAAATTCGACGTCGATTGGATCGATACAAATTATGTTTAAATATGTGTTAAAAGTACTTGTCCGGCCCATCACTATTCATTCAATAAAGAATCGATCATAAAAAAACGAAATGGCACGGCAGAATCTCGTTAAAAGTTTGTTGAAATGCGATTCATTATTAATTTAATGTTCTTAATAATAGTATAGGTTAGTTCTTATTCCGAATGGAACTCGTTCGCTGGAAGAATAAGTGGGAAGTAAAAATTGCCGTCATCGAATGTAAACTGCAGAGTTATTTTGGAAGCTTGAACATATACATTATGTACAATTTTTTTCATTTATCGATGCACAATAATATCCCTTCTATATTGCGGAACAATTTGTTTCCGTTTTTTATTAAATTAGTGCAATTAAGTAAAAATTACTTGAAGATAATTCTCTCAATTCCCTCTGCATGAATACTTGTGATCCATCAGTTCTAGACAAGCCCTGACTTTTATTTGGATAAACAACTTAAACGGAAAGTGATGGGCCGGACAAGTACTTTTAACACATATTTAAACATAATTTGTATCGATCCAATCGACGTCGAATTTTGTGAATAATACCAGAGGATCCTGAAAGTCTGAGAAGAATCGCCTTTCTTAGAAGTCTCTGCCACCATAGAGTAAGAAATGACTAGCTTGTATGTGATTCTTTTGGATTTGAAAGCTTCTTAGAACAATTCAATAATGTCAAAATTTGGAGTTACTAATAAAATACTTGTCCACCGATTGATATCATAAATTTTAGTGCTGCACGTAATTCAAATGGTAATTTTTTTCAATTCATTAGAAAATACTTGGCCTCGAATTGATATAATAAATTTTAATGTTGCACGTAAATTAGATGGAATTTTTTTCAATTGATTTAGCTGTTTGAATCAAATAGGAAGAATGAGGCATCGGTTTCCAAAATGATTTCAAGGGCGATTTTTCGGTTTATTATTTTTTACTTGTTATTTGATTCTTTTGACACTTTAAAAAATAGATGCAAATTAGTTTTTTTTTAATATATAACGTTTTTTCAAGATTTGTATCATAACCTCACCTGTCAAAATGACGTTCAGTATGAAAACAAGTCTCGGGTGGTTTCGGATGTGCGTATCGATGTATTGATATCATATAACCTATTTACAAATGATATAAATGATAAACTTATTTTCAGTCAAACGAATTAATGAAATCTTAAAAAGTTTCGTTGACATGCACCGCGTATTTTTTTATTTTATTCTTTTTTACACACGTCGGATCACAGACTACATTTACGCGACTGCTTTTATACCGGTTTAGTTTAGCATTCCACAGGTTTTAGTACTATGCACTTTGTTAGATGACGAAAGTTTTTTTTATTTATCCCACACGCATTCCATAATGTCAAAACTCCGTTTGTTTATACGATGATCGAAAACTGACACATGGTTTATATATATATATATATATATATATATAATATAATATTCACGGAGTCTGAGCGCGGTCGGGGTAAGACTCAAAAGTTAGAAGGCCTAAAATGGCGAACAGGCATTTTGTATAACGCATATATAGTGTGACGGATTTTTCCAAGCCCCGAAAAATGCCGCAAAAGTCTGGCTCTCTTTCCCGTCGATTTTAAACAAAATCTAAGATGGAAATTTTAAAGTTGGGCGCCAGTCGCAAAGCGACTCGACGGCAAAGAGAGAGAGACGTAAAGTTGACCAGCTTGCGATCAGCGGGATGGGCGGGGTGACCTCGAGAATAATTAAAACACAAAAATTACGTTTGGAAATAATAATAACAAATTTAATCTTAAAGTCGGAAATTATAAGAAAAATGACAACAGCAATACGCACGCTCGGGATGAGTTCCAGTCGCAAACAAATTTACATTATTTCGTTCAAGAAAAGAATTTATCTAAATTTAATTTATCGAAAGATTTAACACGGGAAAACGAAAATATAACGATCACGCGACTCTACTGAACCACGGGGGAAGAATCGCGAACTCACACACTCAAAATTCTCGCACGCTCACACACAAAGTTGGTCGGGATCCTACATCCTCTACAATCTAAACCGAGCTCGAATTTATTCTCTCCGTGGATCTACTCACGGTCGAGAAAATAAATTTTAAGATGAAAACGAAATTATCGATGTTTTATTCGCAATACCGAGCCCCCGATATTCGGTTACTCGGTCGAGCTATCGAACATTGTTCGCGTCAAATCATCCCGACCCAGTCACTCACACACGCACTCAATTACACAATTTCGCGACCCTTCAGCCCGGGAAACAACTTACGTCAATCGGGAACAATTATTTACCAAACGCGAAACTTGGAAACACGAAACACGAAAATTGGAGATCTCGAGTACGGCCACGATTACTCTTCGACACAAAAGTTAACTTTAAATAACGCGAAACGCTAAACGGGCGACCGCGGGAACAAAAATCGAAAGAGCCGACAAAGAAACGCGTGACAGAGTTGTCATCGTGACCAAATTTCTCTCAACACAAGAGAAGGACGGTAATTCTTTTAATTATGCACGATCACGAAAAATATGACCCGGGAAAGATGTTCGAGGGCCCACCAACCAAACCAGAAAGTGACAAGGAAGGAACTCACGGTGTTTCTTCCCATTTTCGCGACACGTCCTCTCTGCTCGATACTTCACGAGAATCTCCTCGAGAACCAGAACGTTACGCGTAACGAGGATTTTGTCTCCCGCCCCTCTCCTAATTTCGAATACTCCCGAAAGCTATTGACAGGTCCGGCGCAATTACAAAATTGGTCCGAGCGTTAGACAGGGCCCCAGAATGAGTTTGAAAATCGGGAAATGCTACACACGATGTCAATGCATTTTACCCCTGGCTCGACCATTATATTTTTACGCAAGAAAACGGACCGTGGAGTTCGCATAATTTACGAGACCTCGCGAGAATGATACGATGATCGCCGTTCGATGATTGTCGACGGGAGAATCCGGCGGGTACGATGGCCCTGGCGTAACGATGGAAAAACAACCAAGTCCTCGATGCCAAACGAATATTTTCCTACTCGAATATTCTCGAGCCTTCCGTGAGATTTCCGTTGCCTCGTCCTTGTATCAACAACAGAATGCGAAGTCCTTTCTCTCTCTCTCTATCTTTCCCGGGATCACTCACATGAAAAAAATGTATTCCAAGACGCAAATTAATAAAATATTAACAAAACTATCGCCCTAAGCAAGCCCTGTGAGATAATCGTGTGGCCGAAGTATCGAGCAGGAGCTATGGGAGCGCTCTCCTTCCGATACTCTATGCTTTAGTGACGGTCAAAAATAAAAAAACCGTCACAATAGATATACAGAATGCCTGTTCGCTATTTTAGGCCTTCTAACACTTGAGCCTCACCCGCGGTCGGCCTAGCAGCTGGAGGAGCCGACATCGTTGAGCCAATCAGAATGCGTAGAGGCAACAACTCTTCTACCACTAACTACGTCAAAACGCGTATACGTATACGTCGAACTCGTGATGTGTCAGTAACTTTTGCATAATCTTGAGCCCGTGCAAAGTTTTTTCTCAGCAATTACGCCACCGATCGTGTTGATTTTGGGCGCAATCTAAAGAGAATTTCTTAATTAGCTGAAAGTTCAATTTTCAAAGCCTCAGATGACTCATAACTTCGGTAATTCAAAAAAATCACTTGCCAATTTTACCCCCACCACGGCGAATCGTTTTATTCAGAGAAAGTATACTCGGCGAGAGCCTCGGGCCAGCAGACGACAGGGCTGTCAATGTACTTGTCCCGAGACTCTACCGAGTCTCTTGATGTGGTGTCATACATGCAGTGTATATTACGAAAACCAGATATATAGTGACTTTGGCGTGATATATTGTTCAACCATCTGTCAGTTTTTGATGGCATGATCAAATTAATAGCAACAGCGATCTAAATGATAAAATTTCGGAGAAACAGTGCGAGCTGTATGAATTCGATTCAAAATTCTTATATGACTATAAAAAAAAAATGTTATGTAAGTTTTGTGAAAACCATGGGGTTAGTTTACCCTCATCGCAATCGGTTCGCGAGTATTTGTTATATAGGACATATATTAGTATTGGGAAATTTCTCCTTGTACAAATTCTTTGATTTTACGTTTATTCATGACATAATTTTGTTGCAATCCTGGTTCTGGTTCCTTACAAATTTTCAACAGGAGTTATGTGAGAAAAAAAAACTTTCGCTCATTATAACCTCTCAAATGTTTTTATGTTGTGTTATTACATTATAGAAAAAATATGCGTGGTTGTTTGTAAATGAATGCAAATAAATTTTGAAAAATTTTGGTCAAGTAAAAGTGTCTAATTCAATGTATTGTTGTCATATTTTCTTTCATTTCGTTTGTCTGTGTTCACCGGGCCATTTTTCCCACCTCCTTAGCTTACAGTATATCCATACCAATTTCTATTCATTCTCTAGACAATTCGAATGACTTTCGTATTTCTATTTCCTCATATTGATTTCAATAAATTGGATAATTCATAACAAAAAGTTTTCATGGTTCCTTGTTTATACACCCGAGTTTTATAAAAATCTTTGGGCCATGTAAGTGCATAGATATATTCACTTGACTTATTGCATAATGAATTTGGAAATTTATTTCAATAATTCATTGGGTGTCTGATTTTCATGATATCAAAATTCATATCTTCGAAATGCAATGAACACCTCTAAAGTGCAACAAAGTCATGAAGCGACATGTATGTTGAGTATTTCCAGACCATGTTTGCTCTGCAAAATCCAACCCTACGTCCGAGATTTCTCACGTGCAGGGCGGGCAACGTGTGCTTTTGCACACGGCTAACAGGGCTCTGGTCACACACACACACCCACACTCACACACTACACAAACATTCACACGTACACGCCTTTCGACAAACCGGGGACGTGAATGCTCGGGGACCCTATAAACGGGTCCTACCGAAAAGCGAATGTCCGGGGACTCCTATAAACGGAGTCGCCCGAAAGCGAATGAAGGGGATCCCTATAAACGGGCTCTCCCCGCGAATGGAGCCCGGTTTGTCATCACGGGCACTCACACCCACGCACACTCGACAGGGGGGAACACAGAACCCACAGGGAGAGGGGGGGGGGGGGACCTCAGGGGCCGTGCCTTGTCCCAGCGCGGTTCGTGGAGTCGCGACCACGAGGGACCCGTAGCACGATGGGACAAACAAACATGGACATGCACAATAAAAACAATGACTTACCTCAGGTGGTAACCCCTTCTCAGGGGGAATCCACCCCGGGTTCCGATCGGGTGAAAGCCCCGGTGGCCACGGGCAGCGGCATGGATTCTGAGGGCCGCAACTTGTGCACGGAGACGAGGAGGACGAGACGAAACAACGACACGAACAAGACGTTACTTAACTTACCGAGACGAAACAGGACGGACAGCGTATCTAGCGGGAGCAGCGCGGCAAGCTATGCTTCCGCCGTAGAGAACGCGCTACTGACGACGAAACAAACAGCCACAACGACAAGCAACAAACGAGACTTGACAGAACTGCTTCGGCTTATCCACGAGACGGCGACGAAAATGGCCGAAGCAGCAAACGTTCAGAAAAACATGAACATGACTGTCAAGACGGGAATCAAGACGATCCTCGAGACCGCGGACATTGCACTGCACATGCAGTCCGAAACGGCCTCCAAGGGACGTCTTGTAGACACTAACAAGACAGTGACGGGTACAAACAACAGCGAAGAGACGCCACGCACGAAACGGAAACGTTCGTCGAACGGATCCACGCCGGAGTCCTCCCAAAAGAGGCCTCCGACGATGGGACCGCCCACAGACTGGCAGACCGTTACGAAGAAAAACAAGGACAAAACAAAAAAGAAAACGGACGCAAAGACCCGAGCTGACCGGAGCGGACCGGCCCCCCGGAAAAGGGTGTTCTGGTCAAACCGGGCACGAACACGACGTACTCCGACATAGTACCCAAGATACGGACGACGATCGACCCGAAGGAGAGTCACGTGCAGGTGACGACCCTGAGGAAGACGAAGAATGGATTGTGCCTGCTGAAACTTCAAGTTGACGCAGACAAGCCTGACGGACGCGACGAATTTGGACGACAAATTCAAGACGCGATCGGGGAAGCGGGCAATGTCAGGGCTATGACCTCCAAGGTTCAACTGGAGATCATGGACCTGGACTGTGTGGCGACCCCGGACGACGTGACGGACGCGCTCAGACGAGAGACCGGACGAGACGCGGACTTTCGGGTCCACATTTTCGGTCCGAACCGCGCTGAGCAGTACATGGCGGTCTGCGAACTCGATTCGCGGGAAGCCGATGCGCTGCTTCGGCGCGGCCGGATCGGAATTGGCTGGGTACATTGCCGCGTTCGGAAACGACTGACGGTGACGAAATGTTACAGGTGCCTGGGCTTCGGCCACGTTAAGGCCGAATTCAAAGGCAAAGACAGGACGAAATGCTGCCGCAAGTGCGGTGCATCCGGACACCTCGCGACGGACTGCAAGAACAAACCGGTCTGTCCACTGTGCTCCGAGGCCGGGCACAGGGACGTGGCGCACCTCGCCGGAACCGGCAGGTGTGCCGTGTTTCGGGCCGCGCTGGAGGAGTGCAGGAAGCAGGCCGGAAGACGGACAGAGTGATTCAGGGAAACCTGAACCGAAGTAGGACCGCAGACATGCTCCTACCACAGATAGCAGACGAACACGACGCGGACATCCTGATCCTGTGTGAACCATACAGGAGAAGGACGACTCAGACGTACATTACGAACGAGACAGAGACCACAGCTATCTGGGTAAGGGGTGCCACCCAATCCCGAGTCTCTAACCGCGGTGTCGGGGACGATTACGTCTGGGCTAAAGTCGGCGCTGTCACTTACGTCAGCGTCTACTTGACACCCAACTGCACCGCGGCCGAGTTCGAGAGGAAGGTGGCACTACTAGAAGACGGTATCAGGGACCTGCCCGGGGACGTCGTCGTTGCGGGGGACCTCAACGCGAGGGCGATCGAGTGGGGAATGACGGAAACGAACAGACGTGGACGACTGCTGCTGGAGATGGCCGCAAGGCTGGACCTAGCAGTGGTCAATACGGGACATACGCCGACGTACAGACGACCAGGATTTGGAGACTCCATCCCGGACGTGACGCTGACGTCGGACGGTATCCTGTCACGGCTGAGGGGGTGGCGGGTGATCGAGGACTATACAGCCAGCGATCACCAGTACATCACCTTCGAAGTGGCAGGACGGACAGAAACGAGACGAACGAGAGCCCACCAGCCCCCGCGGTGGAACCTTGACAGACTGGACGGACGAAAATTTTCTGAGGAGTTGATGGCAGCACCAGCTCCGATGACGAAAATTCCCCCCGAGCTGAGTGGCCGGCAAAGGGCGGAGAGACTGACGGACGAGACGGCCAAACTAATAGGCGGCTTGTGCAACAGCACAATGCCGAAACGACGACAGACACAGAAAAGACGACCACAATACTGGTGGACGGACGAGATCGCCGAATTGCGCAGGATTTGCCTGGCAAATCGGCGACGAGTGACGAGGGCTGGGGGCGGACCCGAAAGGGAAAACCTCCAGGCCATATACAAAACAGCACGGAAGACGCTGACGAAGGCAATACGGGACAGCAAGACGCGATGCTGGAGGAAGCTTTGCGAGGAGGTGAACGAGGATCCCTGGGGAACCGGTTACAAGATTGTGACCGGCAAACTAGGGGCCCGAGTTCCACCAGAACTCAAAGACGCCGAAACAGCAGGACGGATTGTTGACGGATTGTTTCCGACGCACCCGATACGGACGAACGCGACGGACGACGCTGACGTGCCGGCGCCCCCCGTCTTTGTCGCTGAGGAGCTCACCAGAGCAACGAAGGCGATGAAGAGTGGTAAGGCGCCGGGACCAGACGGAGTACCGGCTGAGATCCTCCGGCTCGTGGCTCGCCTACGGCCGGAGATACTTCTCGACCTGTACAACACGTGCTTGACGACAGGAACGTTCAGCGGTCGGTGGAAAGAGGCGAGGCTCGTCCTTATCCCGAAAGGTAGGGGCGACCCTAACACGCCCTCGGCCTACCGACCGTTGAGTTTACTTGACACGACAGGTAAACTCTACGAACAACTACTGAGACCGAGACTGACGGACGCGATGCAGGCCGGAGGGGGTCTCTCCGACCTGCAGTTCGGTTTCAGGAGGGGTCGATCGACGATTGGAGCAATCTAAAAGGTGGTTGACTCTTTCCTGGAACTGGACAGACACTGCCACGCAGCCCGACCTATCGTGCTGCTAGCGACACTGGACATCAGGAATGCTTTCAACTCGGCCAGGTGGGTGGATATCTTGGAGGCGCTGAAAAGCAACTTCGGGATCCCACCTTACTTGGCTCGGGTTGTGGAGGATTACCTGAAAAACAGACGTATAACGTACGAGACGATAGAAGGACAGGTAACGAGACAGGTCACCGCTGGGGTTGCCCAGGGGTCGATACTGGGACCTGACTTCTGGAATGGCTTATACGACAGCTTGCTTCGGCTGGAGATGCCGCTCGGAGTGATCCTCGTCGCCTACGCTGATGACGTAGCGGCGGTGATTACAGAGCGATCTCCGGAACTAGCACAGTTGAAGTTGAACCAGACCATGAGACGAGTTGGACGTTGGATGACAGACCACGGACTGCAACTCGCAACGGAAAAGACGGAACTGACGCTCCTTACGAGAAGACGCATACAGACGATACTGCCCATGAGAGTGGGAGCACACGAGACGGAGACCAAGGGGGAAGTCAAGTACCTTGGGGTAACCCTTGATACGAAGATGACCTTCTGGCCTCACATACAGAAGACGGCCCAAAGGGCGGCAGAGAGGATAGCATCCTTGAGCCGCCTGATGGCCAACACGACGGGACCGAGACCGGGGAAACGGCGACTGTTAATGGCGACAGCTCACTCGATCCTCCTGTACGGTGCGGAGATCTGGGCAGACTCCCTGCAGACAAAGAAGTACTGCAAGACGATGACGATGGTACAGCGACAAGGAGCGCTGCGAATCGCTTGCTCCTACCGGACAGTCTCTGCACAAGCTGTTCTGGTGGTGGCGGGCGTAATTCCCGTGGATCTCCTTGCGTTTGAACGTAAGAGGGTCTACGGGAGCAGCGCGGACATAGGACGGAAGAACGAGGCAATTGCCGAGCGCGAAAGGACGATAGACACATGGCAAGGACGGTGGACAAACGGGAACGATGGCAACTGGACGAGACGACTTATACGGGACCTGAGGCCGTGGCTCGGAAGGAAGTTCGGGGACGTGAATTTTTACGTTACCCAGCTCTTGACGGGGCACGGTTACTTCCGACGGTACCTCCACAGAATGAACAGAGTACGGACACCTGACTGTAAGTACTGTGGACATGAACGAGACGACGCGGAACACACGTTTTTCGTGTGTGACCGCTGGACGAGACAGAGACAAGAACTGGAAATAACAGTTGGCAGTATTACCCCGGAGAATATCGTCGGGGTAATGCTGCACAAACCTGAGTGGTGGTGCTTAGTCGCCACCTACACGGAAACGATACTGCGACGTAAGAACGCGGACGGCTGCTTGACGGATGACTGAGCAGACGGAGTGACGCGACGTGACGATAACGGTGGGACAGAACGGACGAACGAACACAGACAGAACCCCCAGTCAGAAGTAATATCAACATAGTCCCTGGCTGGGGGGAAGGACAACAAGGAGGTGGCGGTTTTAGTGGGTAGGCCTATTTTTTTGGGAGTCCCACATACCCATTTAGTCCGTAAGACTACATGGAATCCGTAAAAAGGATTTCCGCAACTCCTTGGTAAAAAAAAAAAAAAAAAAAAAAAAAAAATTTCCAGACCATGTTTGCGATTGGCATCATGGGTTGAAAAATTCATGTGTGTAAGTCTACGTCTGATAATTTTTGGATGTGATCAAATATTTTGTTTGCGTATAACCATGGA
Source organism: Venturia canescens (assembly GCF_019457755.1). Lineage (NCBI taxonomy): Eukaryota > Metazoa > Arthropoda > Insecta > Hymenoptera > Ichneumonidae > Venturia > Venturia canescens. The sequence goes on along the minus strand of NC_057425.1, from coordinate 20,627,866 downwards.
GACATACAAAAATACACCATTTCGCTTGCTTCAACATGCAGCGTATCTGTCACTTTTTTTCTTGAATGTGAAATAATAAGTTTCAAGAATGTGGTTCATGGAATTTTGAAGTGGTTTGCCCCATAGCACCAAAGTTTGTATTACTGGCATGCAGCGAATACCTATGACCTTTGATATTTCTGTGAAGCGTAGGTGTGCCAATCTTTTCACTTTTGGTTCCGACTGCAATATATAAACGAAGATACATGAAACAATTTTGAGTTCTGTTCACTTTGAAGTGCGCTGTCTTTTTTTCTTTTAGTTTTGGCATAAAGAATTTTATGAATCGGTGGTAATTTTTTCTTTCTGTATCAAAATGTAGATGAATAAATCGCAGCGGATACTTGCAGACTTTGAAAATTCTGTGTATTGACATGCACGCTAGGTATTAGCACTTCCTATTTTTGATTATGAAATATGGATACTTACAATTAATAAAAATTGTAGAAGAATTATAGAATTATGATATGGATTACTAGTAATAAATAACTCAAAACAAGTACATTTATGTTTGATGTCACCTGGACAGTAGTCTCAGTGAAACCCTATGTGACACTCATGTAGTTCAAAACACGAATGCACGATGATTTATAAGAAGTTCTTCGATCTGTTCTCTCGAAACTTGCTTCAAATGAGCAATTCATTACTAAAGGTTATAAAAAAAAACCATTTCAAACGCAATGAATAAAAAAATGAATCTGTTAACTCATGGTAATGCGTGAAAAACGTTTGGTTCAAAGGAACAAAACGTGGTCAAATAAATGCAAAAGTGACGAGTACATCGGATGACGAGTGAAAAAAATTCAAAACATAATGGTATGTAAAAAAAATTACGAAACCAACTGTAAATAATTTCAACAAAACAATTAAGAAAAGCTTTCACAAATCATGAAAAAATATTATATTAAAAAAAATACAAATCTGTAATTATATTGTAAAGGAAAAAAAAAATTCAAATAGGACGTGAGAAATTCATTCTTACGGGAAGCACCCGGAACTTGAGAAAGTTCCAGTGAATCAAAAAAGTTACCATCTGAGTTATGTGCAGCACTACAATTTATGGCATCAATCGGAGGATAAGTATTTTATTAGTATATAATACATAATTTTTCACAATATGAAATTGTTCTGAGAAACGTTCAAATCCAAAAAAACATCGCATCGAAGGTAAAAGTCATTTGTTACTCTATGGTGGCAGAGACTTACTTAGAAGAAAATCGATTCTTCTCAGACTTTCAGGATCCCCTGGTATTCACAATATTCGACGTCGATTTCGTATCGGTACAAATTATGTTTAAATATGTGCTAAAAGTACTTGTCCGGCCCATCACTTTTCATTCAAATTGCTCATTCAAATAAGAATCAAACTAGACCTTAAATAATGTATTATTTTTATGGAACTAGTATTAACGCTGCCGTTACACGCCCACTTGAATTCGAACATCATCTCATATATGCTCGGCGGCAACTATTTCTTCGCAACAATTCACTCATGTTTTTATGTTGATTTTAACAAAATGCAATTGTGTATGTGATAATAAAAAAAAACGAGATTATACAGACGAATCCTCTCGAAAATTTATTAAAATGTGATTTATTATCAGTTGAATATCTTCAGTAATAGAATAGGTTAGTGGCTATAACAAATAAAATTCGGTTGAAGAAGGAAATGTGAAGTAAAAATTGCCGTCATTTCAATATAAACTGGAGAGTTAATTTGGAAGCTTGAAAATTTTTATCGTCCGAAGGGTATTTTTTCATCAATACACAATAATATCTCTTGTATATTACAAAAAAATTGAATGCAATTAAGTTAAAATCTCTTGGAGATAATTTTCTCAATTCCCTCTGTAGGCATACATATGATCCATCAGATCTAAAAGAGCCCTGATTTTTATTTGAATGAGCAATTTGAATGAAAAGTGATGGGCCGGACAAGTACTTTTAGCACATATTTAAACATAATTTGTACCGACACGAAATCGACATCGAATATTGTGAATACCAAGGGATCCTGAAAGTCTGAGAAGAATCGATTTTCTTCTAAGTATCTGTCACCATAGAGTAACAAATGACTTTTACCTTTGATGCGATTTTTTGGTAACTTTTTGATTCACTAGAACTTTTTCAAGTTCCGGATGCTTCCCGTAGGAATGAATTTATCACGTTCTATTTGAATTTTTTTTTCTTTTACAATATAATTACGGATTTGTATTTCTTCTAAATATAATGTTTTTTTCACGATTTATGAAAGCTTTTCTTAATTGTGTTGTTGAAATTATTTACAGTTGGTTTCATAATTTGTTTACATACCATTATGTTTTTAATTTTTTCCATTCGTCATCCGATGTACTCGTCACTTGCATTTATTTGACAACGTTTTGTTCATTTGAACACCAAACGTTTTTCATACATTACCAGGATTTAGCAGATTCATTTTTTTTATTCATTACGTTTGAAATGGTTTTTTATAACCTTTAGTAATGAATTGCTCATTTGAAGCAAGTTTTAGAACTTTCTCAAGTTCCGGATACTTCCCGTAAGAATGAATTTTTCACGTTCTATTTGAATTTTTTTTTCCTTTACAAAATAATTCCAGATTTTTATTTTTTTTAATATAATGTTTTTTCATGATTTGTGAAAGCTTTTCTTAATTGTTTTATTCAAACACAGTTGGTTTCGTAATTTTTTTTACATACCATTATGTTAAAAATTTTGTTTATTCGTCATCCGATGTACTCGTCCCTTTTGCATTTATTTGACAACCTTTTGTTCCTTTGAACCAAATGTTTTTCATACATTACCAAGATTTAACAGATTCATTTTTTTTATTCATTACGTTTGAAATAGTTGTTTTTTATAACCTTTAGTAATGATTTTTATAACCTTTAGTAATGAATTGCTCATTATTGAAGCAAGTTTCCAGAGAATAGATCGAACAACTTCTTATAAATCATCGTGCATTTATTTTTTGGACTACACGAGTAACACGTCCGGTTTCACTCAGTCGAGGTTACATAAAACATAAATGTACTTGTCTCCAATTTTTTTACAGCACTCATGCTGTTTTCACGGTTTGATTTGACTACTTTTTGTGCACTGTGAACTTGAAAAAAATCCACAGGACATGTTACGACACAACTATTATCGTTAATTCATTTTTTTGTTCGTTCCAAGAAATACACATAACTATTCTTGGCGTTTCTCGGCCAACTTCTTTTTTCGACCGTAGCATCATCAGCAAAAATCCATGACGTACCAGATCTTAACATGTTCGTAAAATGCCCTTCAAATACTGTTCGATCATGATGGAAAATAGCACTATTGACTTTATATTTTTCGCCGCAAACAGTAACTACAGCGGATGGAATACCTTTAATACTAAAATCAATCTTTGAAAGTTTCATAGTTTTTTCATCTATAGATAATACAACAAAAATAAAAAACAATCGAAAAAATTCTGTAAAGAAAAATAAAAAATTTTCAAAAAAAAATCATAAATATTGAACAAATTGAAAAATGTACTATCCAAGTTACATGCAGTATAAAAATGTATGATATCAATTGGAGGCCAAGTTTTTATTGATAATTTGGAATATTTATCGAAAAAATTGGAAACTGTAATGAAATTCATGATAATTATTTTCACGAAAAAACTTAATGAAAAAAAAGACATAACGGAAGTTACGTGCAGTACTAAAATGTATTATATCAATTCGAGGTCAAGTATTTATCAGTTATTCGAAATATAATCTCCGGCGACAAATGAGCGTTGAGAATCCTTGTCGGGCTCACAACGTTTTATCAAAATTACTAAAAAATTAATGGAAATAAAATCATTAAAAATTCACATGAAAGTCATTCGTTACTTCATCAAGGTATACACTTTAAAGAATCGATTCCCCTCCGACTTTCAGGATCCCCTGGTATTATTCACAACATTCAACTTCGATTGGATCGGTACAAATTATGTTCAAATACGTCTTAAACGTACTTGTCCGGCCCATCACTTTTTATTCAAATTGCTCATTCGACAACAAATCAGGGCTCTTCTATAATGACAAATATAATAAAATGGATAAAAATAAAAATAATATCTCCAAGTAATTTGAACTTGATTGTTCGCAAGTTCGTATAGCAATATCCACTTCTCAATTTCTTCAGTGAACACATACCATTCGGTAAGAACCAATGAAAATGAGAAATAATCAGGCGCATTACTAGAAATTTTCGAACCTACTCAGCCATGCAATGTTTTTTTTTCTATAGTCACGTACACATTTTGATAAATATCACTAGTCGAGTACGACACGTGGATTCCTGGAATTTGTAGAAAAATGATTTTGTTGTGAATTATGACTCCATATAATATAAATAGATTAATCAACTTCATCTTTCATTTTCATTTCATTTTGACAAGAGCGATTCGAAGGAAAATTATTTTCTCGGGAATTACTGTTCCTTAATATTAACACATGCATTAACTTCGTTTTTGATTTGTTGTCGAATGAGCAATTTGAATAAAAAGTGATGGGCCGGACAAGTACGTTTAAGACGTATTTGAACATAATTTGTACCGATCCAATCGAAGTTGAATGTTGTGAATAATACCAGGGGATCCTGAAAGTCGGAGGGGAATCGATTCTTTAAAGTGTATACCTTGATGAAGTAACGAAAGACTTTCATGTGAATTTTTAATGATTTTCTTTCCATTAATTTTTTAGTAATTTTGATAAAACGTTGTGAGCCCGACAAGGATTCTCAACGCTCATTTGTCGCCGGAGATTATATTTCGAATAACTGATAAATACTTGACCTCGAATTGATATAATACATTTTAGTACTGCACGTAACTTCCGTTATGTCTTTTTTTTCATTAACTTTTTTCGTGAAAATAATTATCATGAATTTCATTACAGTTTCCAATTTTTTCGATAAATATTCCAAATTATCAATAAAAACTTGGCCTCCAATTGATATCATACATTTTTATACTGCATGTAACTTGGATAGTACATTTTTCAATTTGTTCAATATTTATGATTTTTTTTTGAAAATTTTTTATTTTTCTTTACAGAATTTTTTCGATTGTTTTTTATTTTTGTTGAATTTTTTTGAACTTTTCAATTTTTCGTTTATTATTTTTATAGAATTTTTTTCCTGGTTTTAAATCTTTTTTCTGTCATCCAGAAACAAGAGACCATCAATGTACTTGTCCCAACCTTTTTTTCCCTAGGGGAAGTTTATGGTTTGATATCACGCCTTTTTTCTCAAATGTTCCTCATTTATGTTATGACGGTTATAGGATTTTAATATAAATTTCTACGAATTATTTGCTTAGTACATTTTTATAGATTCCATTCTCATACGAACATTTTTTATGGGATAATCTTTTGCATGAAATTATCAGCAAATAAGGGACCATCAATGTACTTTAACCAATCTTATTTTCCCTAGGTATGATGTTCGGCTTATAAAGTTGGTTTCCACCATAAAAGACCAATTTTTCGTAAAAATTGTAGTGAAAATATTTCGTCACAAGTCTGCTCTTGAACTTTGGCGATTTTTTTCCTTATACTCTAATATGTTATGCCTATTAGGAACTAAACAGCATGGAGGAATCCGGGATGAGGCCCGCAAAATGAATTTCGGTTTATAATGTTTGTTTCCACGTAAAAGACCAATTTTTCTTCAAAATTGTACTGAAAATATTTCGGCACTGGTTTGGTCTTGGACTTTGGTGATTTTTCTCCTTGTCTTCTAATATGTTTTGTCTATTGGGAATCCAAGAGCATGGAGAAATGCGTGTTGTGGGCCATAATATGATTTTCGGCTTATAACGTTGGTTTCCACGAAATAAGATCTATTTTTCGTTAAAATTGTACTGGAAATATTTCGTCACAGGTCTGTCTTTGGACTTTGGCGATTTTTTTCCTTGTACTCTAATATGTTTCGTCTATTTGGAACCCAAGAGCATGGGGAAAAGTGTGTTGCGGGCCGAGATATGATTTTCGGCCTATAACGTTGGTTTCCACGAAAAACAACAAATTTCTCGTCAACATTGTACAGAAAACATTCCGTCACAGGTCTGTCCATGGAGTTGGGCTATTTTTTTTCTTCTACTCTAATTTGCTATGCTTATTGGGAACCCAAGAGAATGGTAGAAAGCGGGTTGGGGGCCGAGATATGATTTTCGGCTTATAACGTTGGTTTCCACGAAAAAGGACCTATTTTTCGTCAAAATTGTACTGGAAATATTTCGGCACTGGTTTCTTCTTCCACGTTGGTGATTTTCCCCCTTATCTTCTAATATGTTTTGTGTAATAGGAACCCAAGAGAGTGAAGAAATGCGTCTCGTGGGCTGTAATATGATTTTCGGCTTATAACGTTGGTTTCCGCGACAAAAGATCTATTTTTCGTCAAAATTGTACTGAAAATATTTCGTCACCTGTCTGTCCTTGGCCTTTGGCGATTTTTTCCAAGTCTTCATACCAAGAAAGAACTGATGTAAAGATTTCCTTAATAGAACAGATTTTATTTATCCCTTTTCTTCAAAATTCAAATGAAAGATAGATCAAATTCAAGACACGAAAAATCCAACAGATTTGCCCACTTTAAATGTCGCTTTTGCATTCTGAATCTAGAGATTACATTTCATCCAAATCGTGCCCTCAATGAAATATATTTCCAAAGTTTGCAAGCGGCCGCTGAGGTTCAATTATCCACAGTTTGATAGTTGCTGAAAAAAAGTACCCGTAAACTTCTACCATGTATTATGCCAGAACTCAAAACAGCAAAAAAAACTAAGCGAACTTAATTCAACAAAGCAACAGAATTCAAAGACGTTTAAGGTGCCTGCATTGGTTTTGGAGAAAAACCATTTCAGGACAATTCAGAAATTAATTTAAAAATTCGAAAACTCACAATGGAGTAGAAAAAGGAAAATTGAAGTATCTAGAAATGCGGAAGACTTTTGTGATGAATTTTCTAGATTACATGATACGGTTGGAGGAAATGATTTGAATGATTGGCACACATGCTGCAACACAGAAATATCAAAGTTTGGAAGTATTTGCTGTATATCAGTCATACAAACTTCAATACTATTTGAAAAGGAACACTTAAAAACTTGCCGAACCAAGTTCCATTACATATTACCATAATCAAAGATAAGGGGTGATCCGTCGCATATATATTTATCCACAGAAATTTCAGAGTTCGCCGGTATCTGCTGCGGTTCAATGTATCTGCGCAATGAGCTTCGAAGACAGCAATTTCAAATCTATCCATAAATGAGCAACTGAAGACTTTTATAATCAATTTTTTTCTTCATATAGATGTTACAGTTAGAGTCAAAATGTAAAATGAATGGCACAGTATTTAAATTGTATAGTTTACAGATTTTTGCAGTATTTTAATGATCGGAATCTACAGCATTATAATGAAAAGTTGTCAAAAGTCATGATGTTACATTAAAATGACATAGCGCACATTGCATTCAGCAATTCTGTAAGTTTCTGGGGATGTTGGTAGGCATCATATTTGATCGCATCCAAAACTGAGCAACAGTAGACTTATCGGAATGAATTTTTTTTATAATAATCCCATATTTGTAGTTTGCAAAGTGGAAATACTCAACATACATGTCATTCTATAAGTTTTGTTATCAAAATTTGTGTTTGCATACCGCATTCCTAAGATACGACTTTTCATATCATTAGCAAAAAAAGCATCCAAAGGCTTTCTCGAAAAGTTTCCAAATTTATCACTCGACAGACCTAATAGGAAAAGAATAACTACACACTATACCAAGACCAGATTTTTTTTTGAAAATTTGATTTACAAAATGTGCAATTCAAGATCATGGTTAGAAACCTCTCGAATCATGTTACCACAATCATCATGAAGGAGTAGAAAATCATAGAACACATATTAGGGAACGAATTAATAATATGAATCGATCCGCTGCAAACTGAGCGGGTGAAAACAAGGATCGGAGAGGGCAGAGCCAAACTGAATATCAAGCAAAATATGGGGATGTTTAAAAATAATGACGACACAAGAAATAAATTAGAAAATATTTATTCAATTAAAGTTTCTAATATCATTCTAACAGTTGCGTGTATTTTTGTTCTATTTATTCGTATATATAACCTATGTACACATGATATATAACCACGCCACTGACAATTTATTCGCACTGGACAATATTTCTCGTACTCTGGTTTAATTGAAGCATTATTTCAGTTAACACTTATTTCCAATCGAACGAAATAATGAAATCTTGAAAAGTTTCGTTGACATACATGCATCGCGCATTTTTTATATTCTTTTTCACACACACATCACCGACTACATTTACGCGGCCGCTTTGATACCGGTTTAATATATCACAAATAACAAAATAAATAGTAATATGCACTTCTTTAGATGACGAAAATTATTTTTTTATTGATCCCGCACGCACTTCGCAATGTCGAAACTCTGTTCATACGATCAAAAACTGACACATGGTTTGTACATATATATATGTATATCGGTCGAATTTATGACTGCTGTTACCAGCTGTGCTGCGCCGTGTGCTACGTTCTGAAGTTGACGTCAGATTTCCAATCATCAACAACTAATTTCAACAACCAATCACAACGTCTAAAAATGGATGTCGTCAGATCCAACGAATCAGAAACTCGAGAGCATCAAAGTGCCTTTGATGGTGTTTATAAATACAGACGCATAAATTCTTGAATGTGTTGGTAACTTTTGCATAATCTTGAGCCCGTGCAAAGTTTTTTCTCAGCAATTACAACACCGATCATGCTGATTTAGGGCGGAATCGAAAGAGAATTACTCAATTGGCTTAAACTTCAATTTTCAAGTTGCTAAATGGCTCCTGAGCTTCGTAATTCAATAAAATCACATGCCAATTTTACCCCCACCACAGCGAATCGTTTTATTCAGAGAAAGTATAGTCTCGGCGAGAGTCTCGGGCCAGCAGACGACAGGGCTGTCAATGTACTTGTCCCGAGACTCTACCGAGTCTCTTGATTAAAAGTTGAAGAATCAAAACGCCTTGAACAGTTGATAGCGTAGTTTTTGTTAAGAGTGTTCCCATTCCGCCACAAGCATTGCACTGATGTCCTTCAATCGGATTTCACTGAGACAAACTATGTTCGATTAATTCCTGTAAAGTAAAAGCTTTTTTAACACGCGGAAAGCTCAAAACTAGTATATTATTTGCTTGTTCATCTGTGGTCGTATATTGACAAGCTTTACATCGAACTTTAATAATCAATTTATGTTCTGCAGCATTTCGAAGTAAATCAGATTTTTTGCAGATTCCCATGAAAAATTCAGAAACGTCGTGCTGTTTTTTTTTTTTTGAATAAACGATTCTCCTACATATTCTCTTACAACGCATGAACTCACTGATTTATTTCTTTCCACATAAGACTGAAGTAAAAGAGGTATAGGATTTTCTTTCTCCTCCGAAGTTCTGAAAAATTCTTCCCTAAGAGGTTTGTAATTGAAAATACATTGTATAATAGAATCAGCATAACACGAAACACCATCCATATTGGTTAATCCGTTAATAGACCAGGAGCTCATATTTTTCCATTCACTTGGCGCTGATTGACACTCCATAACATTTTTGGATATAGCCCAAACAAAATCTGGAATTTTGGGAGCCCATTGTTTGGCAAACTTTATGAGGACAAGATCTGTACGAAACTTTTGTCTGAGACGATTGTATTCCCTTATAGCTAACTCATCTGCTTTTACAGAATGGGGATCGAAATTGATTAAATGTAGTCCGTCTAAGGTAATAACACGAGAAAGACCGACATAAGTCTGTGCACAAGTGAATATAGAATTTCCCGCATTATAATTATTACCTTTCAGTGTATTCGGAAAAATTTTTAATTAATAAAATAGATATTTAGTTTCGCTACCTTGGAAATTTTTTAAAAAATTCCCTGCCTCATTGAAAGAGAAAAATATATCAAATTACGGCTAATAAAAATTCCAGATAACGCGATATTGAAAATCCAACTTACGCAGAATTAGTTTTTTTGAAAAATCATTTTATTATACATTAAAGTTGTTTTAAGTACTATACAGTCAAACAAACATGCGCGCACATATTTTATTTCCAACTTAAATTTTACTTTGTTCGATAAAAAATCATCAACACTTTCGAATAGTCTGTTATGCGGTTACAAATTCAGCACCATTTTCTAAATTATCAAGAATTCCATCAACGCCCTCATAAATTTCTTCTCCCCATTGACTCCTGAATTAACGAGTCAGAGCAAATTTCAAAATGGACCATATTTTTTACCAAAATACATTAAGCAAACTCGTTTCTGAAAAACACGATGAACCAAGCCACAAGTCCGTAACTTCTTATCAGCAACAACGAGGAAAACTGCAAAAAACGTAAATATATATATATATATATATTTATATGGGCAGATCCATTACTTTTCGACCGCAGCCTGCGCGCTTGGGTCAGCGATTTGACTGCCGAATTTTCCCCAAAAAGTAGGTTATAAAAAAAGATGATCCCCCAAATTTGAAGTCAATTTATGAAATTTTGATACCTGCAGAATTTTTTGAAATTCTTAAAAAGTCAATTTTTTAGGCATTTTCATTATTTTTTCATGCGAACTCCATGAGGCTTCAAAGACTCGCATGAAGCGGCATTTTTCTACTCTGACCTTCCACTTTTGAGAAAAAAATAGTTTTTTACTCCAAACAAAAATCCGGTTTAGTTAGCACATTTTTCTTGAATTACGTTTTATACAAAATTTCTCGTATTTTTGAAACGCTGCCGCAGCGATAATTTTTCAAATAAACAGCTTTAATATGGCTCAATTTTTTCATCCAGGTATATTCTATCAGTGCATACACGAATATTTATATATTATCACGTTCCTTTTTATACACAGCCACTCAAAGTTACTTGATTTCTGAAAAATCGCTGTTTTCAAACAGCTGGGAATTTTTTCTGCCCAAATTAAATGGCTTGAAATTTTCAGGGAATGTACCTCACTCTATACCCAAATAATACTGAAAATTTTTAGAATGGTTTTTAGCTGGTTAGTGAGCTGTGAATTTTGAAATGCCCCAGTTTCCATGCCTGAAAATCTACAAACTGCGAGAATAGGATAATGAGTGATGTAGAGTCAAAAATTCGTTTATATTTAATTTCATCGTTCGAATTTAAATATTTTTTTATCTTTGTGCAAAGAAGTAATACGCATTTCAATAATATGTTCGTCAACGGGTATGTAACAATGATGCAATCTTGTGTCCTTGATTGTTGAAACGCTGTCAAATCGTTTTTTAAAAGTCTCCGACTTCGTTGCACATCAGTATCAGGGACCCAAATGGCTCTGTTGATATCGAATATATTATTTTTTTTTATAATGCAAACAATTTTATAGCGAATAATACGATCCTAATTAAATATACCTTATGTTCGTTATTGTCTCAGAAACGTACTCGTACATTTCTAGCGGATTGGTTATTTGTGTCTCCGGAGGTGATCTAATGCAATGTCTCATTGTTGTTCTTTTAACAACTGCTCCAATACCATCACATACGCTTTTCCCATGGCTTGCAGCGAAAAAATTGTAAGAGAGAACTTTCATGTCAAAATCCGATTTGTGATAGCAGACGTTGATCAAGTTGTTCCTGAATCAATAATTGGAAAAAATTGAAATCACATCAATAATAACAGGATGAATTGCTTGGTCATCAAAAATTGTATATAACGCAGGGGCACATAATTTTTTCTAAAAAATTTTCAAAAATTTCCGAATATCTTACTTATTTTTATACTGGCTTGGTGCTCCATCAGAGAAATAAATAACATTCTTAATCCATGGAAACTCATTTTTAAGAATTTCTAGCAATTTGTTTTGGAAAGCATGGATTGTATATGCAAAGTGATCTTTCGTGTCACTTATCACACAAAAACTCTTTTGCTGTATTTGTTCCTTATCATCTCCGCGTGGATCCTTATAATATACACTAAAGGGATGGACTGTTGCTTGCAAATTATTATAATAAAATGCTTGGACTGATCTTTGTATTATAAACGAGTAATTTTCGGCGAAGTCCATGGTTATAATACAGGTGTCAGATTTCAGTGTGTCCTTACAATAATACAAATAGTTTTTTTGTGAAATTGCGATGTAAGAGTGTGCGGTTAATTTCCAGATATCGGAGAATAAATTGCTGAGAAAATTGGATTTAGTTTCGCTACGCTGTCCTAAGGAAGCTCTACTCCCTACGGTATCCCAATGCTTATACTCGATTGTATCACTTCCCACAGTAATGCTCATTCTGGCCATCAAATTTTTCATTCCTTCTATTCCAGGACAATGTTTACACTTATGTAACATACAATTTGAGCTTTCATCATCACAAACAGAGGCGGCAATTAAATCTCTGGATTTGATTTCATTTGTGAAAGCACATAATTTCAGTGCGATGTTTTCATGTTCGGCACACACACATATTTCATGGGTACCAGGGTCACCAGCGAAAATGCATTCTTCTGATTTCAGGGAAGCGAAAAATGAAAACTTTGGCAAACGTTCGTCACCTGAGTAATCATTAATGAAATTTTGGTATAAATCTCGAAGCGTGTATAATAACATTTTTTTTTGAACAAGCTCCTCTTGTCCGGAATTATGACAGCGTTTTCTCTTATACTGTTTGATGCCAGGGCAAATATAGCAATTCCTTTCATCCAAATAATAATTTGTAATCGTTTCTCGCATAGCGTTTGAAACCTTCCAATATTTTTTCCTTTTTCGAACTGTTGAGTCACCTTGAATAATTAATGAAAAAAAATTAAGGTCATAATAAACAGTGATTGAGCATTTCAAGTTTATACAAAGATTCAACATTTTGAAAACACATAATAATTTTTCCAATAGAATTTATTTATATCAAATTATTAAATTTGTTACATTGGGTATTTGTTAAACTGTACTCACCATGTGTTTGTTTAGATTTTCTATATTCCCGGAATATATAATTTGTGCAGTTGAAATACTTCTTAACATCTTTAAATTCCCAAGCTTGTGGTAAAATAGAAAGAAGTTGAACTTTTTCTCCAATTGTGTCTGCATTGTTAAATTTATCTTGTAGCGAATGAATAATATCTCTTAGGGATTTACTATCTTCGACCAAGTTTTCTGTTACAGTATTATTGAATATTTTAATATTCAAGCCGTAAACTCTATTTATTTTTTCGGCTATTTTTTGTGACACCTCGTGCAATAATTCTTTCGTTCTTTTCTCAAAGCGTTTGGCAGACATTTTGTTCTTTTCCAGAGGATCTATATCAAGTCCGATCAATATGTTATTGATATCTTCTATTCCTTGACTTTCAGGTTGATATTGATCCACTTGAAGTGATTGTTGTAGTCCCTTGCGATTGGACAATTTCTTCGATACTGCCTGTATTGTTTTCTGATTCTGTTGATTCTACACTCCCCACATGTTCCTGATACATTTTGAGAAGTGTTTGATCACACGGTCTACATATTTTTTCTCCTGGAATTAAACTTATAGGAAATACCTTAGATAAAACATTGTTGATGTACTGAGCAGTTTCTAAACTTATCATTCGAAGGTTTGAAGTCATCATTTTTTTATGTTTGTTTAGAGGGTCACAACATTTTCGCTTATGATGAGAGTAATAATCTAAATATCGGAGTTTATGGAAATCACAAATTTGGTCATCTGATGTCTGATCACCAAATTGATTATTTAGTAATCGATACTTCAAAAGTAAGATCTCATTTTCACTCAAGTCTTTAAAGCTGTGAAAACACTGTCTATTAGAAAATGTGTTCTTATGACACTCAGAATTTGTAAATAATCCAATAATACACTTATCCATTTTTGTTTTGTTTATATACACATTACATGTATCATTTGTATGAATGCAAAACACTTCCACAGATGTTTTCCAAAATATTGTGAAAGTGATTTTTTATTCACAACTGACCGGATGGAACGTTAAAGAAAAACTTGATACACAGATGTCTTTTAAAACACTAGAGCTCCATAAAAATCGAAGCGAATCTGGGGTTGCACTTTAAAATATGTATCAAGTTCCCGTACGCAGACTTTCTAACCTCAGTTTATACTATGGATAAGGATAGCAGCCAAAGGTTCTCATCTGGACATATTAAGACGGTTAGTTTCAAATCTAAGATGTAGAGAACACCACTACTATCGGTCAGGTAGGAATTGCACCGCGCATACACCGGCATGAACTTTAAGTTTTAGGTGTGACATATAGTTCTTTAAATTTTTTACATTTTTTATTTCAACTAGATACAAAATTATAATAAATTTATTAAGTGCAACTCAAAAAGTCATTGATAATGTCATAAACGTGGAAAAAAATGGGGAAACTGGGACATTTCAAAAATTCACAGCTCACTAACCAGCTAAAAACCATTCTAAAAATTTTCAGTATTATTTGGGTATAGAGTGAGGTACATTCCCTGAAAATTTCAAGCCATTTAATTTGGGCAGAAAAAATTCCCAGCTGTTTGAAAACAGCGATTTTTCAGAAATCAAGTAACTTTGAGTGGCTGTGTATAAAAAGGAACGTGATAATATATAAATATTCGTGTATGCACTGATAGAATATACCTGGATGAAAAAATTGAGCCATATTAAAGCTGTTTATTTGAAAAATTATCGCTGCGGCAGCGTTTCAAAAATACGAGAAATTTTGTATAAAACGTAATTCAAGAAAAATGTGCTAACTAAACCGGATTTTTGTTTGGAGTAAAAAACTATTTTTTTCTCAAAAGTGGAAGGTCAGAGTAGAAAAATGCCGCTTCATGCGAGTCTTTGAAGCCTCATGGAGTTCGCATGAAAAAATAATGAAAATGCCTAAAAAATTGACTTTTTAAGAATTTCAAAAAATTCTGCAGGTATCAAAATTTCATAAATTGACTTCAAATTTGGGGGATCATCTTTTTTTATAACCTACTTTTTGGGGAAAATTCGGCAGTCAAATCGCTGACCCAAGCGCGCAGGCTGCGGTCGAAAAGTAATGGATCTGCCCATATATAAGTGTTTCAAACCATGATTGCAATAATTTCCATCATCGACTAATTCGTAGCGTTAAACTTGGATACTGACTTACCTTGAGAAACACTTGAATCAATGGTTGTGTCTTGGCAAGAGCAACACGAAAAATGACCAAGCAGTTTGGACGGAATTCTCACAGCGAAAATCCAGAAATATATTTTTTTTTAACTGAAATAGAATACAATTAATCACATAATGATGACTTCGTTTCTCATTCAATTTGATAGAAATCTACAAAAAAATGCATATAAATATACCTGAATCGAAATTTCATTCTCTGTAGTATCGCACCTTCCAGAACTGAAAAGTTCTAACATATTCCCAACGAGTCTGACCCAAGAATCTCATTCCCAGTATCCACTCATTTGAAGCCCTTGGCTCAAGGAATACCTCCATATCAATCACTTGAGATCACGAAATCTGGACAATCAAGACTTTGAGCCATATATTTTCATGGAACGCTTGAGACTGTAAAACCGGGTTGACCAACCAAACTGAGGTCATGGAAAAATCACACCGTGTCCATTTGAATCAAAAGAGTTTTATGAGGAAACACCGCTTCCACTGTAATAAAAAAAAATTTTTATTGCATTTTCATCTTCATCTATACTATTAAACTGAATGAGTTTATAGGGCTTGTGGTTTATATTCTGATTGAGGATCAAATTTTGATACCTTTATCTCAGATTTGCTGGTCCGTAACAAGTTCTGACACTTTAGGAACCAGTGCGCTTGGACCATTGCGACAATCTTCAAAACCAAAAATGAAAATGAACAGCAACAGACCGTTTCCACATTTCATTAGCACTGGAGATAAAAGATTCTGTAATCAGAAAATTAATATTATATTGAAAAATTATTCTACTTACTCAAAAGCATTGTCACCGGAGCCTGCAAGTATACTCACCCGCACTTGATCTTTCTTCATTTTCTTTGCAGATCAACGTTGATCCAAACCTCAAAAAATCTCTATCCGAAAGGAACCAAAATTTTATCTCGGTCTTCTGACTGGCAGTCTTCTAGTATGAAACTTTAACGCTGTTGATTGCAATTTCATCTTCATCTCTACTATTAACTTGTGGTTTAAATTCTGATTGAGGATCAAATTTTGATACCTTTATCTCAGACAACAAAATTTTTGCTGGTCCGTAACAAATTCTGACACTTTAGGAACCCGTGGACTTGGACCATTGCGACAGTCTTCACAACCAAAAATGAAAAGGAACAGCAACAGACCGCTTCCACATTTCATTAGCGCTGGAGATAAAAGATTCTGTAATCAGAAAATTACTATTATATTGAAAAATTATTCTACTTACTTAAAAGCATTGTCACCGGAGCCTGCAAGTATACTCACCCGCACTCTATCTTTCTTCATTTTCGTTGCGGATCCAAAAATTTTTGTTGATCCAAAATTTCAGAATACGGACCAACTCAAGAAATCTCTTTCCGGAAGGAACCAAAATTTTATTTCGGTCTTCTGACTGGCAGTCTTCTGCGTATGAAACTTTAACTGTTGAAAACACAATCTTGGATTTCGACCTCTATTTCGCTTTTTTTCATCTTTACTTTTTTCACCATTTTCACTAAACATTGTCCTGCTTTTAAATAGTCGGTGAATAGTCGGTGAAAACTGTTACATTCGCGATTGTTTCTTACATCACGGAAATATATAGATATATACTTGTACTACAGAGAACTGTCAAACGCGATCTTTATAACCTCATTCATTTAACAACACACCATACGTCATATCACGAAATATATATAAGTATATACTTGTATTATGGCACCAGATTTGTCACTAAAAAAAAACAAATAAACATCAAAAATGTGTGCGAAAATCCGACCCATTTTTTGATGCTATTAAAAAATAAATAATTAATATCTCTTCAACGCGTTAAGCTACAGAGTTCGAAGAGGTCACGATCGAAAGAAAAAAAAAATAAAAAATACGTTAACTTATAATATTCTCTGGAATACTATAGTTAATTAATTATTAAAGAAACAAATTTTGAAAATTTTCGAAAACAATTGGAAACGCTATCGCTTCGGTAAAGAGTCTCTGGCAGCAACTCGTCATGTTATGTTGTTGTTATAAATGTACTTGTCTCAGAGTCGCTGCCGCGACTCTAGATTTCTACAGGCTTTAATCTTTTCTCTATTTTTCTTTGATAGCGGCTATTTTTCCCGACATTTTGAGCCTAATTACGCTCATATTGATAAATAAAAAGTTTGAAAACAATTAGAATAAAGAAATTATGATTTAGTTTGATTTCTTGTCAAGTGGCGCTGTTCGGAGCGTTGCTCGCCGGCTCGCTCGGGCCTTTGTGCCAGTCGCCAACATGGCCGCCGGTTGGGACGCACGCCCGTCATCGCGCCGCGATGTTTTTCGCACGCGTAGTATTAGATAGTTCGAGCGGGCTCGGGCCGCTACGCGAGTGTTACGTCTCAATATACTAATAAAATACTTATCCTCCGATTGATGCCATAAATTGTAGTGCTGCACATAACTCAGATGGTAACTTTTTTGATTCACTGGAACTTTCTCAAGTTCCGGGTGCTTCCCGTAAGAATGAATTTCTCACGTCCTATTTGAATTTTTTTTTTCCTTTACAATATAATTACAGATTTGTATTTTTTTTAATATAATATTTTTTCATGATTTGTGAAAGCTTTTCTTAATTGTTTTGTTGAAATTATTTACAGTTGGTTTCGTAATTTTTTTTACATACCATTATGTTTTGAATTTTTTTCACTCGTCATCCGATGTACTCGTCACTTTTGCATTTATTTGACCACGTTTTGTTCCTTTGAACCAAACGTTTTTCACGCATTACCATGAGTTAACAGATTCATTTTTTTATTCATTGCGTTTGAAATGGTTTTTTTTTTATAACCTTTAGTAATGAATTGCTCATTTGAAGCAAGTTTCGAGAGAACAGATCGAACAACTTCTTATAAATCATCGTGCATTCGTGTTTTGAACTACATGAGTGTCACATAGGGTTTCACTGAGACTACTGTCCAGGTGACATCAAACATAAATGTACTTGTCTCCAATTTTTTAACAGCATTCGTGCTGTTACTTATGGTTTGATTTGACTACTTTTTGTGCACTGTGAACTTGAAAAAATTTTACAGGATATTGGAAAACCAAATTCTTCATGTTAGGGCACAATGTAGATGACATTGTGTTATTGTTAATTCATTTTTTGTTCGTACTAAGAAATGCACACTACATGTATGAGTAACATATATGTAGGGTTTATTCACTGAGACTACCGTTCAGATGTAATGATCATATTATCACCCATCAGAGTGTACTTGCGAAAAGACATTTATTGAAAAATTTTTTAATTAAAATTATTCCCTGTCTCATTGAAAGAGATATCAAAAAAAAGGAAACAAAAATTTTTTAATTAAATTACGGCTAATTTACTTAAAAACTCAAAAAATTAAAACGAATAATAAATTTCAATGTCGTTAAATAACGACAGGATTTCAGTGACTAAGGCACTCGAATCTTTTTTCAAGATAACGCGATATTGATCGATTGGAATAATTGAATCCAACATAGGGGGTCACCCCGCATGGCGGCCGAATTTTGTAGGGTTTTTTCGCAATTTTCTTGCGGCAAAGAAAAGGAACATAGACTTTTGAAATTTAAAGGGTTTATTCAATGGTATTTCAACTCGATGGTAGAATTTTTTAACTCTGATATCTCTGGTAGATTCGGTGTAAAGCTACTCCACAGGAACCTATATGTTTCTTCATAGTCTCCACGATTCCAGGGGATCAAGAGACTCGGTAGAGTCTCGGGACAAGTACATTGACAGCCCTGTCGTCTGCTGGCCCGAGGCTCTCCCCGAGACTATACTTTCTCTGAATAAAACGATTCGAGGTGGTGGGGGTAAAATTGGCATGTGATTTTCTTTAATTGCGAAGCCTATGAGTTATGTACGACTTTGAAAATTGAACTTTCCGCTAATTGAGAAATTCTCTATCGAATGAGCCCAAAATCAGCATTATTTGTGGCGTAATTGCTGAGAAAAAACTTTGCACGGGCTCAAGATTATGCAAAAGTTACCAACGCATTCAAAAATTTATGTGTCTGTATATTATATTATAACACCATCAAAAGCACTTTGATGCTATCGAGTTTCTGATTGGTTGGATCTGACGACATCCATTTTTAGACGTTGTGATTGGTTGTTGAAATTAGTTGTTGATGATTAGAAATCTGACGTCAACTTCATAACGTAGCACACGGCGCAGCACAGCTGGTAACAGCAGTCATAAATTCGATCGATATACATATATATTGTGACGTTGTGGCCACTCCGTCACCATGAGTCGTGGGGATGTCCCACCGCAGCACTTTCACCCCCGCTTAATCGTTAACGAATCGGATCCATTTTGAAACAGACTCCCTCTGAGTCTTCGCCGTAGCCCTAGTAGTAAGCCCTAGGATAAGTCGAAGCCTACGCACGTCGCCAGCGCATCAAGGACCAGTCACCGCAACACCTGGAAACCACAAGAAGAAGAGAGCATCGATCCCAACACACAAGAAGAGTCCCCGCCCCACACACTAGACCCTCAGTCCCACAATCCCGACCCCACAACGATATTCCTTCCCCTAGCCCCAGACTACCCCCGTACCACACCCACACGACACTCCCTAGTCCCCTCTAAATTCCCTCCGCAGCCCTACCCTAAGCCCATCGGCAAGGCGAAGAAAAAGGAACAACTCACCTGGGGTGAGAGAATGAATCCCTCACCGACTAAAGGCAGCGCGCAGCCCGAAGAACCGTCCCCGGAACAACAGGAGTCAAGTCGGAGGCCCCTAACCTCAAACGTCACTCCGGACGAGCAGCCACACGACTCCGAACGATGGCTCGTCGGGCCTCCGGCGTCGAGACTCCATCCCGGTGGATATCCCTCGTCGTCAGAATACCGACCCGGGCCCTCGAGAAAAAGTCACGTATGAGAAACAACACCTCGTCACTTCACACCGTATTTCCGTCGCCGTATTTCCGAGCTGTCAAACGCTCGCAGGAGCGATCCGTTGGTCGCAGTCCACCCTCCGGCCACGGTGGCGCCACTCAGCAGTACATCGACCCGTGGAGTCCCGCGGGGATCCGAGATTGAAGACCGGGTTATGCAATTCGCCACCGTGGCGCCTATAATCAGCCCCGTGACGCGAGGCGCCACACCGAGGATCAAGAATCTATTAAGTGTCGTGACGTCACACGCCAGCAGCCAATCGAGTCCCGACTTCCCAGCCCCGTTCACCTCCCCGCCTCTCCCCCTCGCCACCGACCTCATCGAGATGCGCGGAATGAGTCACCGCCATTGGACCCCCCGTCGACGCGCGCATCGATCAATTATCGATCGATGTTGCGCAAGCAGGAAGAAGATTGCGAAAGCCGGCAGGAGACATCACTTCTTCACGACTCGGCGTGCGTACCGTGGCTCTCCGTATTTCCCCAGCGAACTCAATTATTACGAGCGAAATTATACGACGACCAGAGCTTTTCCCCGGATTATTGAATTGATTGATTGTTGGATTGTCGATACCGGATTGTTTTTCGATTGTCGTCTTCGACCTATCAAGTAAGTCGTTTTTGCTCTCTGTAAAGCCGCGACGAGAGAAACACGTGGCCGACGGCCATCTTTCCTCCCGGCTCCGTACGCACTCGCCGAAATCGTTCCCCTATTTCTTTCCCCTGACTGCTCTCCGAGTCCGTCGGGCTCGTTTGAACGAATCTATTTCAATTCGCCCCGGTTTCGCCCGATTATCTGCCCTAATAAAAAGTGCTGTGGTGATGTCAATTTCTAAGGAATTAATTAGTGAAGTGCGCGTGGGCAGCGGCCCTTTTCCCCGACCCCTCGTGATCGCGTACGACAGACCGCGTGGCTCGCGTGTGAATCCGCCCCGGTGTTTCCCAGTAGATCAGTGCTCCGTGATCCCGAGGCATTTTGAACACTAGTCGAATTATTTGCGTTTCCTTCTTTTTTATTATTTTTTCTGACTGTTGTCGTACCGATCCCGGGAGTGTCGCGAATTCTTTCATTATTCTGTGAGTGTCGCATTCACCCCCCCCCCCCCCCTTCGCCGTTTCGCACTAGCTCCGCGCCTAGTCCCCCGTATTGAATCGCCCCTTTTCTTTCTTCCTTTTTTTTGCGTATCACCAGTAAAATTCACGGGTATTATAAGACGCCTGAGCGACAGGTGCCCACCGACCCGGTGATATTGAGTCTCTTGACCGTTTCTTATCTTTGCTAGCCCCCGTTCGATTAACATTCTATTATTCTGTTTTCTTGATTTCCCCCGCTACTTTTGTTATCAGCCCCTCGACTACGGTTTATTGTTGTAACTTCGATAAAATCGAGGAAATAATTTTTGTTATTTTTTTTATAAAATTTAACTGGCGCCCAAGACAATCATCCACGAAATAAAGCCAAGTTTTGTTACCTTTCTTTTTCTATAATTGAATTTCGGTTTATTATTTATTTAATTTGTCTCTCCCCCCCGCTCCTCCTCATTTCAGCCAGCAGTGACGGAAAATATCGTCATAATATATGTACAAACCATGTGTCAGTTTTTGATCGCATGAACAGAGTTTCGACATTACGAAGTGCGTGCGGGATAAATAAAAAAATAATTTTCGTCATCTAAAGAAGTGCATATTACTATTTATTTTGTTAAAATTTGTGATATATTAAACCGGTATCAAAGCGGCCGCGTAAATGTAGTCTGTGATGTGTGTGTGAAAAAGAATATAAAAAATGCGCGATGCATATGTCAACGAAACTTTTCAAGATTTCATTATTTCGTTCGATTGGAAATAAGTGTTGACTGAAATAATCCTTCAATTGAACCAGATTATGAGAAATATTGTCCAGTGCGAATATATCGTCACTGACGTGGTTATATATCATGTGTAAATAGGTTATACATACGAATAAATAGAACAAAAACACGGAATTGTTAGAATGATATTAGAAACTTTACTTGAATAAATGTTTTCTAATTTATTTCTTGTGTCATCATTATTTTTAAACATCCCCATATTTTGCTTGATATTCAGTTTGGCTCTGCCCTCTCCGACCCTTGTTTTCACCCGATCAGTTTTGCAGCGGATCGATACATATTATTAATTCGTACCCTAATATGTGTCCTATGATTTTCTACTCCTTCTTCATGATGATTGTGGTAACATGATTCGAGAGGTTTCTAACCATTGTCTTGAATTGCACATTTTGTATATCAGATTTTCAAAAAAATTTCTGGTCTTGGTATACTGGGTAGTTATTCTTTTCCCATTAGGTCTGTCGAGTGATAAATTTGGAAACTTGTTCCAGAAAGCCTTTGGATGCATTTTTGCTGATGATATGAAAAGTCGTATCTTCGGAATGCGGTATGCAAACACAAATTTTCATAACAAAACTTATGGAATGACATGTATGTTGAGTATTTCCACTTTGCAAACTACAGATATGGAATCATTATAAAAAAAATTCATTCCGATAAGTCTACAGTTGCTCAGTTTTGGATGTGATCAAATATAATGCCTACCAACATCCCCAGAAACTTACAGAATTTCTGAATGCAATGTGCGGTATGTCATTTTCATGCAACATCATGACTTTTGACAACTTTTCATTATAATGCTGTAGATTCGGATCATTGAAATACAGCGAAAATCTGCACACTATACAATTTATATACTGTGCCATTCATTTTACATTTTGACTCTAACCCTAACATATATATGAAGTAAAAATTTGATTATAAAAGTCTTCAGTTGCTCATTTATGGATAGATTTGAAATTGCTGTCTTCGAAGCTCATTGCGCAGATACATTGAACCGCAGCAGATACCTGCGAACTCTGAAATTTCTGTGGATAAATATATTGTAACGGTACGTTTGTGCTTGTGCACACCGTCACGCCAAGATTCGAGCAATTCGATAATAAAGAAGAGCGGGCATGAAGGAAAAACAAAAGTAAAATGAAATTAGATTGAAATGACAAATGTTTTATTCAATTTTTAATTGTTTTAAACCAAATTACAAAAATAAAGGCTTTTTATTTGAAATCGAGTTTTTCCGCTTTATTTTAATCGCATGTAAAATTTTATTTCCGGTATTTTTCTCCACACAAAAAGAAAATAATTTTCGCAGAATTAATTATGATGAATTTCGCAATGAATTTAAGCTCGCTTTTATTTGAATAATGATAGTTTCGCTTGCAATAATAATAATTCAATAATTCTCGCCAACGCTGGTCTTGATAAATTTTTAATTAATTTTGTTTGATAATTCGATCATTTGATAATTTGGTAATTGAGCTATAATTCTTAGAAACTCACTTTTTGAATCTATACAATCCAAATTAATTGTTCCAGTGGATTTTTCTGATCGATCTCACTCTTTTGACTCGATATAATTCAAATAAATTGTTTTCAGTGAGTTAAATTTGTTTTGAATAATTTATTTAGCTCAAAATGATAAATGTCTCGCTATTGTCTCGTTTTGAGAATAAAGAAAATTTGTTTGATTTTATGATTTCTACTGAATTTGATCACCACTCAGAAAACAATAACTCATTGATGGAAAAGAATCCACCCAGAGATCTTGAGACAGAACGAACCCGAACTGTCCCGGCCCCTCTGGCGTGGAAAGGTAGGAGTCCTACCCAAGAATCTTGTGACCGAACGAAATCGAACGGCCACGGCCCTCTTGGATAGAAAAAGGATAGGAAATCTACCAGGAATCTTGAGACAGAACGAAATCGAACTGTCCCGGCCCTCCTGGATAGATCGGAAACTCTCACCTAAGAATCTTGAATTCAAACGAAATCGAATGAACCCGGCCCTCTTAGCGTGAGAGAGGAAAGGTGTTATTCTGTTTGAATTCTGAGTGGGATAATAGCGATGTTATTTTGCTCTTTGTTTTTAGAGCTATTTTTGAAAATAAGCGAGAATTTTATGTTTCTTTATTCTTTAAATTTGGGCGAGTTCACGCGGCGAGATCCGGAGGCAAGACTGGCTTTTGGTGATGGCATGCGAGTCGAGCTCTCAGGGATTCGAGACGTGACTGGCTCCTAGCGTGGCGAGATTCGATATGAGACAAGCCCCTACCGTGGCGAGATTCGATATGAGACTAGCTACCGGAGCTTCTGCGCTCGGGTTTTTATACTCTCCCGAACAAAGGAAATAATAATAATAATGCGCTTGGACTTTGTCCCTTACTCCAATTCGCTGCGCGACTTAATCTCGAACCAGGGACTCCCACTCTAAATTCTCTGATTGGTGCGCTAACTCCCCCGCGTGGGTCCCAATTGGCCGAGTCGAGCTGCAATTTAATGAAATTTAATAAACTCAATTTTTATTGTTTTTATGCACAATTCGTATCTTTTTCAATTATTTTGCTATGATTTCTAACAAATTTCTAAACAATAACATTTTTATTTCATTTTAATTAATTATTTGCTCGTGACTGCGTCTATTGCACGTGCCTGTGAAAGTAGGTCATCGCGCATGCGCATTGTGCACGCTCGATCTTTCAAAGAAAAGTTTTCTTAAGTTTTTAAATAATTTTAATCTGAAATTTTCACCAAATTGTCCACAATACGTTTCTTTAACAATCCGCATCATTATTTTCAATAAGAAAGAGTTTATTTAATTGAAATTGAATAAAATCAAGAACTTTGAGAATCTAGGGAGTTTTGGTAAAATGAAATTGAGTTGGCAGCGCTGAGCGCCTCACTTCCCGAGCGCCGCTTCGCGAAGTGACAGTTTTTCAACATGGCCGCCGGTGTAAACACTCGTGCGTACCATGGCGTCAAATAAAAATAAAATAAAGTTCTCGAGTCAGTGTTTCGCTTCAATATATGCTACGGATCACCCCTTATCTTTGATTATGGTAATATGTAATGGAACTTGGTTCAGCAAGTTTTTAAATGTTTCTTTTCAAATAGTATTGAAGTTTGTATGACTGATATACAGCGAATACTTCTAAACTTTGATATTTCTGTGTTGCAGCATGTTTGCCAATCATTCAAATCATTTACTTCAACCGTATCATGTAATCTAGAAAATTCATTACAAAAGTCTTCCGCTTTTCTAGATACTTCAATTTTCCTTTTTCTACTCCATTGTGAGTTTTCGAATTTCTAAATTAATTTCTGAATTGTGCTGAATAGGTTTTCCTCCAAAACCAAGGCAGGTACCTTAAACGTCTTTGAATTCTGTTGCTTTGTTGAATTAAGTTCGCTTAGTTTTTTTTGCTGCTTTGAGTTCTGGCATAATAAATGTTAGAAGTTTTCGGGTACTTTTTTTCAGCAACTATCAAACTGTGGATAATTGGACCTCAGCGGCCACTTGCAAACTTTGGAAATATATTTCATTGAGGGCACGATTTGGATGAAATGAAATCTCTAGATTCAGAATGCAAAAGCGACATTTAAAGTGGGCAAATCTGTTGGATTTTTCGTGTCTTGAATTTGATCTATCTTTCATTTGAATTTTGAAGAAAAGGGATAAATAAAATCTGTTCTATTAAGGAAATCTTTACATCAGTTCTTTCTTGGTATGAAGACTTGGAAAAAAACGCCAAAGGCCAAGGACAGACAGGTGACGAAATATTTTCAGTACAATTTTGACGAAAAATAGATCTTTTGTCGCGGAAACCAACGTTATAAGCCGAAAATCATATTACAGCCCACGAGACGCATTTCTTCACTCTCTTGGGTTCCTTTTACACAAAACACATTAGAAGATAAGGGGGAAAATCACCAACGTGGAAGAACAAACCAATGCCGAAATATTTCCGGTACAATTTTGACGAAAAATAGTTCCTTTTTCGTGGAAACCAACGTTATAAGCCGAAAATCATATCTCGGCCCCCAACCCGCTTTCTACCATTCTCTTGGGTTCCCAATAAGCATAGCAAATTAGAGTAGAAGAAAAAAAATAGCCCAACTCTATGGACAGACCTGTGACGGAATAATTTCTGTACAATGTTGACGAGAAATTTGTTGTTATTCGTGGAAACCAACGTTATAGGCCGAAAATCATATCTCGGCCCGCAACACACTTTTCTCCATGCTCTTGGGTTCTAAATAGATGAAACATATTAGAGTACAAGGAAAAAAATCGCCAAAGTCCAAAGACAGACCTTTGACGAAATATTTCCAGTACAATTTTAACGAAAAATAGATCTTATTTCGTGGAAACCAACGTTATAAGCCGAAAATCATATTATGGATGACAACACGCATTTCTTCATGCTCTTGGATTCCCAATAGACAAAACATATTAGAAGACAAGGAGAAGAATCACCAAAGTCCAAGACCAAACCAGTGCCGAAATATTTTCAGTACAATTTTGAAGACAAATTGGTCTTTTACGTGGAAACCAACATTATAAACCGAAATTCATTTCACGGGCCTCATCCCGGATTCCTCCATGCTGTTGAGTTCCTAATAGGCATAACATATTAGAGTATAAGGAAAAAAATCGCCAAAGTTCAAGGGCAGACTTGTGACGAAATATTTCCACTACAATTTTTACGAAAAATTGGTCTTTTATGGTGGAAACCAACTTTATAAGCCGAACATCATACCTAGGGAAAATAAGATTGGGAAAAGTACATTGATGGTCCCTTATTTGCTGATAATTTCATGAAAAAGATTATCCCATAAAAAATGTTCGTATGAGAATGGAATCTATAAAAATGTACTAAGCAAATAATTCATAGAAATTTATACTAAAATCCTATAACCGTCATAACATAAATGAGAAACTTTTGAGAAAAAAGGTAAGATATCAAACCATAAACTTCCCTTAGGGAAAAAAAGGTTGGGACAAGTACATTGATGGTCTATTGTTTCTGGATGACATAGAAAAAAGATTTAGAACCAGGAAAAAAATTCTATAAAAATATAATAAACGAAAAATTGAAAAGTTCAAAAAAATTCAACAAAAATAGAAAACAATCGAAAAAATTCTGTAAAGAAAAATAAAAAAATTTCAAAAAAATTCATAAATATTGAAGACATTGAAAAATGTACTATCCAAGTTACATGTAGTATAAAAATGTATGATATCAATTGGAGGCCAAGTTTTTATTGATAATTTGGAATATTTATCGAACACATTGGAAACTTTAATGAAATTCATGATAATTATTTTCAAGAAAAAAGTTAATGAAAGAAAAGTCATAACGGAAGTTCCGTGCAGTACTAAAATGTATTATATCAATTCGAGGTCAAGTATTTATCGGTTATTCGAAATATAATCTCCGGCGACAAATGAGCGTTGAGAATCCTTGTCGGGCTCACAACGTTTTATCAAAATTACTAAAAAATTAATGGAAATGAAATCATTAAAAATTCACATGAAAGTCATTCGTTTTTTCAACAAGGTACACACTTTAAAGAATCGATTCCCCTCCGATTTTCAGGATCCCCTGGTATTATTCACAACATTCAACTTCGATTGGATCGGTACAAATTATGTTCAAATACGTCTTAAACGTACTTGTCCGGCCCATCACTTTTTATTCAAATTGCTCAGTCGACAACAAATCAGGGCTCTTCTATAATGACAAATATAATAAAATGGATAAAAATAAAAATAATATCTCCAAGTAATTTGAACTTGATTGTTCGCAAGTTCGTATAGCAATATCCACTTCTCATTTTCTTCAGTGAACACATACCATTCGGTAAGAACCAATGAAAATGAGAAATAATCAGGCGCATTACAAGAAATTTTCGAACCTACTCAGCCATGCAATGTTTTTTTTTCTATAGTCACGTACACATTTTGATAAATATCACTAGTCGAGTACGACACGTGGATTCCTGGAATTTGTAGAAAAATGATTTTGTTGTGAATTATGACTCCATATAATATAAATAGATTAATCAACTTCATCTTTCATTTTCATTTCATTTTGACAAGAGCGATTCAAAGGAAAATTATTTTCTCGTGTAATTTTTTGAGAAGAATTCCTGGTTTGTGAGAAGGAATCGTGGATGAAATTGTATGGCCGGGTGAAGGAGAAATAAATCACTTGAAGCCGAAAGAATTTGGTGTAAAAAATGGGAAAAAATATCACAGTTTTATTAGTCGAAAAGTTCACAATGGTTTCTCGAAGATTCCACAGGTTGCCAAGATGGCGGCGAAATGATCGAAGAGAGCCGTTAGAGAAATAATTCCGATGTTATAGAACCGAAAACCACGTTAGGAAAACCGACAATTGCTCAAAGTGAACGCTTCAATTACGCGGGCGTAAATCGCGAAATCAAACCGGGCACTTCAAGAAATTTAAGAAAGAACACTAGTAGAACGGTTGAAAAATTAGAAGATTTGGAAGAGAATCCGTTAAAAGCCCGAAGCACGAGGATCACAATCGATCCGTCGCGTACCGAAATCCGTGGAAGAAGGGCGTAGCAGGCGCCGGTGAGCTACCGGCAAGTATAGCACGAGGGAGGGGAGCGCGCGCAGAGAGCACGGCACCGCCGAGCTCAAGCGAGAGACCAACCGTGCACTGAGGGCCCCACGCGAGAGAACGGCGAACCATGCCCTTTTCTGAACATCTCGGGAATTACTGTTCCTTAATATTAACACATGCATTGACTTCGTTTTTGATTTGTTGTCGAATGAGCAATTTGAATAAAAAGTGATGGGCCGGACAAGTACGTTTAAGACGTATTTGAACATAATTTGTACCGATTCAATCGAAGTTGAATGTTGTGAATAATACCAGGGGATCCTGAAAGTCGGAGGGGAATCGATTCTTTAAAGTGTGTACCTTGTTGAAGTAACGAATGACTTTCATGTGAATTTTCAATGATTTCATTTCCATTAATTTTTTAGTAATTTTGATAAAACGTTGTGAGCCCGACAAGGATTGTCAACGCTCATTTGTCGCCGGAGATTGTATTTCGAATAACCGATAAATACTTGACCTCGAATTGATATAATACAATTTAGTACTGCACGTAACTTCCGTTATGACTTTTTTTTCATTAACTTTTTTCTTGAAAATAATTATCATGAGTTTCAATTAAAGTTTCCGATTTGTTCAATAAATATTCCAAATTATCAATAAAAACTTGGCCTCTAGTTGATATCATACATTTTTATACTGCATGTAACTTGGATAGTACATTTTTCAATTTGTTCAATATTTATGAATTTTTTTGAAAATTTTTATTTTTCTTTACAGAATTTTTTTCGATTGTTTTTTACTGTTGAATTTTTTTGATCTTTTCAATTTTTCGTTTATTATTTCTATAGAATTTTTTTCCTGGTTCTGAATCTTTTTTCTATGTCATCCAGAAACAAGGGACCATCAATGTACTTGTCCCAACCTTTTTTCCCAAGGGGAAGTTTATGGTTTTCGGTTTATCTGAAATTAAAAAACCAAGGAGCGTTTGGATTAGTAAAGCAGTGGTTATCACCTGAATTAAAATTATACAGAAATATTAAACATTGAAGGATTTTTCCGTTTAGAAAAACCTTATTTCAATTTTTCAAAATGTTGCACAGCTCAATAATCCTTCAATTTCGATATTTCTGTATGATTTCAGTTCAGACAATAGCCCACTGCTTTACAAATCAAAACGCTCCTCGGTTTTTTGATCGCAGATAAACGGGACCCTCGGGAATCGTGGACACCATGGAGAAGCATATGGGATCCTGTGGATTAATTTTACACGGAATTAACTCGAGACATCAGAGTTGAACAATTCTATCATAAAGTTGAAATACCAATGAATAAACTCTTTAAATTTTAAGTCTGTGTTTTTTTCTCGTCGCAAAAAATAGAGGAAACCCCAAAAAATGCGGTTGCCATGGGAGGTGACCCCCTCAAGCAGAATCAGTTTTTTTGAAAATAAAAATCGTTTTATTATGCATGCAAGTTGTTTTAGGTATTTTAATACCCACTAGGGCGGTAGTTATTTGGGATCAAATTTATTTTACCCTTTTCGCCCCCAAATTGGTTCGAAATACATAAAAAGTAATGCTGTAATTTTGTCAGATTTGTAGAACAATGCTCAACCCTCGACCATGGGGGTTGAAGTTTTCTGTTCATAATACATGGAATTTTTCTGCGTTTGTGGTCACGATTATACTGTGGGCCTCAATACATTTGAAAAATCTTGAAATTTCCATAAATTGTTTTACAAGCATGTTGCTACACGAAAAAAATTTTCAAAACTCCTACCCTTAAAATGTTGTATAGCATCACTATAAGAACCCATTAATGCGCAAAACGACAATTTTGGACACACAATTTCAAATACGCAGTTTTAACTAAAGAACAAAATCTGATATAGGGGGTTTTTGAGAGTGCTCTTTCAGAATCTTGCATTTATTTTGTAAAATTAAATCAAAATCTTCATTATTTATTCGTTTTTAATTGAAAAGTCAAGATGTTCTAACATTTTTTTTCAAAGCGATTTCCCTTACTGTTGCTGCTCTCAAATAACCATATTATCGCCAGCAAAGATGTTCTTAAGGTCTGACGAGTCCAGAACACTGGTTATAAACACTTTTTTCTTACTCAGTTTTTGCATAATGGCGGCTTTTGCAAAACAGCATGATGAAAATCTGTATGATTTTTTTTCTCGAAAGTCTTGACATAACAAAGAAATGTTCCAGAACAAAAAGTATTGAGAATCTTCTAAAGAATACGTGTGATTTTTTTCAAAAATTTTCTAGCTATTTTTGTATTTTTCAATTTCGAGAAATTTTTAAAATATTTAAAATCTTTGAAAAGATTCACATTCTTTGGATGATTCTAAACAAATTTTGTTATATAATTTTTTTTTTTAAGTTGAAACTTTTTAAGAAGAAAATTATGAACCTATTTATTACTCGAAGGAAAATAATTTTTTTTCAAAAAGTTTCAACTTTACAAAAAATTATATAACAAAAATTGTTTAGAATCATCCGAAGAATGCGTGTGAATCTTTTCAGAACTTCAAAAATTTTAC
Source organism: Venturia canescens (assembly GCF_019457755.1). NCBI lineage: Eukaryota > Metazoa > Arthropoda > Insecta > Hymenoptera > Ichneumonidae > Venturia > Venturia canescens. The sequence goes on along the minus strand of NC_057425.1, from coordinate 20,596,675 downwards.
AAAATTAATCGAAATTGAAAAATACAAAACTAGCTAGAAAATTTTTGAAAAAAATCAGGCGTATTCTTTAGATGATTCTCAACACTTTTTGATCTGTTACATTTCTTTGTTGAGTCTTTCGAGAAAAATACTGGTTATAACCAATGTTCCGGAAAGGTCAGACATTGAAAACACTTTTGCTGGCCTTAATATGGTTATTTGAGTGCAGCAACAGTAACGGAAATCGATTTGAGGGAAAAAAACGTTCAAAATTTTTGACTTTCCAATTCAAAACGCAAAAATAATGATTTTGCGTTTTCAATTAAATTAAATCAAAATAAAATTTTGATTTAATTTAAAAAAATAAACGCCAGTTTCTGAAAGAGCACCCTCAAAAACCCCCTATCAAGAGACTCGGTAGAGTCTCGGGACAAGTACATTGACAGCCCTGTCCTCTGCTGGCCCGAGGCTCTCGCCGTATACTTTCTCTGAATAAAACGATTCGCCGTGGTGGGGGTAAAATTGGCAAGTGATTTTTTTGAATTACCGAAGTTATGAGTCATCTGAGGCTTTGAAAATCGAACTTTCAGCTAATTAAGAAATTCTCTTTAGATTGCGCCTAAAATCAACACGATCGGTGGCGTAATTGCTGAGAAAAAACTTTGCACGAGCTCAAGATTATGCAAAAGTTACTGACACATCACGAGTTCGACGTATACGTATACGCGTTTTGACGTAGTTAGTGGTAGTAGAGTTGTTGCCTCTACGCATTCTGATTGGCTCAACGATGTCGGCTCCTCCAGCTGCTAGGCCGACCGCGGGTGAGGCTCAAGTGTTAGAAGGCCTAAAATAGCGAACAGGCATTCTGTATATCTATATATGCGTTATACAGAATGCCTGGTCGCCATTTTAGGCCTTCTAACTTTTGAGTCTTACCCCGACCGCGCTCCGACTCCGTGAATATTATATTATATATATATATATATAAACCATGTGCCAGTTTTCGATCATCGTATAAACAAACGGAGTTTTGACATTATGGAATGCGTGTGGGATAAATAAAAAAAACTTTCGACATCTAACGAAGTGCATAGTACTAAAACCTGTGGAATGCTAAACTAAACCGGTATAAAAGCAGTCGCGTAAATGTAGTCTGTGATCTGTCGTGTGTGAAAAATAATAAAATAAAAATGAAATGCATGTCGACGAAACTTTTTAAGATTTCATTAATTCGTTTGACTGAAAATGAGTTTATCATTTATATCATTTGTAAATAGGTTATATGATATCAATACATCGATACGCACATCCGAAATCACCTGAAACTTGTTTTCATACTGAACGTCATTTTGACAGGTGAGGTTATAATCCCCAAAGTGCTGTTGTGCAGACTCTAATTAATAAATGAAAATGGTTAGTGAAAAGTGGTTAATATTTATTTTGTTTAAACTTGTGGTATACTAAACCGGTATAAAAGCGGCCGCGTAAATGTATACTATGATCTGTGTGTGCTAAAAAATATAAAAAAATGCGCGATGCATATGTCAACGAAACTTTTCAAGATTTCATTATTTCGTTCGACTGGAAATAAGTGTCAACTGAGAAAATCTTTCAATTAAACCAGAGTTCGCGGAATATTGTCCAGTGTAAATATATCATCAGTTGCGTGATAACATATCATATGTAATAATGTAGGTCATATATACGAGTTCCCTTTGTATTGATAGCTGTGTGGTAACGGACCGGCCGGGGTTTGACGTTACGAAGTGTGGGACAAATGTAACAAACGTTCGCATAGTTAGAGAATAATATAAATAAGGCAAATCAGTTTATCAAAAATAGGTCTGGAAGTTGTAAGAAAAAAATGTTCGTCAACCTATAACGTCAAATTTTCTATTTGCGATCTGAAATATTATGGTTGATATCAAGAGACTCGGCAGAGTCTCGGGACAAGTACATTGACAGACCTGTCGTCTGCTGGCCCGAGGCTCTCGCCGAGACTATATTATCTCTGATAAAACGATTCGCGGTGGTGGGGGTAAAATCGACATGTCATTTTCTTGAATTGCGAAGCTCAGGAGTTATGTCGCAATTTGAAAATTGAACTTTCAGCTAATTAAGAAATTCTCTTTCGATTGCGCCCAAAATCAGCATGATCGATGGCGTAATTGCTGAGAAAAAACTTTGCACGGGCTCAAGATTATGCAAAAAGTACCAACACATTCACGCAGCTGACGTATCCGTATATGGGTTCAGACCGATACATACAAGGGCTTCTTGATGCCCATCATAACCAATCACCGGTGAGAATCTATCCGTCTCGACCAATCGCCGATGAGAAAGTTTCTGATAGTCCTCAATGTTTTCTTGTATACCGTCCGTTATCGTCTGTTATGTTATTATAAAGTGATTGCGATCGTAGCCCCGTGGATCAACGGTGCAAGATTTGCAAATTTCGTTTAAATAAATAAAACATTATTGGAAATAGCAGTGGATATAATCAATTTTATTTTTTTCATAAAAGAAGTTTCAATAAGTTTCGAGCCCAATTCACGACAAAAATATCTATAATAAATAAAACCTCAAAAGTGGATTAATTGATCTCATACAGAGTGTACTGACAAGGAAAGGTACTTTAGTGTCCGCCTCTGATTTTGATAATTTTTTACTATGTTATAGTCCATCCAAAAATAAGAGACACGTATTTTTTTTTATCGGCCGAAAGTTATTTTTAAGGGGTGAAATCAACCCTCAAAGTTCGGCATGTTTTGCGTCTGGTAGAGTGTTTCATATAGAAGCACTCAACCGATCGAAACGAAACCAATTGCAAAATGTTCGGCTTGTCAAATAACCCATATGACATGTCCAACTTCTTATGCACCCTTACGGCAAAGGGGTGAACCACCCCCGAATATTCAGAATTTTTTCGTTTAACAAAAATTTACTATCCGATTTTAATAAAACAAACGCCATTTTGCAGAGCAAAAAAAAATAAAATCGACGTCTTTTCGGGTTTTCCTCAGATCAAAAAAATTAAGGGGGTAAAACACCCTTAAAATGTCAAATTTTGTTTTGAGCACTGGCCCCTTCTAATTTTAGTATTCTTTTCATAGAATATAGCTTATCAAAAAATAAGAAACACGTATTCTTTTTTATCGGCCGAAAGTTATTTTTAAGGGGTGAAATCAACCCCCAAAGTTGGGTATGTTTGGCATCTGGTAGAGTGTTTCATATGGAAGCACTCAACCGATCGAAACAAAACCCATTGCAAAATGTTCTGCATGTCAAATAACCTATATGACATGTCCAACTTCTTATGCACCCTTACTGCAAAGGGGTGAACCACCCCCGAATATTCAGAATTTTTTCGTATAATAAAAACTTACAATCCGATTTTAATAAAAAAAAATGCCATTTTACAGAGCAAAAAAAATAAAATGGCCGTGTTTTTTGGTTTTCCTCGGATCAAAAAAATTAAGGGGGTAAACCAGTCCTAAAATCTTGAATTTCACTTTGCGCATCGAAATGTTGACATTCAATTCATATGGTTCCTTTATCATTGCGTATCGACTTATATGTTGAATAATATTTATTTCACATATTCATTGGCTGACATAATCGTATAGAGAATCGAATACTTTGACATGCGTTACGTGAGAAGTGTTAGTTTTCGTTCTACAGGTTCTACTATGACATCTTTAAACGGTTCTTGAAAATCTAATGTCGTATCTTCCACGATTTCTAACCGATTGAACTCTGCCATAGAAGCCTTCAGAATTCTCTCGAAACTTTCTTTCAATTCCACTTCATTATTGTTAACAGGACTGTCAGGAATGTTCATTACTTCAAATGTAAGAAGCAACAATCTTATTACGTTCATTGGGTTGATAGACATGTTCATGACAATACGTTATTCACAATAGCGGACACGATAGTGACAGATAAACAATCAAACAGCAACTAAACTTCTCTAGTAATATAAGTAATATACGTCAGTTTTAGCTTCTTCATCTTGAGTGGGTGGCTTAATCTGACATCATCACAAAAACAGATTTTTTTATTTTTTCGGATATCTCTCAAGCATTAGGCTGAGCGAGCTGGCTTTTTTAAGAATACATGACTACGAGAAAGAAAGTTTCGAGAGAATTCTGAAGGCTTCTATGGCAGAGTTCAATCGGTTAGAAATCGTGGAAGATACGACATTAGATTTTCAAGAACCGTTTAAAGATGTCATAGTAGAACCTGTAGAACGAAAACTAACACTTCTCACGTAACGCATGTCAAAGTATTCGATTCTCTATACGATTATGATGTCAGCCAATGAATATGTGAAATAAATATTATTCAACATATAAGTCGATACGCAATGATAAAGGAACCATATGAATTGAATGTCAACATTTCGATGCGCAAAGTGAAATTCAAGATTTTAGGACTGGTTTACCCCCTTAATTTTTTTGATCCGAGGAAAACCAAAAAACACGGCCATTTTATTTTTTTTGCTCTGCAAAATGGCATTTTTTTTATTAAAATCGGATTGTAAGTTTTTATTATACGAAAAAATTCTGAATATTCGGGGGTGGTTCACCCCTTTGCAGTAAGGGTGCATAAGAAGTTGGACATGTCATATAGGTTATTTGACATGCAGAACATTTTGCAATGGGTTTTGTTTCGATCGGTTGAGTGCTTCCATATGAAACACTCTACCAGATGCCAAACATACCCAACTTTGGGGGTTGATTTCACCCCTTAAAAATAACTTTCGGCCGATAAAAAAGAATACGTGTTTCTTATTTTTTGATAAGCTATATTCTATGAAAAGAATACTAAAATTAGAAGGGGCCAGTGCTCAAAACAAAATTTGACATTTTAAGGGTGTTTTACCCCCTTAATTTTTTTGATCTGAGGAAAACCCGAAAAGACGTCGATTTTATTTTTTTTTGCTCTGCAAAATGGCGTTTGTTTTATTAAAATCGGATAGTAAATTTTTGTTAAACGAAAAAATTCTGAATATTCGGGGGTGGTTCACCCCTTTGCCGTAAGGGTGCATAAGAAGTTGGACATGTCATATGGGTTATTTGACAAGCCGAACATTTTGCAATTGGTTTCGTTTCGATCGGTTGAGTGCTTCTATATGAAACACTCTACCAGACGCAAAACATGCCGAACTTTGAGGGTTGATTTCACCCCTTAAAAATAACTTTCGGCCGATAAAAAAAAATACGTGTCTCTTATTTTTGGATGGACTATAACATAGTAAAAAATTATCAAAATCGGAGGCGGACACTAAAGTACCTTTCCTTGTGAGAGTGAGTAAAATGTTGAGAAGTGAAAACGTGAATAATGTGTGTCGTGAAAATTAAGAATTATCTGTTCTACTTCGATATCGTAATATATACATAGATAGCAAATTTGCGAGATTTCGCGTCATGTTGACATTTGAGGTTATGACCGCCGGAGTGCTGTTGCGTGCAGAGTGTAGAAAAATAAAAGTGGTTATTGATAAGTGGAAGGAATCGATATTATTAATGACGTGACTAATTAGTGTTGAATAATAATAATAATAACAATGAGAAAAAAAACGTTCGTTCATTATAACCTCTAAAACGTTCTTTCCAAACAGAAATTCTATGTTGTGTAATTACATTAAAGAAAGAGGTGGATGGTTGTGTGTAAACGAATTCGAATAAATTTTAAAAAACTTTGGTCAAGTAATTCAATGTATTGTTGTCATAATTTCTTTCATTTAGTTTGGCTGTGTTCACCGGTCCCTTTTTTCCACCTCCTTAGCTTACAGTGTATTGTCATACCAATTTCTATTTGTTCTCCAGACAATACGAGAGATATTCGTATATCTATTTTTTTATATTAATTTCAACAAGATAATTTGAAATATTTATAACAAAAAGCCTTCATGATTGCTTGTTCATACACCCAAGTTTTGAAAAATCTTTGGGCCATGTAAATGCATAGATATATTCACTTGAGTAGTTACATGATAAATTTGGAAATTTATTTCAATAAGTCATTGGGTGCTTAATTTTCATGATATCAAAATTTGTATCTTCGAAATGCAATGAACACCTCTAAAGTTCGACAAAGTGATGAAGCGACATGTCAAGAGACTCGGTAGAGTCTCGGGACAAGTACATTGACAGCTCTGTCGTCTGCTGGCCTGAGGCTCTCGCCGAGTATACTTTCTCTGAATAAAACGATTCGCCGTGGTGGGGGTAAAATTGGCATGTCATATTGTTCAAATACGAAACTCATAAGTCATCTGAGACTTTGAAAATTGAACTGGAGATTAATTAATAAATTCTCTTTCGATTCCGCCCAAAATGAGCATGATCGGTGGCGTAATTGTTGAGAAAAAACTTTGCACGGGCTCAAGATTATGCAAAAGTTACTGACACATTACGAGTTCGACGTATACGTATACGCGTTTTGACGTGAGTTAGTGGTAGTAGAGTTGTATCTCAACGCATTCTGATTGGCTCACTCCATCTGACAGACCACGTTTAAACTCCATAAACGTATCCACGGTCACACTCCATGAACGTAACCACGCTCAGACTTCGTCAACGTATATATGTACAACCATCTGTCAGTTTTTGATAGCATCATGAACAAACGTAGTTTCGACATAATAAAGTGCGGTCTAAATTCAATTTAAAAAAATGTTTGTTGTTTAGTAGAGTGCATAATATTTATTATTTTAGTAAAAATAGTCATGTGGTGTCATAATATTAAGAAAACCGGTCTTTTAGTGAATTAAACCGGTATAAAAGCGGCCGCGTAAATCTAGTCTGTGATCCGTGTGTTTTTGGGTGATGCAGATTTTATTATTTCGTTCGATTGGAAATAAGTATTAATTCCTTCAATTGAACCAGTGTGCGAGGGATATTGTCCAGTGTAAATATATCGTCAGTTAAAGCATGGTTATATGTCATGTGTGTAATTAGATTATGTATACAAGTTCGCTTTGATAGTTGTGTGTTAACGAATCAGCCGGCGTTTGACGTTACGAAGGCGCGACAAATTTAACGAACGTCCGTATAGTTGGTAAATAATATAAACTTTCTAAGTCAAATCAGTTAATCGAAAAGAGTTCTAAAAGTTCAAAGTTGTGAGGAAAAACGTGTGTCAACCTATAACCTCAAATTTTCTTTTTGATCTGAAATGACATGGTTGATAAATAATTAATAAAACAAAAACACACGGAACTGTTAGTATGATGTTAGAAACTTCAATTGAATAAATGTTTTCTAATTTATTTCTTGTGTCATCATTATTTTTGAATATTCCCATATTTTGCTTCCTATTGAGTTTGACTCTGCTCTTTCCGATCCTTGTTTTGACTCCATTGGTTTGCAGCGGATCGATACATATTATTAATTCGTTGTTTGGGATGTGTCCTCTGATTTCCTACTACTTCTTCATGCTGATTGTGGTAACGTGATTCAGGAGGTTTCTAACTATGATCATCAATCGCACATTTTGTATATCTGATTCTCAAAACAGTTTCTGGTCTTGATATAAGTGCAGTTATACTTTTTCCACCTGGTCTGTCGAGTAATAAATTTTGAAACTTGTTCCAAAAAGTCTTTGGATGTTTTTTTTGCTGATAGTATGAAAAGTTGAATCTTCGGAATGCGGTAGGCAAACACAAATTTTGACAACAATACTTATGAAATAACTCGTATGTTGAGTATTCCTATTCTGCAAACTGCAAATGTGGAATTATTGGTGAAAACATTCATTACGATAAGTCTACAGTTGCTCAGTTTTGGATGCGATTGAGTATAATGCCTGCCAACATCATGGAAACCTACAGAATTTCTAAATGTTATATGCGCTATGTCATTTTAATGGAACATCATGACTTTGAACAACTTTTCACTATAATACTATATAGATTTGGATCATTGAAATACAGCAAAAATCTGCAAACTATAAAATTTATATACTTTGCCATTCATTTTACTTTTTGACTCTCACTGCAACATAAATATGAAGTGAAAAATTCATTAGAAAAGTCTTCAGTTGCTCATTTATGCTTTGAAATTTGATTTGAAATTGCTGTTTTCCAAACTCATTGCGCAGATACATTGAATTGCAGCAGATAGCTGCGAACTTTAAAATTTCTGTGGATAAATATATGTGCTAAGTATCACCTCCTATCTTTAATTATGGTAATATTGAGTATTCTCACTTTGCAAACTACAAATGTGGAATTATTAGTGAAAAGATTCATTACGCTAAGTCTACAGTTGCTCAGTTTTGGATGCGATCAAATATAATGCCTGCTAACATCCATGGGAACATACAGAATTTCTGAATCCAATGTTCGCTATGTAATTTCAACATAACATCATGACTTTTACCAACTTTTCTCTATAATACTATAGATTTGGATTATTGAAATACAGCAAAAATCTGCGAATTCTAAAATTGATATACTGTGTCACGCATTTTACTTTTTAAAACTAACTGTAACATATATATGAAGTAAACACTCATCACAGAAGTCTTCAGCTGCTCATTTATGGATAGATTTTAAATTGCTGTCTTCAAAATTTATTGCGCAGATACATTGAATCGCAGCAGATACCTGCGAACTCTGAAATTTCTGTGCATAAATATGTGTGTTAAGTATCACCCCCTATCTTTGATTATGAGAATGAGTAATAGAACTTGGTTTAGTAAGTTTTAAAGTATTTCTTTTTAAATACTATTGAAGTTTGTATTACTGCGGTATGAAGCGAATACCTCCAAACTTTCATATTTTTGTGTCGCAGCATGTGTGCCAATCATTTAAATTCTTTACTCCAACCGTAACATGTAATCTCAAAAATTCATCACAAACGTCTTCAGCTTCTCTAAATTCCTAAATTTTCCGTTTTCTATTTCATTCTGAGTTTTTAAACTTTTAAATTCATTAATGAATTCTCCTGAAATTGTTTTTCGCCAAAACAAATGCAGATACCTTAAACGTCTTTGAATTCGGTTGCTCTGTTGAATTAAGTACGCTCAGTTTTTTTTGCTTCTTTGAGTTCTGACATAATAAATGTTTCCGGGTGCCTTTTTTCAGCAACTATCAAACTGGATAATTGGATCTCAGCGGCCACTTGCAAACTTTGGAAATATATTTCATCAGGGACACGTTTTGAATGACACGAAAATGTCTAGATTCAGAATGCAAAAGCAACATTTAAAAAGGGCCAATTCTGTTGGATTTGTTGTGTCTTGAATTTGACCTATCTTTCCTCTTTTCCTTTCTTTTTCCTAACGTTATCAGCCGAAAATCATATCTCGGCCCGCAACACGCATTGCTCCATGCTCTTGAGTTCCCAATGGACGAAACATATTAGAAGACAAGGAGAAAAATCACAAAAGTCCAAGACTAAACCTCTATCGAAATATTTTCAGTACAATTTCGACGAAAAATAGGTCTTTTTTCGTGAAAACCAACGTTATACGCTAAAAATTATAAACAATTCATAGAAATTTAAACTAAAATCTTACAGTCATCTGAACATAAATAAGGATCTTTTGAGAAAAAAGACGTGATATCAAACCATAAACTTCCCCTAGGGAAAAAAAAGGTTGGGACAAGTACATTGATGGTCCCTCGTTTGCTGATAATTCCACCCATAAAAAAAACTTTAAAAATATCGTCTGTAAGACTACACCTGATCATTTTTGGATGTGATCAAATATTTTGTCTGCGGATAACTATGGAGACATACAAAATTACAGCATTTTGCTTGCTTCAACATGCATCGTATCTGTCACTTTTTTTTTGAATGTGTCATAATAAGTTTCAAAAATGTGGTTCATGTAATTTTGAAGTGTTTTTCCCTATAGCACCAAAGTCTGTATAACTGGTACGTAGCAAGTACCTATGAACTTTGATATTTCTGTGAAATAGCAGGTATGCCAATTTTTTAACTTTTTGGTTCCGACTGGAATATATTAACGAAGATATTCATTACTAAAGTCTTCACCTACTTATTTCTGAATAGATCTGAAATTACTGTCTTCAGAAACTAATGCACAGATACATGAAACAATTTTGATTTCTGTTCTCTTTCAATTGCGCTGTCTTTTTCTTTTTAACTATGGCTCTGCTCTTTCCGATCCTTGTTTTGACTCCATCGGTTTGCAGCGGATCGATGCATATTATTAATTGGTTGCCTAATATGTGTCCTATGATTTTCTACTATTTCTTCATGCTGATTGTGGTAACGTGATTCAAGAGGTTTCCAATTATGATCATCAATCGCACATTTTGTACAACAGATTCTCAAAACAGTTTCTGGTCTTGATATAAGTGTAGTTATTCTTTTTCCACCTGGTCTGTCGAGTAATAAATTTTGAAACTTGTTCCAAAAAGTCTTTGGATGCTTTTTTTGCTGATAATATACAAAGTTGAATCTTCGGAATGCGGTAGGCAAACACAAATATTGACAACAATACTTATGAAATGACGTGTATGTTGAGTATTCCTATTCTGCAAACTGCAAATGTGGAATTATTGGTGAAAACATTCATTACGATAAGTATACAGTTGCTCAGTTTTCGATGCGATTAAGTATAATACCTGCCAACATCATGGAAACCTACAGAATTTCTGAATGTTATGTGCGCTATGTCATTTTAATGTAACATCATGACTTCTAACAACTTTCCACTCTAATACTATAGATTTGGATCATTGAAATACAGCAAAAATCTGCAAACTATAAAATTTATATACTGTGCCATTCATTTTATTTTTTGACTCCCACCGCAACATAAATATGAAGTGAAAAATTCATTATAAAAGTCTTCAGTTGCTCATTTATGGATGAATTTGAAACTGCTGTCTTCCAAACTCATTGCGCAGATACATTGAATTGCAGCCGATACCTGCGAATTTGGAAATTTCTGTGGATAAGTATATGTGCTCAGTATCACCCCCTATCTTTATGGTAATATGTAATGGAACTTTGTTCAGCAAGTTTTAAAGTATTTCTTTTCAAATAGTATTAAAGTTTGTATTACTGCGGTATGGAGCGAATACCAATTATTTAAATGTGTGTGCCAATTATTTAAATTTTTTACTCCAACTGTAACATGTAATTTCAAAAATTCATCACAAAAGTTTTCAGCTTTACTAATTATCTAAATTTTCCTTTTTCTAAATTCTATGCTAAATTTCTGAATTTCCTAATTTATTTCTAAATTATCCTGAAATGCAGTTGTTTTCCTCCACAAGCAATGCAGGCACCTTAAACGTCTTTGAATTCCGTTGCTCTGTTGAATCAAGTACGCTCAGTTTTTTTTACTTCTTTGAATTCTGACATAATAAATGTTTCCGGGTGCCTTTTTTCTGCAACTATCAAACTGTAGATAATTGGATCTCCGCGGCCACTTGCAAACTTTGGACATATATTTCATCGGGGGCATGTTTTGGATGACACGAAAATGTCTAGATCCAGAATGCAAAGACGACATTTAAAAATGGCCAATTCTGTTGTATTCGTTGTGTCTTGAATTTGATCTATCTTTTCTCTTTTCCTTTCTTTTCACTAACGTTATAAGCCGGAAATCATATCACGACCTACAACTTGCTTTTCACCGTGCTCTTTGGTTCCTAATTGACAAAACATATTAGAGTACAAGAAAAAAAATCGCCAAAGTCCAAGGAGAGACCTGTGACGAAATATTTTCAGTGCAATTTTTACGAAAAATAAGTCTTTTTTAGTGGAACCCAACGTTATAAGCCGAAAATCATATCCCGGCCTCCAACCCGATTGCGGCCGTGCTCTTGGGTTCCTAATTGACAAAACATATTAGAGTACAAGGGAAACAATCGCCAAAGTCCGAGGACAGACCTGTGACGAAATATGTCCAGTACAATTTTGACGAAAAATAGGTCTTTTTTCGTGAAAACCAACGTTATAAGACGAAAATCATAAATAATTCATAGAAATTTAAACTAAAATCCCATAGTCAACTGAACATAAATAAGGAACTTTTGAGAAAAAAGACGTGATATCAAACCATAAACTTCCCCTAGGAAAAAAAAGGTTGGGACAAGTACATTGATGGTCCCTCGTTTGCTGATAATTCCATCCATAAAAAAAACTTTAAAAATATTTCCTTTTTAAATGGTCAAAAAAATAATTTTATAAAAAAAAAAATACAGAACAATTCGAAAAAATGTGCACAAATCTTGAAAAAACATTATCTGTAAAAAAAACTAATCTGTATCTATTTTTTAAAGTGTCAAAAGAATCAAATAACAAGTAAAAAATAAAAAACCGAAAAATCGCGCTTGAAATCATTTTGGAAACCGATGCCTCATTCTTCTTATTTGATTCGAACAGCTAAATCAATTGAAAAAAATTCCATCTATTTTACGTGCAGCATTAAAATTTATTATATCAATTCGAGGCCAAGTATTTTCTAATGAATTGAAAAAAGTTACCACTTGAGTTACATGCAGCACTAAAATTTATGATATCAATCGAAGGACAAGTAATTTATGAATAACTCCAAATTTCAACATTATGGAATTGTTCTAAGAAGCTTTTAAATCCAAAAAAATCACATGCAAGCTAGTCATTTCTTACTCTATGGTGGCAAAGACTTATAAGAAAATCGATTCCTTTCAGACTTTCAGGAGCTTCTGATATTATTCACAATATTCGACGTCGATTGGATCGATACAAATTATGTTTAAATATGAGTTAAAAGTACTTGTCCGGCCCATCACTTTCCATTAAAATTGTTTATTCAAATAAAAATCAGGGCTTCTCTAGAACTGATCGAGCACAAATATTCATGCAGAGCGAATTTAGAGAGTTATCTTCAAGTAAGATTCCCTTAATTGCACTAATTGAATAAGAATGGAAACGAATTGTTCTATTCTATACAAGGGATGTTATTGTGCATCGATAAATAAAAAACATTTTGCACATTAAATATGTTCAAGCTTCCAAAAATAACTCCCCAGTTGGTATTGGAATGACGGCAATTTTTACTTCTCACTTTTTCCAGCGAACGAATTTCATTCGGTATAACTAACCTATACTATTATTAAGAACATTAAGAGCATGGATCAGTCGCTATATCACCACCGTGAGTGCGAGAGAGATAACTGCAATTTTCGAAATTGAATATCTGCGATACGGTTTGATCAATAAAAAAAAGCCCCTGTCAGCGTATTTTTGCCATCTTTCCGCGTCCGCTGACAGAGCCTTTTTTTGATTGGTCAAACGACAGCGGAGAATTTTCATTTCGAAAATTCGAGGTGAGGTTAGTCGACTGATCCATGCTCTTAAACTAATAATAAATCGCATGTCAATAAATTTTTAACTGGATTCTGTCGTACAATTTCGTTTTTTTATGATTGATTTTTATTTGAATGAATAGTGATGGGCCGGACAAGTACTTTTAACTCATATTTAAACATAATTTGTATCGATCCAATCGACGTCGAATATTGTGAATAATATCAGAAGCTCCTGAAAGTCTGAAAAGAATCGATTTTCTTATAAGTCTTTGCCACCATAGAGTAAGAAATGACTAGCTTGCATGTGATTTTTTTGGATTTAAAAGCTTCTTAGAACAATTCCATAATGTTGAAATTTGGAGTTACTCATAAATTACTTGTCCTTCGATTGATATCATAAATTTTAGTGCTGCATGTAACTCAAGTGGTAACTTTTTTCAATTCATTAGAAAATACTTGGTCTCGAATTGATATAATAAATTTTAATGCTGCACGTAAAATAGATGGAATTTTTTTCAACTGATTTAGCTGTTCGAATCAAATAAGAAGAATGAGGCATCGGTTTCCAAAATGATTTCAAGCGCGATTTTTCGGTTTTTTATTTTTTCCTTGTTATTTGATTCTTTTGACACTTTAAAAAATAGATACAGATTAGTTTTTTTTACAGATAATGTTTTTTCAAGATTTGTGCAAATTTTTTCGAATTGTTCTGTATTTTTTTTTATAAAATCATTTTTTTGACAATTTAAAAAGAAAATATTTTTAAAGTTTTTTTTATGGATGGAATTATCAGCAAACGAGGGACCATCAATGTACTTGTCCCAACCTTTTTTTTCCTAGGGTATCAGATTTTGGAGAATTTTTCTTTTGTTTTTCAGTCAAAACTGCGTACTTGAAATTGTGCGTCCAAAAATATCGTTTTGCGCATTAATGGGTTAGTATGATGATGTTATACAACATTTTAAGGATAGGAGCTTTGAAAATTTTTTCCGTGTAGCAACATGCTTGTAAAATAATTTCTGAAAATTTCAAGATTTTCCAAACGTATTGAGGCCCACAGTAAAATCGTGACCACAGACGCAGAAAAATTCCATGTATTTTAAACGGAAAACTTCAACCCGCATGGTCGAGGGTTAAGCATTGTTTTAAAAGATCCCAAATAACGACCACCCTAATACACACATATACACACACGCGGACATATTTTATTTCGAACTCAAATTTTACTTTGTTGGAATTGAAGTGAAAACTCTCCGTGATTATCAATTTAGTCTTTTTGATGAAAAAATTTCCACCAATGCAAAATGAAAAAAATACTGATTGCCTCAGTTTCGATTTGCCAATAGAAATTTTGTAATCAAGCACTTTCGAATAGTCTGTTATGCGTTTACAGACAATGCGATTATACTGCCATTCTATATTTTTGTAGTCCCTGGCTCTTTTTCGTCATTCCTGTTTTGGGTTATTTTATTACAAGACGATGCCGCGTCTTTAGATATTCTGCAATAACAAACATCGACAAGTTTGATGATACAATCAGAGAGAGAGAGCTGATGAGAAAGAGCGGAGGCATGGATTTTTATTTCTAATGTTTCAGAATCCGGACTACATCTCAAGATATATATAGAAAAAATCTCTAACCTTTCTAAATATTTTTACCATCAATCCGAACGTTGTTAACAATTTTCGGTTTTTTTTCCGTTACACAACACTCTTGGATTCCTCGGTCTTTATCTCTTTCTTCTTCACTTTTTTCTCTCCACTTTCACTAAAACATTGTACTGCTTTTATTTATTTTCTACAGAACCGGAAAAAATTGGAACAGTTTCGGTGAATTGTAACAGTCGCGATCTTTATAACCTCATTTAGTTAGCATTGAAATAACACACCATACGTCATATCATAACGGAAATATATAGGTATATACTTGTACTACCGACCGGGATATCGGTGAACTGTCAAATTCGCGATCTTTATAACCTCATCATCTATCAGCATAAACAACACACCATACGTCATACGACACGAATATATATAGGTATATATTGGTATTATGGCACCAGAAAAAAAATATATCGGTATATAAAATGTATTATGGCACCAGATTTGTCACTAGATATAAAACAAATAAACATCAAAAATGTGTGCGAAAATCCGACCCATTTTTTGATGCAATTAAAAAATAAATAATTAATTTCTCTTCAACGCGTCAAGCTACAGAGTTCGAAGAGGTCGCAATCGAAAGAAAAAAAATAATAAAAAATATGTCAACGTATAATATTCTCCGAAATGATATATTTAATTAATTATTGAAGAAACAAATTTTGAAAATTTTCGAAAACAATTGGAAACGCTATCGCTCCGGTAAAGAGTCTCTGGCAGCAACTCGTCATATCTTATAAATGTACTTGTCTCAGAGTCGCTGCCGCGACTCTAGATAATGATAAATGATACAATATGGATTACTATTATGGATGATGATATGGATTACTAGTAATAAATAACTCAAAATAATGCTAAATGATACAAGAAGTCAGCGATGGCCTATTTATGAATTACATAAGAAGTTATGTTTTCAAAATGCAATGGACATATTAATAAATAAATAATTCTGTTGGTCTTGATGCACTTCATAGTTTATCTTTTGTCCGGTTGAACCTTGGTGACTACATGCAGAGTTTAAAAATTTTGTGCATCGACGTGGGTGTGTCAACTTTTATCTCTGGGTATGATAATACAAATGAAAAAGATTGTTTCAAAAAGTCCTTGGAAGCACGTTTTTTAATGAAATGAAAATTGCTAGCATTAGAATTCAATAAACATATGTGAAAATTGCGAATTCTGGTGGACTTGGTGAACATTGTAAATATTTTTTTCTTTCTCCTTCTGTCAAATTTTAAGGAAAATCAATCAAAAAATTCGGTTCATTGAAAAATCTTCATATTTTCTTTATTCACAATGATTTCATCAAAACTATTGAAAACAAAATTTATAAATGACGGGGGAAAATTCCATAACGATACAAAATATTGAAAAACTTTACGGAATATGATTTTAATCCCATAAAATTATGGACACGTTCGAAATGGTTGCAAAATTGAGGGTATCACTTCAAACATTCGAAGAAGATCAAACTTTTATAAATTGTACAAAACTTAAAGAAAAACATTGGAGGACTTATTTTTAAATATAACAATAGAAACATTGGTTAACTTTAGAAAATCTTATTTAAGAATATTTTTTGTCGTTTAGAACTGCAATAGAAAAAAGATTTGATATCAAGCCGTAAAAATCCTCTCTCGAAGAAAAAAAATTTGGACAATTACATTGATGATCGCCCGTTTTCTTATTACACCACAAAAAATGTAAACAAAACTTCTTAAGTCACACAATGAAAATGATTTCGAACCGTAAGAAAATATCAAATATATTACAATCCTACAGCATTCGTGTATAATACTCTTCACTAGTATACTGATTGTGCGGTATCAAGAGACTCGGTAGAATCTCGGGACAAGTACATTGACAGCCCTGTCGTCTGCTGGCCTGAGGCTCTCGCCGAGACTATCTTTTCTCTGAATAAAACGATTCGCGGTGGAGGGGGTAAAACTGGCATGTCATTTTCTAGAATTGCGGAGCTCAAGAGATGTTTTGTTAAGCGAAAATTAGTTTGGAGACTAAATTTCAAAATCTCTTTCGAATGAGCCCGAAACCAACACGATCAGTAGCGTAATTGCTGAGAAAAAACTTTACACAGGCTCAAGTTATGCAAAAGTTACTAACACATTTAGAAATTTGACATGTCTGTATATAATACCATCAAAGGCCTCATGTCCCTCTGTCTAACTTCGCGGCGGTGTCGCGGACTGACGTCACATGCCGAGAGCTCGAAAGTCACCAGCCGAAGTTTCACGTCATGTTGACGTTTGGGGTTATGATGTTATAAAGTGCGTGCAGGATAACTAAAAATAATTTTCGTCATCTAACGAAGTGCATATTACTATTTATTGCGTTAAATTTTGTGGTCAATCTCCGGTCCCCGGAGACCAATACGTATATGGTTTCATTTGATCGGCTGAAGTTGTTGTTATTTTAGGGCCTTCCCCTTCTCCTTGGCGTATGACTTCGTACCGCTCGTGACCTTTGACCTCGGATACTTGATACGGGCCCAAGTATTTGTTTTTTATTTTCAGTCCGGCTCCAAATTGGGTACGCTTGATAGCGACAAGGTCACCCACTTCATACTTTTTGGCCGGCTTGCACCGTCGATCGTGATTACGTATGTTTTCTTGTTGAATTTTTTCGATACTCCCCTTCGCTTGAAGGCGTAATCCTTCCCGCTCTTCATTGAACAGGGCTATTGTTTCTTTTTCGATGAGAGCTAGCAGTTCGACATCTTCTTTTTGACGCATCTTGACCCCGAAAAGCACTTCAAAGGGACTGGTGCCGATACTTCTCTGATATGTACTATTTATCGCCCTTTGTACTTTATCGACGTGCTGATACCATTTTTCCGGACATTTACTGGATAATTTCGTGAGCAATGGGATGATTATGCGATTGATCCTCTCAACTTGCCCATTTCCGCGTGGTACTCCAGTCGTAATCAGAATATGCTCAATCTTCTCCTCTGCACAGTGGTCCTTGAACTCATTCGACGTGAACGCAGAGCCCCGGTCGCTGACAATACGTTCAGGGTTTCCAAAAATCTTTTCTTGGCCTCTCAATCGATCCAAAACTTCCTTCGTGCTCGTCGTTTTTGTCGGATATATCCAAACAAATTTTGAAAAACCATCTATCACTACAAACAAATGTTTGTACATCTTACTCGTTGTCGTCATTGGACCGAGATGATCCACGTGGTAAGTTGCGAGAGGCACATCACCTTTGGGAATAGGCATCAGCATTCCTTCCTTTTTCCCACGTTTCTTTTCGGCGAGTATACACGTGACGCAACAATTCACGTATTTTTCCACTTTGTCTGCTAACTTCGGAATATAATAGTCGGATCTCAGCATTTCAAGCATTTTTTTTACACCGAAGTGGCCATTTTCGTGTGCTTTCCGTATCACCTCCTGATGCATACTGGTTGGCAGAACAACGACTTTATTACCCTCGAATTGCCTCAATAAAACTCCGTTTTCACAGACATAATTTTCGTATGGCTCCGTGTCCAATATTTTCTTGATGACCTTTATTCTTTCTTCATTATCTTGCTGCTTTCTAATCATTGTAATTAGCTTGTCTTCAATAATCATGACAGGATACCGACTCAAAGCATCAACGTGTGGAAGGCGAGTTCCTGCACGGTGTTCTGTTTTATATTTAAACTCTTCGAGCATCAATGCCCACCTTGCGACTTTCGGTGTGATATCAACTTTACTCAACGTTTTTTGTAAAGCCAAACAATCCGTGACTATCGTGAATTCGATTCCGAGGAGGTATATTCGGAATTTCTTTACAGCTTGAATTACGGCGAGAGCTTCGAGTTCGTATGAATGTAATTTTTTCTCTGCATCGGAAGTCTTTCGACTCATGTATTGGACAACATGGAATCGTTCGTCATCGTTGGTCTTTTGCAGCAAAGCCGCTCCATACCCCTCCTTGCTGGCATCAGTGTGTAATTCAGTTATGGCGTCTGATCGATATATTTTTAATATTGGTTCTGTTGTTAATCTCTGCTTCAATTGTTCAAAGGCTTGTTCTTCTTGTACTCCGAATCGAAATCTTTGATCCTTTTTGAGTATTTCAGATAACGGTTTTGCTATCTTGGCGTAATCACGGATGAATTTGCGAAAATAGCCCGTTAAGCCGAGGAAACTTTGGATTGCTTTCTTTGATCAGGGTTCTGGAAACTCTTTGACCGACTTTATCTGCGACGGAGATGGGGCAACAGTACCTCCTTTTATGACGTGACCAAGGTATTCAACCCGATCTTTGAGAAATCCACATTTTTTCCAGTTTATCGTTAATCCTTTATCGGCCGCCACCGCTAATGTTTCCTTGAGATTAGCAAAAGCCTCTTCCTTGTTTCGTCCTGGTACAATCAGATCGTCGACGTAAGTGAATACAACATTTCTTCGACTCAGATCACGGAATACCTCATCAATAAATCGTAAAAACGATATCGGGCTGACACTTAATCCGAATGGTGTTTTTAGGAACTCGAACTGTCCATCTGGTGTTACAAAAGAGGTGTACTGTCGACTCTCTTCCGCCACGGGTACATGGAAAAATCCATTTTTTAAATCAAGAACCGAAAACACTCGTGCTTGCGCCAACGCATCGATTCGATCATCGATCAATGGCATTGGAAAACGATCGCGGATTATTTTCTTATTCAATTGTCTATAGTCGATGCACACTCGATATTCGCCGTTCTTTTTCGGTACAATTACCACCGGACTTGAGTACCTGCTTTTACTTGGTTGTATCACTCCATCGCGTAACCATTCGTCTACTTGTACATCTAAAATGTTCTTTTCCTTCACCGCCAACCGACGAGGTTTCAGGCAAATTGGGATTTCGTCTTGGAGAATTATTTTCGTTTCAACTGATGTTTGTACGTTTTTTCGCGGTTTATGCTGTTCGACAAGTGCTTCGATTTCATCGCGATACCGATCGTCAACGTCTAAGGAACTCACGTCTATATAATTCACGAAAGGCAGTTCGCACGTTGTTCCACTGTCTGTATCTTCCTTGACGACTGTTTCTTCTGTACTTCTTCTCGTCACATCTTCCGTCGATGTTAGTTTTTTTGTAGTAATTTGTCCGCCTTTGATACTCACTTCCATTTGTCGCGTCAGATCCTTACCGAGCAGCATTGAGTTAAAATTGACGACTGTTTCTTCTGTACTTCTTCTCGTCACATCTTCCGTCGATGTTAGTTTTTTTGTAGTAATTTGTCCGCCTTTGATACTCACTTCCATTTGTCGCGTCAGATCCTTACCGAGCAGCATCAAGAGACTCGGTAGAGTCTCGGGACAAGTACATTGACAGCCCTGTCGTCTGCTGGCCCGAGGCTCTCGCCGAGACTATACTTTCTCTGAATAAAACGATTCGCGGTGGTGGGGGTAAAATTGGCATGTGATTTTCTTTAATTGCGAAGCCTATGAGTTATGTACGACTTTGTAAATTGAACTTTCAGCTAATTGAGAAATTCTCTATCGAATGAGCCCAAAATCAGCATTATTGGTGGCGTAATTGCTGAGAAAAAACTTTGCACGGGCTCAAGATTATGCAAAAGTTACGAACACATTCAAAAATTTATGTGTCTGTATATTATAGTATAACACCATCAAAGGCACTTTGATGCTATCGAGTTTCTGATTGGTTGGATCTGACGACATCCATTTTTAGACGTTGTGATTGGTTGTTGAAATTAGTTGTTGATGATTGGAAATCTGACGTCAACTTCATAACGTAGCACACGACGCAGCACAGCTGGTAACAGCAGTCATAAATTCGATCGATATACATATATATATACAAACCGTGTGTCAGTTTTTGATCGCATGAACAGAGTTTCGACATTACGAAGTGCGTGCGGGATAAATAAAAAAATAATTTTCGTCATCTAAAGAAGTGCATATAACTATTTATTTTGTTAAAATTTATGATATATTAAATCGGTATCAAAGCGGCCGCGTAAATGTAGTCTGTGATGTGTGTGTGAAAAAGAATATAAAAAATGCGCGATGCATATGTCAATGAAACTTTTCAAGATTTCATTATTTCGTTCGATTGGAAATAAGTGTTGACTGAAATAATCCTTCAATTAAACCAGATTACAAAATATTGTCCAGTGCGAATATATCGTCACTGGCGTGGTTATATATCATGTGTAAATAGGTTATACATACGAATAAATAGAACAAAAACACACGGAACTGTTAGAATGATATTAGAAACTTTACTTGAATAAATGTTTTCTAATTTATTTCTTGTGTCAACATTATATATAAACATTCCCATATTTTGCTTGATATTCAGTTTGGCTCTGCCCTCTCCGATCCTTGTTTTCACCCCATCAGTTTGCAGAGGATCGATACATATTATTAATTCGTTCCCTAATATGTGTCCTATGATTTTCTACTCCTTCTTCATGATGATTGTGGTAACATGATTCGAGAGGTTTCTAACCATAATCTTGAATTGCACATTTTGTAAATCAGATTTTCAAAAAAATTTCTGGTCTTGGTATACTGGGTAGTTATTCTTTTCCCATTAGGTCTGTCGAGTGATAAATTTGGAAACTAACTACAAATATGGAATTATTATAAAAAAAATTCATTCCGATAAGTCTACAGTTGCTCAGTTTTGGATGTGATCAAATATAATGCCTACCAACATCCCCAGAAACTTACAGAATTTCTGAATGCAATGTGCGCTGTCATTTTAATGGGACATCATGACGTTTGACAACTTTTCATTATAATGCTGTAGATTCGGATCATTGAAATACAGCGAAAATCTGCAAACTATACAATTTATATACTGTGCCATTCATTTTACATTTTGACTCTAACCGTAACATATATATGAAGTAAAAAATTGATTATAAAAGTCTTCAGTTGCTCATTTATGGATAGATTTGAAATTGCTGTCTTCGAAGCTCATTGCGCAGATACATTGAACCGCAGCAGATACCTGCGAACTCTGAAATTTCTGTGGATAGATATATATGCTACGGATCACCCCTTATCTTTGATTATGGTAATATGTAATGGAACTTGGTTGGGTAAGTTTTTAAGTGTTCCTTTTCAAATAGTATTGAAGTTTGTATGACTGATATACAGCGAATACTTCCAAACTTTGATATTTTTGTGTCGCAGCATGTGTGCCAATTATTTAACTTTTTTACTCCAACCGTATCAGGTAATCTAGAAAATTCATCCCAAAAGTCTTCAGCTTTACTAATTAACTTAATTTTCCTTTTTCTAAATTCTATGCTGAATTTCTGAATTTCTAAATTTATTTCTAAATTATCCTGAAATTAAATTGTTTACCTCCACAACCAATGCAGGTACCTTAAACGTCTTTGAATTCCGTTGCTCTGTTGAATTAAGTACGCTCAGTTTTTTTTGCTTCTTTGAGTTCTAACATAATAAATGTTTCCAGGTGCCTTTTTTCGGCAACTATCAAACTGTAGATAATTGGATCGCAGCGGCCACTTGCAAACTTTGGAAATATATTTCGTCGGGGGTACGTTTTGGAAGACACGAAAATGTCTAGATTTAGAATGCAAAAGCGACATTTAAAAATGGCCAATTCTGTTGGATTTGTTGAGTCTTGAATTTGATCTATCTTTCCTCTTTTCCTTTCTTTTTTCTAACGTTATAAGCTGAAAATCACATCTCGGGCCGCAACACGCATTGCTCCATGCTCTTGAGTTATCAATGGACAAAACATATTAGAAGACAAGGAGAAAAATCACCAAAGTCCAAGAACAAACCTCTATCGAAATAGTTCCAATACAATTTTGACGAAAAATAGGTCTGTTTTCGTGGAAACCAAAGTTACAAGCCGAAAAACATATCTCGGCCTCCAACCTGCTTTCCACCGTGCTCTTGGGTTCCTAATTGACAAAACATATTAGAGTTAAAGGAAAAAGATTGCCAAAGTCCAAGAACAGACCTGTGAAGAAATATTTGCAGTATATTTTTGACGAAAAATAGGTCTTTTTTTTTGTGGAAACTAACGATATAAGCCGAAAATCATATCGCAGCCTCCAACCCGCTTTCGACCGTGCTCTTTGATTCCTAATTGATAAAACACATTAGAGTACATGGAAAAAAATCCTCAAAGTCCAAGGACAGACCTGTGACGAAATATTTTCAGTACTATTTTGACGAAAAATAGGTCTTTTTTCGTGAAAACCAACGTTATAAGCCGAAAATCATAAATAATTCGTAGAAATTTAAACTAAAATCCTATAGTCAACTGAACATAAATAAGGAACTTTAGAGAAAAAATACGTGATATCAAACCATAAACTTCCCCTAGGAAAAAAAAGGTTGGGACAAGTACATTGATGGTCCCTCGTTTGCTAATAAATCCATCCATAAAAAAACTTATCAACATAATTTATCAATTTAAATTATCAACATAGATATCAAACATAATTTGTATCGATCCAATCGACGTTGAATTTTGTGAAAAATACCAGAGGATCCTGAAAGTCTGAGAAAAATCGATTTTCTTATAAGTCTCTGCCACCATAGAGTATGAAATGACTAGCTTTCATGTGATTCTTTCAGATTTGAAAGCTTCTTAGAACAATTCAATAATGTCAAAATCTGGAGTTACTAATAAAATACTTGTCCACCGATTGATATCATAAATTTTAGTGCTGCACGTAATTCAAATGGTAACTTTTTTTAGTTCATTAGAAAATACTTGGCCTCGAATTGATATAATAAATTTTAATGTTGCACGTAAATTAGATGGAATTTTTTTGAATTGATTTAGCTGTTCGAATCAAATAAGAAGAATGAGGCATCGGTTTCCAAAATGATTTCAAGGGCGATTTTTCGGTTTATTATTTTTTACTTGTTATTTGATTCTTTTGACACTTTAAAAAATAGATGCAGATTAGTTTTTTTTACAGATAATGTTTTTTCAAGATTTGTGCAAATTTTTTTCGAATTGTTCTGTATTTTTTTTTATGAAATAATGTTTTTTACAATTAAAAAAAAATTTTGTTTAAAGTTTTTTTTATGGGTGGAATTATTAGCAAACGAGGGACCATCAATGTACTTGTCCCAACCTTTTTTTCCCTAGGGTCAGTCTTTTTTCGACAAATCAGATGTTACAAGCCAAAATCATATCTCGGCCTCCAACCTGCTTTCCACTATGCTCTTGGGTTCCTAATTGACAAAACATATTAGAGTACAAGGAAAAAAATCGCCAAAGTCCACGGATAAACCTGTGACGAAATATTTCCAGTATAATTTTAACGAAAAATAGGTCTTTTTGCGTGGAAACCAATGTTATAAGCATTAAATCGTAAATAATTCATAGAAATTAAAATTAAAATTATATAGTCATCAAAACATAAATAAGGAACTTTCGAGAAAAAAGACGTGATATCAAACCATAAACTTCCCCTAGGGAAAAAAAGGTTGGGACAAGTACATTGATGGTGTCGTGTTTGCTGATAATTCCATCCATAAAAAAAACTTAGAAACCGATGCCTCTTTCTTCTCATTTGATTCGAACAGCTAAATCAATTGAAAAAATATTCATCTTATTTACGTGCAGCATTAAAATTTATTATATCAATTCGAGGGCAAGTATTTTCTAATGAATTGAAAAAAGTTACCACTTGAATTACGTGCAGCACTAAAATTTGTGATATCAATCGGTGGACAAGTATTTTATTAGTAACTCCAAAGTTCAACATTATGGAATTGTTCTAAGAAGCTTTTAAATCCAAAAATATCACATGCAAGCTAATCATTTCTTGCTCTGTGGTGGCAGAGACTTATAAGAAAATCGATTCTTTTCAGACTTTCAGGAGCTTCTGATATTATTCACAATATTCGACGTCGATTGGATCGTTACAAATTATGTTTAAATATGAGTTAAAAGTACTTGTCCGGCCCATCACTTTCCATTAAAATTGTTTATTCAAATAAAAATCAGGGCTTTTCTAGAACTGATGGAGCACAAATATTCATGCAGAGGGAATTTAGAGAGTTATCTTCAAGTAATTTTCCCTCAAGTGCACTAATTTAATAAGAATGGAAACGAATCGTCCTGTACTATACAAGGGATGTTTTTGTGCATCGATAAATAAAAAACATTTTACACCTTAAATATGTTCGAGTTTCCAAAAATAACTCCCCAGTTTGTATTGGAATGACGGCAATTTTTACTTCTCACTTCTTCCAGCGAACGAATTTCATTCGGTATAACTAACCTATACTATTATTAAGAACATTAAACTAATAATAAATCTCATTTCAATACATTTTTAACCGGATTCTGCCGTACAATTTCGTTTTTTTATGATTGATTTTTATTTCCATAAATAGTGTTGGACCGGACAAGTACTTTTAACTCATATTTAAACATAATTTGTAACGATCCAATCGACGTCGAATATTGTGAATAATATCAACAGCTCCTGAAAGTCTGAAAAGAATCGATTTTCTTATTAGCCTTTGCCACCATAGAGTAAGAAATGACTAGCTTGCATGTGATTTTTTTGGATTTGAAAGCTTCTTAGAACACTTCCATAATGTTGAAATTTGGAGTTACTCATAAATTACTTGTCCTTCGATTGATATCATAAATTTTAGTGCTGCACGTAACTCAAATGGTAACTTTTTTCAGTTTATTAGAAAATACTTGGCCTCGAATTGATATAATAAATTTTAATGTTGAACATTAATTAGATGGAATTTTTTTAAATTGATTTAGCTGTTCGAATCAAATAAAAAGAATGAGGCATCGGTTTCCAAAATGATTTCTAGCGCGATTTTTCGTTTTTTTATTTTTTACTTGTTATTTGATTCTTTTGACAGTTTAAAAAATAGATACAGATTAGTTTTTTTCAAGATAATGTTTTTTCATGATTTGTGAAATTTTTTTCGAATTGTTCTGTATTTTTTTTTTATAAAATAATTTATTTGACAATCTGTTAAAAAAGTTTTTTTTAAAGTTTTTTTTATAGATGGAATTTTCAGCATACGAGGGACCATCAATGTACTTGTCCCAACTTTTTTTTCCCTTGGGGTTATACTTGTCGAGGCACAACAATGTCTCTTAATACGAGAAAAGAAAATTAAAATCATCTGCACAAAAAGTTCTCATTTACTTACTTGAAGGTCAAAATCCTTTTCTTTATTTTTAATCCATGCTTTTCCTTGCATTTGAGGATCAATAAGCAGAGGAAATCTGGCTGCTCTCGTAACGATAATGCCATTTTGACTGGACAGTTCGTCATTCGGAAGCCCCTGCAGATTCCACTCTCCAATCTGCAGACAATAGAATAGAAAAAATCAATTTCTGAGTATGCTTCAGAAGGCAAAAAATAGAGTGGAAATGTTGATAAAGTTCATATTCCAGAAATTTTTTGAATATAAGAATTTGCGTCGTATTATTATTGTTTTCAGACATGATATCAAACTTTAAAAATCCCCTCTCGGGAAAAAAGTTAGGACAAGTACATTGGTGATCTCTCGGCGTTGCATGAAAAGTATAAAAAGAAGTTCCATCCAAAAAACCATGAACCCCACAGAAAATTATTTCAACACAACTATTGAGAAAAAAATTTATGAATCAGAAAAAACATCATATTAAAAAAATAATTATTTTGAAGTTGGAAATAAATGGGTTACGAGCAGAGATGTTCACGACTTGATACTTTTGTATCATGATACAAAATTGATACCTGATACATTTGTAGCAAGTATCAAAAAAAATCTTGATACGTGATACACTTGTATCAAGTATCAAAAACAATCTTGATACTAGATACATTTGTATCAATATCAAAAAAAAATTTTGATACTTGCTATATTTGTATCAAGTATCAAAAAAAATCTTGATACTTCATACATTTGTATCAATATAAAAAAAAATCTTGATACTTGATACATTTGTATCAAGGATCAAAAACAATTATGATACATTTGTAACAAGCATCAAAACAAATCTTCAGATTTGATACATTTGTATAAAGTTAAAAATAAAATTTGTTACTTGATACAGTTGTATCAAACAAATGTATTAAATATCTAGAGCAGTTTTTGATACGTGATATATTCGTATCAAGAAAAAAATTGAACCGAATACAACATAATTTCCCGTGGAATTTATTTTTCCAAAATATTTCTTTTTCAATTTTCTTTCCAAAATTTTTTCATTCAATTTTTTTCCGAAATTTTTTTCAAAATTCTTTCAAAATTTTTTCCAAAATATTTTTTTTTTCAAACTTGTTTCTCACGCATTTATCCTTAAGTATTGATTGAAATCGCCTGAAAAAATGGATTTTGAAATTGGCAAAAAAGTCGTGTTAATTCGGCTGTAGTCTTACCGGTTGTGGTAAATGTGTGTACGATTTGTAACGAAATAATTCTTGTGACTTGCGTAAAAACTGTCACGGTGTAAACAAACTGTTTTGTATTTTTGTTTTCAGTGTGTTTGTAAGAGATATTTCATATATCCAAAAACAGACCACAGCGGGAACCGGACAGTCCAATCTTATTTCTTATATCTTCCTTAGTAATGTTCCTCGGTACTTGGCCTATGCCATCGCTTGATGAATCTTATATAAGTATATACACTATAAAAATACTTCAAAAAAGTAAAAAAAGAACGCCAAGTATTAAAAAACCGCCCCTTTAGTTTCGAATATATTTTCAGTAAATGAAAAATTTCCTTTCCCATTATTTATTGCTAAAATGACATAGTAGGGAAATCAAGATAGGAAAAAAACATGAGATCATTTTAGCATAGCCAAGAATTTTGAATAAATTTCGATTTCTGCAGAGAATCATGTTACACCTCCAACTGTACCGGCTAAAGAGTTTTGTGACTTCAAGCGTTCCCAGAATGATTTTGCGATTAAGATATTGTTATTCTAATTTAATGCCCAAATTCACTGTCAAAATTACACACAAACTTGGCGTGGATGGTTTTCAAATCGAAGCTCGGGAAGACACGATTGATCAAATATACTATTCAAAATTAATGGTTTGATGAATAAAATAGATTCCTGAGATAGTATATAGATGAAAGAGATTAATGAAGAAAATAAAATGATTAGCAAATATGAATGATTTAATGAATAATTACACAATACATAGGCGAATGGATTAAATTATTGAATCAACAAACGAATAGGATGTTGAGAAAGTATGGTTTTAGGAATATAAAAATGGACAATCTGGTGAATGAATCAACGAATGGGATACAGAATACTTGTGATGAACCAGTATATGGATAGGTAGACAAGTAAAAAATTCATACGTGGCTGGATGAAGGATAACGAAATAAAAAACAAATGAATTAGTGGGCATTGAAATTCGCTCTAGATGCAGACGGATGGAGCATTAGCATTCCTTCGCCGAGCTTCGATTTGAAAACCATCCACGCCAAGTTTGTGTGTAATTTTGACAGTGAATTTGGGCATTAAATTAGAACAACAATATCTTAATCGCAAAATCATTCTGGGAACGCTTGAAGTCACAAAACTCTTTAGCCGGTACAGTTGGAGGTGTAACATGATTCTCTGCAGAAATCGAAATTTATTCAAAATTCTTGGCTATGCTAAAATGATCTCATGTTTTTTTCCTATCTTGATTTCCCTACTATGTCATTTTAGCAATAAATAATGGGAAAGGAAATTTTTCATTTACTGAAAATATATTCGAAACTAAAGGGGCGGTTTTTTAATACTTGGCGTTCTTTTTTTACTTTTTTGAAGTATTTTTATAGTGATTTCGCTTTTTTTTTTAGAAAAGTAACAATTACTAAATACTTTGGAAAATTATACATTTTTTCTTATCTCCAAAAAATTTTTTACAAATGATTTGTTTAAAGTTGAGTAAGTACCTTGAGGTGGCGAAAGCAATCAACGGTATTAAATCAAGAGACTCGGTAGAGTCTCGGGACAAGTACATTGACAGCCCTGTCGTCTGCTGGCCTGAGGCTCTCGCCGAGACTATCTTTTCTCTGAATAAAACGATTCGCGGTGGTGGGGGTAAAACTGGCATGTCATTTTCTAGAATTGCGGAGCTCAAGAGATGTTTTATTAAGCGAAAATTAGTTTGGAGACTAAATTTCAAAATCTCTTTCGAATGAGCCTGAAACCAACACGATCAGTAGCGTAATTGCTGAGAAAAAACTTTGCACAGGCTCAAGATTATGCAAAAGTTACTAACACATTTAGAAATTTGACATGTCTGTATATAATACCATCAAGGGCCTCATGTCCCTCGGTCTAACTTCGCGGCGGTGTCGCGGACTGACGTCACATGCCGAGAGCTCGAAAGTCACCAGCCGACGTTTCACGTCATGTTGACGTTTGGGGTTATGATGTTATAAAGTGCGTGCAGGATAACTAAAAATAATTTTCGTCATCTAACGAAGTGCATATTACTATTTATTGCGTTAAATTTTGTGATATACTAAACCAGTATCAAAGCGGCCGCGTAAATGTAGTCTGTGATATGTGTGCGAAAAAGGATATAAAAAATGCGCGATGCATATGTCAACGAAAACTTTTCAACATTTCATTATTTTGTTCGACTGGAAATAAGCGTTAACTAAAATAATCTTTCAAGTAAATCAGAGTGCGAGAAATATTGTCCAGTGTAAATATATCGTCAGTAGGCTAGGTTATATATATGAAGGCGTCGCAGATTATATATATGAATAAATACAACAAAAACACACAGAACTGTTAGAATGATGTTGTAAACTTTAATTGAATAAATGTTTTCTAATTTATTTCTCATGTTTCCCATATTTTGCTTCATATTCAGTTTGGCTCTGTCCTCTCCGATCCTTGATTTCACTCCATCGGTTTGCAGCGGATCGATACATATCATTAATTAATTGCCTAATATGTGTCCTATGATTTTCTACTATTTCTTCATGCTGATTGTGGTAACGTGATTCAAGAGGATTCCAGCTATGATCATCAATCGCACATTTTGTACATCAGATTCTCAAAACAGTTTCTGGTCTTGATATAAGTGTAGTTATTCATTTTCCACCTGGTCTGTCGAGTAACAAATTTTGAAACTTATTCCAAAAAGTCTTTGGATGCTTTGTTTGCTGATCATATGAAAAGTCGAATCTTTGGAATGCGGTAGGCAAACACAAATTTTGAAAACAATACTTATGAAATGACATGTATGTTGAGTATTCTCACTTTGCAAACTACAAATGTGGAATTATTAGTGAAAAGATTCATTACGCTAAGTCTACAGTTGCTCAGTTTTGGATGCGATCAAATATAATGCCTGCTAACATCCATGGGAACATACAGAATTTCTGAATTCAATGTTCGCTATGTCATTTCAACGTAACATCATGACTTTTGCCAACTTTTCTCTATAATACTATAGATTTGGATTATTGAAATACAGCAAAAATCTGCGAATTATAAAATTCATATACTGTGCCACTCATTATACTTTTTAAAACTAACTGTAACATATATATGAAGTAAACACTCATCACAGAAGTCTTCAGTTGCTCATTTATGGATAGATTTTAAATTGCTGTCTTCAAAATTTATTGCGCAGATACATTGAATCGCAGCAGATACCTGCGAACTCTGAAATTTCTGTGCATAAATATGTGTGTTAAGTATCACCCCCTATCTTTGATTATGAGAATGAGTAATAGAACTTGGTTTAGTAAGTTTTAAAGTATTTCTTTTTAAATACTATTGAAGTTTGTATTACTGCGGTACGAAGCGAATACCTCCAAACTTTCATATTTTTGTGTCGCAGCATGTGTGCCAATCATTTAAATTTTTTACTCCAACCGTAACATGTAATCTCAAAAATTCATTACAAACGTCTTCAGCTTTTCTAAATTCCTAAATTTTCCGTTTTCTATTTTATTCTGAGTTTTTAAACTTTTAAATTCATTCCTGAATTCTCCTGAAATTGTTTTTCTCCAAAACCAATGCAGATACCTTAAACGTCTTTGAATTCCGTTGCTCTGTTGAATTAAGTACCCTCAGTTTTTTTTGCTTCTTTGAGTTCTGACATAATAAATGTTTCCGGGTGCCTTTTTTCAGCAACTATCAAACTGTAGATAATTGGATCTCAGCGGCCACTTGCAAACTTTGGAAATATATTTCATCAGAGACATGTTTTGAATGACATGAAAATGTTTAGATTCAGAATGCAAAAGCAACATTTAAAAAGGGCCAATTCTGTTGGATTTGTTGTGTCTTGAATTTGATCTATCTTTCCTCTTTTCCTTTCTTTTTCCTAACGTTATCAGCCGAAAATCATATCTCGGCCCGCAACACGCATTGCTCCATGCTCTTGAGTTCCCAATGGACGAAACATATTAGAAGACAAGGAGAAAAATCACCAAAGTCCAAGAATAAACCTCTATCGAAATATTTTCAGTACAATTTCGACGAAAAATAGGTCTTTTTTCGTGAAAACCAACGTTATACGCCGAAAATTATAAACAATTCATAGAAATTTAAACTAAAATCTTATAGTCATCTGAACATAAATAAGGATCTTTTGAGAAAAAAGACGTGATATCAAACCATAAACTTCCCCTAGGGAAAAAAAAGGTTGGGACAAGTACATTGATGGTCCCTCGTTTGCTGATAATTCCACCCATAAAAAAAACTTTGAACAAAATTTTTTTTTAATTGTAAAAAAAATTATTTCATAAAAAAAATACAGAACAATTCGAAAAAAATTTTACAAATCTTGAAAAAACGTTATATATTAAAAAAAAACTAATTTGCATCTATTTTTTAAAGTGTCAAACGAATCAAATAACAAGTAAAAAATAATAAACCGAAAAATCGCCCTTGAAATCATTTTGGAAACCGATGCCTCATTCTTCTTATTTGATTCAAACAGCTAAATCAATTGAAAAAAATTCCATCTAATTTACGTGCAACATTAAAATTTATTATATCAATTCGAGGCCAAGTATTTTCTAATGAATTGAAAAAAATTACCATTTGAATTACGTGCAGCACTAAAATTTATGATATCAATCCGTGGACAAGTATTTTATTAGTAACTCCAAATTTTGACATTATTGAATTGTTCTAAGATTCTTTCAAATCCAAAAGAATCACATACAAGCTAGTCATTTCTTACTCTATGGTGGCAGAGACTTATAAGAAAGGCGATTCTTCTCAGACTTTCAGGATCCTCTGGTATTATTCACAAAATTCGACGTCGATTGGATCGATACAAATTATGTTTAAATATGTGTTAAAAGTACTTGTCCGGCCCATCACTATTCATTCAATAAAGAATCGATCATAAAAAAACGAAATGGCACGGCAGAATCTCGTTAAAAGTTTGTTGAAATGCGATTCATTATTAATTTAATGTTCTTAATAATAGTATAGGTTAGTTCTTATTCCGAATGGAACTCGTTCGCTGGAAGAATAAGTGGGAAGTAAAAATTGCCGTCATCGAATATAAACTGCAGAGTTATTTTGGAAGCTTAAACATATACATTATGTACAATTTTTTTCATTTATCGATGCACAATAATATCCCTTCTATATTGCGGAATAATTTGTTTCCGTTTTTTATTAAATTAGTGCAATTAAGTAAAAATTACTGGAAGATAATTCTCTCAATTCCCTCTGCATGAATACTTGTGATCCACCAGTTCTAGACAAGCCCCGACTTTTATTTGGATATACAATTTAAACGGAAAGTGATGGGCCGGACTTTTAACACATATTTGAACATAATTTGTATCGATCCAATCGACGTCGAATTTTGTGAATAATACCAGAGGATCCTGAAAGTCTGAGAAGAATCGATTTTCTTATAAGTCTCTGTCACTATAGAGTAAGAAATGGCTAGCTTGCATGCGATTCTTTTGGATTTGAAAGCTTATTAGGACAATTCAATAATGTCAAAAATTGGAGTTACTAATAAAATACTTGTCCACCGATTGAGTAGTACAGCTAGGCCGGTTCCGCGCCATGTAGGAATCTACCTTACCGACCGTCGGCAAAGTAGATTCCCTGCTCAAACCCAAACAAACCCAAACGGTCGGTAATAAAGATGGCCGCCCAAACCCAAACGGCCGGTAATAAAGATGGCTACTCTAACCCAAACAAACCCAAACAGTCGGTAATAAAGATAGCCACTCTAACCCAAACAAACCCAAACATGTGATCAAACTGAGCTCAAACCCAAACAGACCCAAACAAACACAGACAAACCCGAACAGTCATTAAGGCAGTTTTCCCAAACAGTCATTAAGGTTCCCAAACAGTCGTTAAGGCAGTTTTCCCAAACAGTCATTAAGGTTCCCAAACAGTCATTAAGGCAGTTTTCCCAACCAGTCGTTAAGGCAGTTTCCCAAACCCAATCAGTCATTAAGGCAGTTCTCCCAAACAGTCCTTAAGGCTCCCAAACAGTCATGAAGGTTCCCAAACAGTCATTAAGGCAGTTTTCCCAGACAGTCATTAAGGTTCCCAAACGTCATTAAGGCTCCCAAACAGTCATTAAGGCTCCCAAACAGTCATTAAGGTTCCCAAACAGTCATTGAGGTTCCCAAACGGTCGGTAATAAAGATGGCCGCCCAAACCCAGACGGTCGGTAATAAAGATGGCCACCCAAACACTCGGTAATAAAGATAGCCACTCTAACCCAAACAAACCCAAACAGCGCCAAACGAACCCAAACATGTAATCTAACTGAGCTCAAACCCAAACAAATCCAAACAAACACACCCAAACAAACCCAAACATGCAATCGAACTGACCTCCAACCCAAACAAACCCAAGCGGTCGGTAATAAAGATGGCGGCCCAAACCCAAACGGTCTTAAATAAAGATGGCCGCCCAAACCCAAACGGTCAGTAATAAAGATGGCCGCCCAAACACTCGGTAATAAAGATAGCCACTCTAACCTAAACCAACCCGAACGGTCGGTAATAAAGATGGCCGCCCAAACCCAAACGGTCGGTAATAAAAATGGCCTCCCAAACACAAACAGACCCAAACAGCACCAAACAAACCCAAACATGTGTTCGAACTGAGCTCAAACCCAAAAAACCCCAAACAACGAACTGAGCTCAAACCCAAACAGTCGGCAATAAAGATGGCCGCCCAAACCCAAACGGTCGGCAATAAAGATGGCCGCCCAAACCCAAACGGTCGGTAATAAAAATGGCCGCCCAAACCCAAACAAACCCAAACAGCGCCAAACAAACCCAAACATGTAATCTAACTGAGCTCAAACCCAAACAAACCCAAACATGTAATCGAACTGAGCTCAAACCCAAACAAACCCAAGCGGTCGGTAATAAAGATGGCCGCCCAAACCCAAACGGTCGGAAGTAGTAGGTGGTGCACTATGGCGACCCCCACTCCTATCCCCACTCCTTTCCCCCACTAGGCCGAGCGGCCGGCGTTGTGGGTGAGAGGTTTGCGGGTGTGCGGAGCGGGGATGAGTGTGTCACCATAGTGCACCACCTTTTTTTTATTTTTTTCTCCGTACATATATATATTTCAGCTCTTATTAATTTTACAATTCTGGTTATAATATGGTGCATAATTCGCAATACATATAGTAGTAGGGGGGTATTTTTTGTGGATATTTTTTGGTTTTCGGCCGATTTCACGACGGGACCGATGACCATGGAGCGGCGGCTTGTGAGGTGTGCTGCTTAGATGGTCGGACGATTCTGTAACGAGGGTGACGGAGATACCATAATGTGAGAGAGAGGCTCGTGTACATTTGGGAGTGTTCAGATTTATGATAAATAAGTTTTTGCCTCATACCTGTTTATGATCATTCTTCAGCAGGTTTGAACTCCAGTCTGTTGTATTCCGTGCCGTGGTACACCATGATTAATTTATTGTTTGAGGCTGCAGCGCACATCTGCTGGAATAAAACGTTCTTATCTTCGAAAACTTTCACGAATCTTAACGGTAGGAAGCATGTAAACGAGTTGTCCACGTCCATGACGATTCGTTTGCCCCATCTCGTTTCGACGAACCGAATACATGTGATGCGGTAATCTTTGGCGAGTTCAAGATCGGCCAGTTTTTTGACGGGGTAGACGGACTCCAAAAGGCCTGTTTGATTGACGAGCGAGAAATCCATTGTTCAGATCGAGTTTTTTTACGGCCACTGTTAAAGCGCGGAGTTCTGATATGTCGCGTATTCTTGCTTTAAGCGTTGCAATATCGTGCAAAAAGATATCTAAGCGTGCTTTCAATTCACGGCGTTTACTTATGCGACGACTCGGGAGTACTGTCTGCTCATCAGAGAACTCGAACGATTTAAACCTCCTGTTCGGCAGATCCATATCCCTACCTTGAGCGCAGAAAAGAGCTGACAACAATCTTTTAATGCAGCATCTCCCGCCATTGTCGCAGGGGGCAGTGGTGGGAGAAATCAGCCAATGTCTTGGCTGATGTATTGGTTTACCATGACCCTGACAGCCGCCAGCATAAGTCAGCGTTTATAAGATGACGAAATGCGAGGATGAGATCAGCGGCAATGCGCGTCTTTACGAGGATGATTTTTTGATACCGGCTGCTTTTCCCTCTTCCCGCTGCTCCACCGTTAATAAACCAGCAGTCCAGGATGTGGTGGTTCTGTACTCCCACAAGGCGATGGAGCGATCGTTATGAGAAAGCCATTTTTTCAATCTCACAGCGCCGTTGAGAGCACACTTGAACGAGGTATTTTTGTGCAGTAAGCCGTGAAATACGCAAAAAGTGCTGCTCTCAGGGAGGTTACGAGACGGTGGTTCTTCGTTCTCCTCTAGATTTATAACGAAGCAGTCTGTTAGCTGTGTCAAATATGCGGCTGCATCAGATCCTCTTGTAAACAGGCGATCGGATTGTACCGCGATTTGCTTTAAAGCCGCTTCGACCGCACGTAAAGGTGTTTCACCCTCGGACCAGTCTATACCGTGATGATTGCTCTTTAACCACGTGTTTTGTCGTTTCACACTAGGAGGCAGCGCGCTATAAGCGTGAGGCGGTGATATGACCCAGTGTGCCAGGTAAGATGTTTTCACAGAGACCACGGCTATTTCTTTAGGCACGAAGTTATTATATTTATCCTTCAGGCCTTGTATATCAACGACGATGTTCATGATACCTCCCGAACGACGTAAAGTCTCAAGCCTTGAGCGTCGACTGACGATGAGCGTTGAACGCTCTGCAGCTGCATTAGAGACAACAGTGCTGATCGTCAGCGAAATCTGGCATCCGACCCGCGTCACCACTCGTACAATTTTCGCCGAAAGAAACGGGATAGGAGACAGACACAGGATTTTAAAACGGCTCGTGTGATTCTTGTTAAAATTTTATTATCATGTAATTACCGAGAACGAGAGCAGCAGTGTTGTATACAATGTAAATGCTTAATCCTATACCCCCTGCCGATACAGTCATCTGTATCGGAAACCATACCCTTAGATTTACCACCCTTGCTGCTATACGCATTTTAATACTCATGAACTATTTTATCGTTTCGCTGCAGATCATGCGAAAAAACATCTCTAAATCGCTGAATACCGAGACCAGTAGCCATATAATGAAGAAACATAACACAATACTGTCCACAGCACTGCGAGTTAGGGCCTTGGAGCTGAACCGTGTTGCAGCGGAAGAGTCGACAGTTTCTTCGGAGACGCGCGAGATGCTGTGGGATGATTGGAGGTAGGCCGTAACTGTCGAAGAACCATCCGTGTCCATTTCGATCGACGTACATGGCGACCCAGTGAGCCCCTGGGCGTTTGTATCCATCGGTGTTAACCACGAATGCCGTCGGTTTCGTCCACACCTTCGGGATACGATCGGCCGGGTAGACGCCTATAGCATGCTCCTTTATGTTTTTGAGAGATTGTAAGATCTGAAGACTGTTCATGATTCGGGGGTTCTTCTTCCTCCACGGTCCTGGCCTCAAACATACCAATGCTCCACGACGTGGTAGTCCTATACTTCGATAAGGAGGTAATCCGCTCGCTTTGACAGAGCCAGGCTTTGATTCTCATAGCGTTGTTCAGGGCGCATCTGTAGGCCTGTCTGTGGTTTGCGACGCGGTGGTGCACACAGCATGCGTCGCTTCGAGGTAGCTGACGTAATGAAGGAGCCTCTTCATCATCTTCTAAATTTATAATAAAATAGCCCGTGAGCTGCGCCAGATACGATGATTTGTCAGAGCCGCGCGTGAAAATTCGTGTCGCCTGACCCGCAATCCTTTTCAGATTTGTCTCCAACGCTTGTAGCGATGTATCGCCTTTAGACCATTCTATACCATGGACATTATCGCGTAGCCACATATTTTGACGTCTCACAAAGACTGGCAAGTTATCGTCCGTATAGGGCGGCTTTACAATCCAGTGACCATAGTCTTCAGTTTTTACCGATACGACGGCTACTTCTTTAGGTATAAACTGGTTATCTCTACCTCTCACGCCCTGCACATCAATAACAATATACATGATGCCGTCTTTTTTATTTGACCGTCACTCTTTGAATGCTCAGTGAAAACTGAGGGTGCTTCTCTCTCTCGCTCATCAACCGCTGAAATCTACGATGACCTGTCTGGATGAGTCAATCTCAAGCACATTATCATATTCAGCGTACACAATACAGTTAATCGTTGTAGGTAAAGACCCCGCGAAGCGTACTTCTATCCTCACGCTGCCATGCCTCACCAGATTCCAGTGGGTGCTGCTATTAGCAGAGAGATCGGGTGTCAGATCAAACGCGAAAAGGCAATGGCCGTATGGGTAGTTCAAACGCGAGATACAATTACCGTCGTTGAGAAAGTGAATACCCGAGCCAGAAAATAACGTGTGATATGCATCCACATACATATTACTATCTGTGAAGTCTGTCTGCAGGGGTTTTGACGGTATCTGTTGGCCGTCTACATATAAAGAAAGATAATTGATCGAGTAGTGGTGAAAATTGAACGGATTTTTGCCATAATCACCGTTGAAAGCCTTATTATCGACAAAACCAATTATTATACGTTTTGGTAGTTGGCCCAGTATGACGTTATCAAGAGTATCGCCGTGTATTCCGGCGTGCATTGATATAGCTTTAACCTCGACACGCGTCAGCGGATATTTTGCTGTGGATTTAGACAGAGCTCTCGCATGAGACAGGAGTATACCGGGCGCTATCTTAACGCGTCGCACGATTAGCGATGCTTCTGTAATGCGGATTTTACAGTTTTTCAAATCAGTCATGAGACAGAAAGCGCTATTGTTCTGCACGAGTCGCAAACGCATCTCAACACCGTTCAGCAAAAACCTTTCCTGATTGAAGATATCGCAATGCAGATGTCCAAGAAGATCGATCGTTCTATCCTTGCCTAACGCATCCCGTCTCTCTACAAGGCCTTTGTTACCATCGCCCTTATCATCCATTGCTCCCTCTGTATCGTTATACCATAAAGCGCTCGTAAGATGCGAGGTCTTCGCGGCGTACGCGTAGTTCAACAGAGTTTCAATATAAGCTCTATAAGCATAAGCATTGTTAGGAGGAGACACAAGTTTTTGATTCAAAAATACATCGATCTGGCTGAACATTGAGTGTAGGAGATTATTGACAGGTCCTACATCGGGTGATACGCCCTCTAACCCCCCTGTCTTTTTATAATCTGGGGCATCTATCTTAACGCGTATACTTAGCATTGTATGCGCGAGATCAATGTACTCATCCCCCTGGCCTGGGACGACAAATTCTATCGGTGAATCATCCGTCAGCGATGAGATTGGTTTGTAGTATACAGAGTGTGTCCCCTCGATCGTTGTCTGGGTTGGCGGTAATGAAAATAATTCAAGCTCCGACTTAAGACACTCGCACGAGTGCGCGTGTAGGAACGCCATTTTTTAGAGTGCAGTTTAAGCAAAAATATCCGTCACTGTTCTTGGTTTCTTGTTACGTCTCGTGACGCGTGGTTTAGCCGATGATCTTCTACCTCTCACACCCTTCTTCCTCTTCTTAACACACTTCGTTCTTGCACCACCGCCGCCGCTTGAACGTTTTCGCGATTTCACCGCCTTTCTTTTCACAGAGCTGCGCCGTGATACGCTCCCCGCAGCAGAATGCACCAGTTTATTAATTTTGCTGCCTTTATAGCCGGAGCCCTTCATGAGCGATGTAATTTTTTCCTCAGCTTTACGCCTCAGGTTTTGCCCTGATTCGCGCAGGCGCGTTTGAAACGCTTCTCTCGGTTGTACACCGGAGTTAACGACATCAGAGGCCATGTTAATCCCCGAGCGAAGCGCCTCTCTACCAACAGTCCGAGCCCCCTGTTTCAAGAGAGGTATGATACGTCGAAAGAGACCCCCTAAAAAACTTCCAATGCCATGACCTCGCTGGTTTGGTGAGCCGATATACACATGGCTGATACCGCCATAGCCTGTTCGAGCCCCGCTCCCCGTTTGCATCTCGAAGTACTCGTCATAGTAATCCATTGTAGATACACCCAGGTCAGTCTATACGTTTGAACTGTAGCGTCACCGTCAGCGTCCCGTGCTCGAATGGTATTGGCTCGCCAAACTCATCCCTTATATCAATGGTTATTGTTTGAAAACTAGTATGTAGTAAGGGAATATAACGCGGTGGCGAGAAGCTTTTTATCCTCACAGAGCCGTAATTATGGGCATCGGCGATAGCAACAGGCACAACACGTAGCAATGGTGTGCGAACATCGCCGGTAATATAGGGCTCGCAGATATCGGTATAAACGTACATCATGTTGGGGGTCCCGTTGGCTAAATTGGCAGGCCTCTGAGCAGTGTATCCTTCACGGGGCACTACTACGCCTCCTGTTTCGGTGAACCCTAAAACCTTGCTCAGTACGTCGGAGAAAAAAAAGGTGTGCTCCAGGCTCTTACAGGATTCGCAGACACGCTTCACCGTCACATACCCGTTGCGGGCGTGCTTGAATTTCAAATGGCCCGTGACATAAGGTATTTCGTTAATAGCCTCGAGCAATGTCCCTATGCTATGGTATACGCCGGGCGGCACACAGGCGTTATCTTCCTTAAAAGCAGACGCCTTTGAAGCACCGGCCTCCAACTCGCTCTTGATAGGTACGTACTTCACCAGGGTACCAGCCGGTTGCCTCGTTGTCACACTCAGGAGGTTTCGCCTACCCTCGGTAGGTACGTACCTCATTGAGATACCAGCCGCCTGCTCCGTTATCATATTCAGGAAGTTTCGCCTGCCATCGGTAGGCACGTGTAAAATGGTTGAGGGTATATGGATCTCGGCTAATGAAACAGCCCAGCTACCGTGAAGAGACATACGCTGCGGTAGATGTGTGGTATACCGCGTTGTTACATTATCGGGATAATAATCCATACTACTATTGCTAGGCAAAACCATGTAAAACTCGTCTTTCATTTTAACGCCCTCTGTTTAACCTGTTTTGTTTGCACTCTCGATAGCTCGGGTTCATAAAATACACCGTCAATATCCTCGTCGTGGAGATCGTGCAGGAAGTATACCACAGGACAAATACCGGACGACACACGGTGAATCTTGAATAACTCGCTGCTCCAACCACCTTCGTAACCTTTTGCAAAGGCCGCCTTCGCGCTACTGATACGCACAATGTCACCCACCTTATATTTAGGGAGACAACGCTCTGGCCTTTTGTATCGCTGTATCAAGTTATTCCGAGCCCTAGCGGCTGTAGCAAGCGTCACAGAGCTGGGCGTCATTTTTATAGTGCTATGCGTAGAGTTGTTGTATGCTGAAACAATGCTCTGTAGAACGTCGAGGTAGCGTTTTTGCCGGGAATACGTGAAATAGCGCCACATTCTCTCCTTCAGCATTCTATTGAATCTCTCGACAATAGCCGCTTTGATATCGGGGTTTCTCGCAATGCGAAACTGTATGCCTTTTTTCTTTAAGAAATCCTGAAACGCAGCACCGACGAATTCTTTACCCCTATCCGTCTGCAGATAAACGGGTGATCGACCGTTGCTATTTTTCTTAGACAAGATGAGGTTAAACACTTTAGCCACGGATGTGGCAGATTTGTCGCGTAGAGGCTGAACCCATGCGTATTTACTGAGAGTGTCTATCACGACGAGTAGATAAACATAACCATCGTTATAATCTTTAATTGAGCGAAGATCTACCAGATCAGCTTCCCAAAAGTCATCAATGTTCCGTACGTTATAAAAACGACGCGGGAAGTGCTGTCGCACGGGTCTGTGTTTCGTGTAAGCATCCTGCCCCTCAAGCCACTGCAGCATCTTCGTTCTGGATACTTTTTTCTGACGTGCCAGACGTAGCAGTTTAGTAGCACCTGAAAACGATGCTTCATGGGATGGATTAAAATACACTTTTTCCAGCGTTTTCATATTTATAATTTGAGGTTAGCCCAGATTACATGTCTTTTCTTATGATGTTTATTAGGATAGCCGTTGCCGCTCTGCCCTGCGTTATCTGATTTGCTATCACGGCCACTGAAGAACGGTGACTGACTCGTCGCACCTGTACTGTCGCTGTTTGTACTGCTGTTGCTACTCTCCTCGAGCTGCGACGGTCGCAGCGTTGAATTGGCCCTTGTCTCCTGCCACAAGGCGTCATTACCGATGAACTCCCGCGGTGTCTGTATTGCTCTCAGAAATTTAGCGAAAGCACCACGCCCCGCCGGTTTAGATATTTTTCTAGCTCTCATGGCGTCGTTCACAAGATCAATGATATTCGAGCCCTGAATCGGGCTACCCTCAATCGATACGACTCCTCCGGAATCCCAAGAAAAATTGCTGCGAGGCGCGTCATGTAAACGACGGAGCAGTAACTTCGCTTTAGTGCGATATTTGGCTGGTATGCTTTCAATTATGACGGAGTCGTTCATGCCGTTACGAGTTTCTCCTTTTTCACTTTTATCATAATTAGACGCCGTTGTATGGTCGTTCTTCATAAGATCGCTGTGTTGTCGAGCTCTCTCGTCATCAGAAAAATGGAGATAACGCTGTAGCACAACCAGGTACGCTGTCCATTTTTCCCTCTCATTCTTGTAGGCATTAGAGTTCAAAATTTCATTTATCTCCGCGTCCAGTCTGGATAATACGGTATCAGTAGATTGTGGCGGTTGTGCCGAGGCGTTCCAGCCGGCCGTTGGCTGTCTCTGATTTTGCATGCCCAGCTGTGTCACATGCTCCTCAGGGATAAGAACCATTTTTCTCGCGTGCTCCATCATCCCCGTCCACCAATCAGGCTCGATAGAACAGTGCCTAGTATCGGTGCTAGTAGGAGCGGTAGAAACCCGCCACTCTGGATAACAAAGCGTTTTTTACTCTTCCAACAACCTTTTTTCGCGGCTAAACGACGGAGAGCGGGGGCGTGTCGTCGTAGCTTTTTTCGCTGATCAGCCTTCAAAGGAACGTTACCGCAAAGAACGTTCAAGGCACACTCGCAGATACAGCGGATGATGCTCGGATCCGCTTTACGCAGGACAGCCTCGCGTTGCTCTTTATTGAGATACTGAAGAGCCCGTAGTATCGTCACGTGCTTTTTACAGAGCGGTTCACCGTTTCGCTCCATTACGCATGTCAAACTGTCTAACCTCTCGACGTATCGCCCCTTTTAGCCGATTTTTTCGACCTATAGGGATGGGGGGTAGCGGTGCCTTTAAGAATATACCACACGCATAGACCAATACAATAATAAGGGTGGGAGGTGTTTCCACAGGTGTTGGGTCCTTGCGTTATCTTGTTAGCTCGCTGAAGTGCGCTCAAAACGATCATGCATTTATCACAGTGCGATAGCCCTTTGGGCGCCATTACATGCGCTGAACTGGTAATTCACCAGCATTGCATCCGCTTTTAAACTTTTTCCGCGGTACGTAGACAAAATGATGGGGGTCGTCGGGAAAAATACAGGTACGGAATCTACAGTTGTCAGGCGTCGATTGTTTCAGGTCGAGTAGCAAATAACCGTGCGGCTTGGCTGTTGCGTCGTGGTACGCCTCCTGTAGGAAACGCGGGTTTTCAGGATACACCTGTCGCGCGAGATGCTGAATTTGAGCACGATCACGGGGATTTTTGAAAATCACTATATAGTTGGCATTCAGTGAGATATCGCGCTGGCCGTGTCCTTGATGGAATAAGTTCTGGGTAATAAAAATAACGCTCAGATTTTTATGATGACTGCCTTTGGTGAAAAGATCCACAACATTGTTGTTAGACGCCTCGCGCATCAAATCATCGATTATGAGAAGTTTTGCGCGAGGGTCGTTAGCATAATCAGCACTCTGAGGTAGACCCTCGTGGAACTCTATTGATTCACCATACTCCGTGTACGCTGACTGCCACTCGGAGTAATAGAAAATGACTCTCTCAAACGGCTCACTGTTCATCCGTGAAATAAACTTTAAAAACTTTTTTACAAAGTACGTTTTACCGCAGCCTGTGGGACCACAGATCATTGAGGTCCAGGGATGCTTCCACCGTACATCCATCTGCGCGAATGACCACGTTTCCTACGGGGCAGTATAATATAAAGAATTCGAGCAGTTGAAACATGTATAGAGCTTTTATTTTCCGGTAACAGTATAAATATTTTACAGTAATAACATAGATATTTTACAACGCTGCTTAACAATGTTTAAAGCGAGAGTTTTTATAAACGGTTACTTGTAGCCGTAAGGGAGCGAGCCGTATTCGCCATCACGTCTTCGCTTGACGCTCAGAGGCATGCACGATTTCTTTTCGGGTCGTGTGACAACCTGGTGGAACGGCGTACGACGTATTGAATCAAACTGTAGTACAACAGGATTTTCTCTCTCACCTATTATAAATGACCGTATTGATTCGTAATTTATCAGCGAGCTGTTTGCGTAATTCAGCGTTATGCCTTTAACCTTGCAAACCTCGCTTTCCGCGCCGCTCGGCGTATTAACTATGAAAGAATAAAATTTAGGGCCGCCTGAGATGAAAGACTTAATGTAACTGCCCT
Source organism: Venturia canescens (assembly GCF_019457755.1). NCBI lineage: Eukaryota > Metazoa > Arthropoda > Insecta > Hymenoptera > Ichneumonidae > Venturia > Venturia canescens. The sequence continues at coordinate 20,552,756 of NC_057425.1, read as the reverse complement.
CACCGTAGGAGCTTAGCTCGTCGGTTAAATCCCCTAGCAATTGACCCGTTGGCGGTTCATACTCTCCAGGCTCTTTTCTCGTGACATAAATAACGGAATCGGTGTCGCAGTACAGAGCACGCTTACCCAGCGGTTCGAGATAGGTGTAAAGTTTTAAACGGGCCTGGGCTGTGGTGTATGCAGCTATGACAGTATTTGCTATATTAGACGGTATTACAGCATCACTGGTTTTCGTATAATTAACATACAGCACCTGGTTGTTAACAGGTAGCATACCAGTGATCTCGTGCTCGGGGCTATTTAGCAGCTCCATAAGCTTTTCGCGTGTCGATACTATTTCTGTTTGCGGTAAATTTTCGCGTTGTCCAAATTTACCCCAAAAGGATTTAAGACAAAGTTTGGCTACCGAGCGCAGCCCCGGGTTTTTCGCTACCGCACCCCGCTCCAGCTGAACCCCTTCGGCTGTCTTAAAAGCAGTTATATAACGCTCTTGGGCAGCCTCGTCATCTGCATAACCCTCGGGCCAACCGCTAGCCTCTTGTTTGATTTTAAGAAAAGTGTTTATGTACCCGGTGAAAAGGCCCCCCTTTTGTGTATCGCGGTTGTACTGCGTTATATTATACTGCCAAATCTCGCTCACGGTTAATATTTTATACCCGCACGCAATAGCTTTTCGCAATTCATCCACTACCCAAGTACCGCTAAACACACGCTCCGCGGGGTCTTCATGAGGACACGCGTCCTGGTTCATTGTTTCGCAACAGCTACGACATAACCCGAATAACAGGCGCTGATGCATTCGCACCGGCAGCACCGGATGATAAAGATTTTGCGGTGGAAGCACTGTACATTTAACAAGGCCCTCGACGCGGGAAAGACTGATATTATTTTCGGGACCTGTCAGCGCCCTGCACTCGTCGCCGACGTATACCGTTGGATGGCCCACCGGATATTTGCCGTACTTGCAGATGTATGGGTACAAAGAACAAACGTCAACATATCGTATCTGCTCCCCGTCTTTCACGTCGTACAGAGTGACCATGTTTTCCGTGCGACCACCGAAAAAAGCATCGCGCGGATTGAGAGGCTCCGCTCGAACCAGAGGGTGATCACTCACAAAAGCGCTCATCTCTAAATCTGTTTTTATCATCCGGTCATACGCGCACTCCCAAATCTCGGTTAACGTGTAGCCGCTTGAGCGGATTCTCTGCGATATAGCGTTTGTTCTCTCGAGACGCTCGTTCAGTGTATCACCGTCGCCTTGTACACGGTCTCTGTTTACAGTGAAACAGCTCAAACACCCGTGCCAATAGCAACCGTGAAACTGTAACACGTGGGCTGAATCAGGTGTTTCGTAGTAACCGTCTACTAATAAATTTTGAGGCAATTTAAACTCGCGCGAGCGTCCTGCGTGAATGATACGACGATTTAAAGAATGCTCCATCCACACGAGCCAAGAGACCGCTTTTTTTGACTGATTGTGAGCCCATCTGTAACCGCCCGTAGGTATAATACCGATCGTGTTAGGTTTTAAAAAATTTTTTCGAAAGATTTGAAAGCAGGCGGACGCGATTGTTGTGTTTTCGCTAAACGGGCAAACGCGTCCGCTGTCCTTGAACATTTTCCGGAAAACCACACAGGCCTGTCTCAATATCGTAACGTCGTTTTTACAATAGGTTATGAGCTCGTTTGAAAAGTTAAATACATAAGAGGCATTCTTTAACTCGTTATACCATGCAAAAAAACGCTCGCGTTCCTCCGGGCGCATAGTGTCGGGAGAGTAATCGGCCGCAGGCGGCATCGGCCCAATATAATTTTGATTCTCGGGCCTATTGAACAGATGCGGAAAAGATCCTTTGGCGAGAGCAGTTTTTAGACCGAAAGATTTAGGCAGTGCACTCAGAGGCATGTGAAAGTAGTTCAAGCTGTCGAGAAACACGAGTTTGCCAATGCGCATTGTGATGATTTTAGTGCCGTTCATTATTAAAGAAGGGAGCTGCGTTTTTTTCTCCTCGATGAGGTAGCGCAGGATAAACTGGGCGTCGAAACCACCGGCGTTATGGGCTATTAAAAATACGTGAGAGAAGTTCGGCATACTCTGTATGGCTAACTCCACAAGTTGACACACAGGGTTCGTCCTAAATATAAACTCGTGATCCCCGCAATACTCGCACGGCTCGTCTATAGAAGCATTATCGCAGCACTTGGTGCAGACACGTTGAGCTACGCAAAGATTCGGTTCGTGAACGCGCGTTGTAGGATCACCTTTTACAGGGGTACACTGCTGCGTTTCAAAATCATAGAATATGAATATGTTCTCTATTGGCCTCTCATCGACGCGAATAGGCCTCATATAGCACAGGCGATTATAGGGGTGCCGCGATTTACAGGTTTTACAGAAACCCTCCCCGCACACATGCGTCTTTTTCTCTAAAGGCCTTATCGCGCGAAAGCAGTTACGGCACCGCTGAAGAGATTCGCAAACAGTGTTTACCCTGTGTTTACGACGGATGGTAACAGCCCTGTGATTTTCTAAACATTGCTCCCCAAAAAAATCGCGGTTACATGTCTCGCATCTGATCGCGGCAGCTGCTCCCAGAGCGTAGGGCGGTGCTTGAAGGCAGCGAGGGCATTTCTTTTTTAAACATCTATGATCCCGACGAGAACGAGCGTTACAGATTGCGCAGAAGTTTAAGCTGCCTACAGCACCACGCAGATTCAAGATAGGCTGGAAATGATGCGACCGCTCATAATACAGAATGTATAACGTGTGCTGGACTGAGCCTACTGTATCCATAACCGTCTGTGTACCGTCAAACACCGGTCTTTCGCGTCGCCCCAAAGTCAAAAACTCGAAAACCACGATAGCTAACCCCTCGCGAGCCAAATAATTCTGGTATATAGCAATTTCGCGCATACCGCAGCCAGCGGGCTGTATAACAACATTTGCGCTTCTCGTGAGCTCAAGCGCCGCCTCTTTTTGAAGCGACCCGTTAATCTGTCGTATACGCTGCCATCTAGAATGCAGAGCCCCCGAGCGTATCTCACCCCTTTCCGCGTACGCGCGTGCTGTTACTAACGAGCGCGGTAGACACAGATTGTCGGTATTTCGAATCGTTAAAATTGATTTTTAGCAACGCCCTCGTGTGTCAAACCTTTTCGCCCCCTACCCTCCAAACCTTTAACGATACATACTTTTATATGGAAAGAATCATTAATATCCAGAGACGCTGCACTTTGAGCTATGTTTGTTATTAATTGCCAGATATCTACAAATGTATAGGCGCGGACAGGGCGGAATGAAAGCCAGACGGGGCCGTGCGCTAAGCAGCTCGCGGAGAACGAGATCCCCGCGTAGTCACCACCCTCACAGTGACTCGTGAGATGCGTCAGAAGATCGCGGAATGCTCCTTCAAGCCATGCTGTCACGTTTGCGCCAGCTTGAGGTTGGCGGATACGCAGTGTTATCTCCCGACCACGTAGTCGAAAACGTTTGAAATAACGAGCTGTATCGTGCGCAATGATGATCCGCCCTCCCGGGGGTTGCACATCCCCGAAAGCCTCGCACCCCTGTGTATTGCGCGTTCTCCCCCCGCCCGTTTGTATATCTGTAATCAAACAAAAGCGTGAGTTATAGGGTAGAGATCGCTGATAAAAAGGCATATTGTAACTTTAGTGTACCTCGTACTAATCGCGGTACGCCAATAACGAGACAGCTGACGAGTCAGCTGACGAGTACCCTGTGTTAAATATAATAAAGCCTTTTAAACATATCCTGCATTTACCGCAAGGGTTAGAGATAAAGAGAGAGAGAAAGCGCGCGAGTGAGGGAGAAAGAGAGAGAAGACATTATTATTTCTTTACCTGAATCACACTCCATCAGCTCTTGAAACCATAGGCCGAAGCGTCTAGCTTCTAATCGCTCCTCGTTTAGACGCTCCTCCTCCTCCCCCTCCTCCTCCTCCTCCGCCTGTTGAGCGTCCAGCGGATACACCCCCAGCTGATTCTCGGGTTGTACGAGGTCATCATCTTCCTGCTGACGATGGTGGTGATACGATGGACCCGCTATCGCTCCGTCGTCATCGTTAGCTCTGGTGTGCCGGTACACAGCTGTTTGGGTTATTTCATAATTTCTGTTTATTAACGAGGTTTATTTTTATTTTATTATCGCTGTACGGCTATGCTTACCCAGTATATCAGACCGATCGCTAAACATCAAGGAGGGGTTGAGAATAGTCGACGCCTCGTCGTCATCAAATTCGGGCTGCAGCGGTACCGGCTCGGCCGAGGTTGCCGAGGTGCTCGCTCTAGGCTCTTCCTCGGCCCTCTCCTCATGCTGCGGTTCTGAAAAACACCGCGCCAGTAGCTTTTATATCTAAAAACGAGAATCGCTGATAATAATGCCAAAACAGAGTTGAATACACACGGTAGAGGGCGGTTTGATGCTCTAGATCCGCTTCCTGCGCAGCTCTCGTCGTCTCAGCGAGAGCCTCTTCTTCTTCGTCACTCACAGCGTCGTAAAACGGCCGATATATGGTAAAATGCTGCGGTATCGTCTCGGCCGGGGCTGCCGAGGTGCTCGCTCTAGGTTCTTCCCCCACCCCCTCCTCGTGCAACGGTTCTGGAAAAATACCGCCCCCGTGGTTTTTACGTCTAAAAACGAAAATCGCGGATGATAATGCCAAAGCAGAGTTGAATACGTACGGTAGAGGGCTGTTTGACGCTCTAGATCCGTTTCCTCCACAGCTCTCGTCGCCTCAGCGAGAGCCTCTTTTTCGTCACTCCCCGCATCGTAAAACTGCCGATAGCCTATGGTAAAAAAAAAATAGCTGTTGTATTGCTAATCGCCAACAACAGTGATTTATCGTGATAATGGTACTTACATCTGATTTCACCGACAAGGCCTCTTACGCGGGGGGCTTCTAAAACACCGCGGCGCTGTAACTCGTCATACACAGCATCCAGCACTCGTTGACCACTTAATATGCCTCTGTTATAGGCCACCACTAGAGCACGTAAAGGGGCCCACCAGATCACGTATTTAAGTCTGTTCACGAGTCGAGCACCCGATAAACGCAGCAACTCGTAACACCATAGGTCGTTACACCGGCGTCTCAGCTGAGCGCTATGCGGTTTTGTTAGACGTAAAAGACCCAAAATACAAGAACGCACTGATTCATCCGACATTGTAAGGGGTGATCGTTAAATACCGTTCTATATGACGGTTGAATCGCTACTGTCATATCTCGAGCGAGAAGATAGGTGTGAATCATGATTAAAATGCTAGCGATACTTTTTTCAAGACAGCAAAGGAGCAGTCGCTGAAGTTTAACAGTACTCTGCATGGTCCCCGGTGTTTGCGTGAAAAAGCACGCGCACGAGTGAGACAGCTTTGTTTAGCCCTGCAAGCATATTTCCGAGCATATTGCTCCATCTTCTGTATAGCATCTTCTCCCGAAGACCGAGCTGTGTCTTTAGCCCTCGGAGATACGCTCTTCATAAGTGAATCGGCTGAAGTCGCAAAATAGCATATAATAAAGAATATATATTGATGGGGATTTGTTTAGAGGCATCAAGAGGCTGCAGCCGTATGTGTAATCCCGACAGTTCTGTATAAAGCATCGCGTCTTACGGTAGAGCGAGAGAGAGGACTGCTCACTAAAGGATCGGTATGATGAGAGTGAGCGAGACGGCATACGTCATCACTGCTACAGCTTTGAAGAGTTGTGCCTCTACATCTAGCGAGAGAGCAAGTGAGAGAATGAGCGGTGTCGCGAGTGTGAGCGAGAGGGCATATGCTGTTGCTGCTGCTCTCGCGCGCTTCACAAGAGAGAGAGTGAGCGAGAAAATGTATCATGTCTCCAGGTGTGGGCGAGAGGCTGTGCTCTATCCATGTTACAGCTCTGGAGCGCTCGGCCGATGCACGTGCAATTCTGATGACACTGCACGACGACGTCGCGAGAGCGCAGGGCCTCGCATCTCATGAGAGCGCAAGCGAGAGGGCTTATCATGGCACGGGAGCGAGTGAGATAGCATGCTCTATCATTGCCGCGACTCTCAGATGCTCGAGTATCGGGCCCCACGAGAGAGAAAGAGAGAGAGAGAGGATGTATCATGATGTTGGAGCGAGCGAGACGGTATATGATATCACTGCTACAGCTGTGAAGCGCTGTGTCTCTACGGCTAGCGAAAGAGCGGGTGAGAGAATGAGCGGTGTCGCGAGTGTGAGCGAGAGGGCATATGCTGTTGCTGCTGCTCTCGCGCGCTTCACAAGAGAGAGAGTGCGCGAGAAAATGTATCATGTCTCCAGGTGTGGGCGAGAGGCTGTGCTCTATCCATGTTACAGCTCTGGAGCGCTCGGCCGATGCACGTGCAATTCTGATGACGCTGCACGACGGCGTCGCGAGAGCGCAGGGCCTCGCATCTCATGAGAGAGCGAGCGAGAGGGCTTATCATGGCACGGGAGCGAGTGAGATAGCATGCTCTATCATTGCCGCGACTCTCAGATGCTCGAGTATCGGGCCCCACGAGAGAGAAAGAGAGAGAGGATGTATCATGATGTTGGAGCGAGCGAGACGGTATATGGTATCACTGCTACAGCTGTGAATCGCTGTGCCTCTACGGTTAGCGAAAGAGCGAGCGAGAGAATGAGCGGTGTCGCGAGTGTGAGCGAGAGGGCATATGCTGTTGCTGCTCTCGCGCTCGTGTGCTTCACAAGAGAGAGAGTGAGCGAGAAAATGTATCATGTCTCCAGGCGTGGGCGAGAGGCTGTGCTCTATCCACGTTACAGCTCTGGAGCGCTCGGCCGATGCACGTGCAATTCTGATGACACAGCACGACGGCGTCGCGAGAGCGCTGGGCCTCGCATCTCATGTGAGAGCGAGCGAGAGGGCTTATCACGACGCGGGTGCGAGCGAGATAGCATGCGCTATCATTGCCACGACTCTCAAATGTTCGCGTATTGTGCCTCGCGAGAGAGAAAGAGGATGTAGCATGACGTTGGAGCGAGGGAGACGGTATACACCATCGTTGCTGGCTGTTGCTTAAAGAACCAGTGCGATGCTATGACTTAAGGTCAATGCTACGATGACGTACTCCCCCGCCTGCTTAGAGGCTGTGCACGGTGAGCGCGAGGTACCGTATCTCGAGAGAGAGAGCGAGCGAGAGCGTATACGCTGACGCGTATGCTAGCACGAGAGCGAGTAAGAGGGTGCACGCCGTCGAGATTGCAGCCACGTGCAGTTTTGATGAAGCAGTGAATACCTCAAGCTCTCGCGAGGCATCGCGCCTCGCGAACGGTCTTATCTAAGCGCGAGAGCGAGCGAGAGGGCATGTGTGATTCCTTTGCCCCGTATACGAGGATGACTGCATCGGGCCGAGACGTCAGCTGTTTTACACCCCTCCTGTCCTTCTTTTACCCCTGCAATGATGTGCTCACCATAAGCACGTATTTGCATGAACGTCTTAGCCGTCAGTCTTCAGCCGAACCGTGCGCGAGTATCTCGTCCCGGCCTCTTTTATATATACCGCTCCTCTACAAGTTTTTTCTTTTTTTTATTTTTTCACCAAAATGTATCCGCGCTACCGGGATTATGAGTTTTTGTGCCACTCGTTTACGTGCCGTGTCATACGGTTCTTGAGCGTCGCGTCCCTATACGTCCGTACCGACGCTCTTGAACAACTGTACCTCCACGTGGTAAATTTAATGCACAGTGAGTTTATAGACAGGAGGTTGGGCCGGCCCATCCAGCGCGAGGAGGCAACGCCGGGTGTGTGCTGTGTGGTTGTATTGCGGGGCTCGCGTATTGCGTACCGCGGGGAGGTCGTGTACTGCGATAGCGGTGACTTTGTCGAGGTGCATCTGGTGGATCATGGTGACAGTGAGTTTTACGAGTTAAACTGCCTGTACCACCCGTCAGCGGCATTAGAGGCAATACCGGCGCTCGTGCTAGAGTGCTCCCTCCGCAGCGTCGCCTACTTAGAGGCCTTCCATTATCCGGCCCATGAGATGGAGGCGCTGTGCGAGGGGCCTCTTACGGCTAGGGCCGTGGGCCCTCCTACACGCCACCCCCTGAGCATCCAGCTGTTTGACGAGGACGGCCGGGAGCTCGGGGGTGTTCTCGTGGACGAGTTACCGGACGGCTATCGCGGCTACGACGAAGGGGCTGAAGACGGGCTCGTCGGCGTTGCTGCAGCCCCTGACGACCCTGAGGAGTTGTGTGTGTGTGTGTGTGTGTGTGTGTGTGTGTGTGTGTGTGTGTGTGTGCGCGCGCGCGCGCGCGCGTGAAAAAAACAGTGGCGTGCGAGCCAGCGCCGTGGAGTCTGGATCGGGGCGAGAGAGAGAGGCACGTCACCCTGTTAAGTTTCTCGATATATATTTTTTATTTTTAATTTTTTCTTTTTAATTTTTATTTTTTATTTTTATTTTCTGCTTTTTTTTTTATCCCTTTTAAAAATAAAATTAATATAGAGAGAGAGATTTTTTATTTTATATTTTTTCAGAAATATAAAGAAATATAAAAATAAAAAAAAATATATACCTGAAAAAACGATGGTGCACTATGGCGACACGCTCATCCCCCTCCGCACACCCGCAAACCTCTCGCCCACAACGCCGGCCGCTCGGCCTAGTGGGGGAAAGGAGTGGGGATAGGAGTGGGGATAGGAGTGGGGGTCGCCATAGTGCACCACCTACTACTGTCGGAAATAAAGATGGCCGCCCAAACCCAAACGGTCAGTAATGAAGATGGCCGCCCAAACACTCGGTAATAAAGATAGCCACTCTAACCCAAACAAACCTAAACGGTCGGTAATAAAGATAGCCGCCCAAACCCAAACGGTCGCTAATAAAGATGGCCTCCCAAACACAAACAAACCCAAACAAACCCAAACAGCCCCAAACAAACCCAAACATGTGATCGAACTGAGCTCAAACCCAAACATGTGATCGAACTGAGCTCAAACCCAAACAGTCGGTAATAAAGATGGCCGCCCAAACCCAAACGGTCGGTATTAAAAATGGCCGCATAAACCCAAACAAACCCAAACATGTAATCGAATTGAGCTCAACCCCAAACAAACCCAGACAGTCGTTAAGGCAGTTTCCCAAACCCAAACAGTCATTAAGGCAGTTTTCCCAAACCCAAACATCGAACTGAGCTCAAACCCAAACTGAGCTCAAACATTCAAAGTCCCGCGCGCCCATAGATGGCGATCTGGCTAGTGGAGATCTCGTGTGCGGAGTCACGGCTGACCGAGCATATAAGGCAGCGCGTAGCGCTTGGATTTCGTTGAGCGACTATGGTAAGTATATCCCACAATAATGCTCTCATGTACCTTTTTGTTCTTTTACAGGTGTGGTGGCCACGAGTGGGCCCCTCGCTTGGCCGCGGTCAGTAATAAAGATGGCCGCTCTACGAATCGGTAGTCCGGTCGACTGGATGGTCTGCTCCACCCGTCGGTAAAACAGATTCCTCGGTGGGAGATTCGAACGCTGTATTTTTGGCTGGACATTTGAACTTTGTAGTTTTGGCGGGAGATTCGAACGCTGTATTTTTGGCTGGACATTTGAACTCTGTTATTTTGGTGGGGGAGATTCGTTCGCTATGTTTTTGGCGGGGGCATTGGACCTCTATAGTTTTGGCGGGAGATTCGAACGCTGTATTTTTGGCGGGACATTTAAACTCTGTAGTTTTGGCGGGACGTTGAACTCTGTTATTTTGGTGGGGAGATTCGAACGCTACGTTTTTGGCGGGGCATTTGACCTTTATAGTTTTGGCGAGAGATTTGAACTGTGTAGTTTTGGCGGGAAATTTGAACTGTGTAGTTTTGGCGGGGGAGATCCGAACGCTGTATTTTTGGCGGGACTTTTGAACTCTGTTATTTTGGTGGGGGAGATTCGAACGGTGTATTTTTGGCGGGACTTTTGAACTCTGTTATTTTGGTGGGGAGATTCGAACGCTACGTTTTTGGCGGGGCATTTGACCTTTATAGTTTTGGCGAGAGATTTGAACTGTGTAGTTTTGGCGGGAAATTTGAACTGTGTAGTTTTGGCGGGGGAGATCCGAACGCTGTATTTTTGGCGGGACTTTTGAACTCTGTTATTTTGGTGGGGGAGATTCGTTCGATATGTTTTTGGCGGGGCATTTGACCTCTATAGTTTTTGCGGGAAATTTGAACTGTGTAGTTTTGGCGGGAGATTCGAACGCTGTATTTTGGCGGGACATTTAAACTTCGTAGTTTTGGCGGGAGATTCAAATGTTTTGACGGGAACTCGAACTGTCAGTCATAAAATTCTTTACTCTGTTGTTTCGGCGGGAGATTCAAATGTTCTGACGGGGGTCCGAACTATCAGTAACTAAAACCCCAGACTGTTGGAGGATGAGCAGATAAGTCGAGACTGAAAGTGCTCGAACGATCTTAGAGGTGATGACTTAACTATCGGAATATGCAGACCCGTGCGCGTCTCCATCCAGCGTCCTGCATTACCGATTGTCTCCAGGGGAAACCCCGAATCCGTACGAGGTATCCCGGAGACGCTAGGGGCGGACGCTGGGGCACTGTTCTGAACTAATCTCTCTCTATCCGAGATCCTAATTACGCGCCTCAGGATAGACAACTATCAGGATAGTTGAGGTTAGTCTTCTGTCACTGAGGATAGTCAGCGAGGTTAGGATAGTTGAGCTTGGGATAGTCATGATAGTTGAGGTTAGGAAAGTCATCTATCACAAGAGTTGAGGTTAGTCAGCTGTCACGATAGTGAAGATTAGGATAGTCACGATAGTTGAGGTTAGCCAACTGTCAGGTTAGAATAGGCACGAGCGGGATATTCAAAGTGCAGGCTATTTGTCGTTAATGACCCACCAAACGCAGAATCTCATTGGCTGAGACCCAGGGCGGAATCCCATTGGGGGAGACACGAACAGAATCTGATTGGCGGAGACACGAACAGAATCCCATTGGCGGAGACACGAACCCACCGTCGGAATGGTCTAACGTGTGGTGGAGATTCGGCTATTGGGAATGCAGATTCCACACCCCCCTCCCGATAGAGCTGTGGCGAACACTGCAGCGGGAGATTCGAAGTATTGGCGATCAGGTCAAAATAACCAGTTGGGCGAGGATAGCCAACCATTTAGATAGTCAGCGATCAGAATAGACAGCTATCAAGATGGCCGACTAACGATCAGGGATAGCCAACCAACTGTCCCCTACCGAACGAATCCTATTGGTGGACAGCGAACCCAGATCCCCATTGGTGGACGGCGAACCCACATCCCATTGGTGGATTGGCGAATCCCATTGGTGGACGGCGAATCCCATTGGTGGACCATCAGAATAGTTGCAGTCACGTGGTGGGGACAGTCGGAATACTCAGGTGGACTTCCCCCACCCGATAGAGCCAACTGTGGAGCCGCTCCCGCGGCGCGATCAGGATAGCCAATTATGAGAGTAGCTGGAATACTCAATCGGCAACCATCTGGATAGTCAACGATAAAGATGTCCAAACACAGATGTTCGAACGGTGGGAATATCAGGGATGAGGATAGCCAACTGGCGCCTACCAAACGAAACCCATTGGTGGACAGCGTCTCCAGAGCAGAATGGACAGCCAACTATCGCGATAATCAAGGTTAGGATCGGGGTCGCGGGCAGTTCCACTTATCTGCTGCGCAAGCATACGAGAGATGGCTGGGGGAAGAAATTCGAGCATAGCGCCACTGCTGTCCGGATAGTTGATTCGAGATCACCCGCTGCGTGGTGACTCTTTTCCGGTGCTGCCAGGATAGCCGAGTGTCAGGATAGTTTGCGAACTAACGTTGAAGTTGACTATTGGAATAGTTGGAGTTAACTATTGGAATAGTTGAAGTGAACTATCGGAATAGTTAAGAAACGGACCGTGAAAGCGCGCCTGACCGGTTTTGGTATAAATATACCGGGCACTGCGTGACTTTGCGCAGTTCATCATGGTTGGTCGAAGCGACGAGTTCCGTCGTATAAAGCGAACGCTCTGCCAGCTGGAAAATTTTCCATCTCATTAGGCTCCTTACTTGCATTAACAAGACGTTCGAGCGGCTCGACGTTTGGTTTGAATGTTTCGGTGAGAGTTCTCTCCCTCGATTGTTTATCCCCCATCTGGATCATGTACTTGCGTTTAACAGCATCTCTTATTTTTTCCAGCTGGCAGAGCGTTCTCTTTATACGACGGAACTCGTCGCACGCAGTGCCCGGTATATTTATACCAAAACCGGTCAGGCGCGCTTTCACGGTCCGTTTCTTAACTATTCCGATAGTTCACTTCAACTATTCCAATAGTTAACTCCAACTATTCCAATAGTCAACTATTCCGATAGTCAACTATTCCGATAGTTAACTTCAACGTTAGTTCGCAAACTATCCTGACACTCGGCTATCCTGGCAGCACCGGAAAAGAGTCACCACGCAGCGGGTGATCTCGAATCAACTATCCGGACAGCAGTGGCGCTATGCTCGAATTTCTTCCCCCAGCCATCTCTCGTATGCTTGCGCAGCAGATAAGTGGAACTGCCCGCGACCCCGATCCTAACCTAGATTATCGCGATAGTTGGCTGTCCATTCTGCTCTGGAGACGCTGTCCACCAATGGGTTTCGTTTGGTAGGCGCCAGTTGGCTATCCTCATCCCTGATATTCCCACCGTTCGAACATCTGTGTTTGGACATCTTTATCGTTGACTATCCAGATGGTTGCCGATTGAGTATTCCAGCTACTCTCATAATTGGCTATCCTGATCGCGCCGCGGGAGCGGCTCCACAGTTGGCTCTATCGGGTGGGGGAAGTCCACCTGAGTATTCCGACTGTCCCCACCACGTGACTGCAACTATTCTGATGGTCCACCAATGGGATTCGCCGTCCACCAATGGGATTCGCCAATCCACCAATGGGATGTGGGTTCGCCGTCCACCAATGGGGATCTGGGTTCGCTGTCCACCAATAGGATTCGTTCGGTAGGGGACAGTTGGTTGGCTATCCCTGATCGTTAGTCGGCCATCTTGATAGCTGTCTATTCTGATCGCTGACTATCCAAATGGTTGACTATCCTTGCCCAACTGGTTATTTTGACCTGATCGCCAATACTTCGAATCTCCCGCTGCAGTGTTCGCCACAGCTCTATCGGGAGGGGGGTGTGGAATCTGCATTCCCAATAGCCGAATCCCCACCACACGTTAGACCATTCCGACGGTGAGTTCGTGTCTCCCCCAATGGGATTCCGCCCTGGGTCTCAGCCAATGAGATTCTGCGTTTGGTGGGTCATTAACGACAAATAGCCTGCACTTTGAATATCCCGCTCGTGCCTATTCTAACCTGACAGTTGGCTAACCTCAACTATCGTGACTATCCTAATCTTAACTATCGTGACAGCTGACTAACCTCAACTCTTGTGATAGATGACTTTCCTAACCTCAACTATCGTGACTATCCCAAGCTCAACTATCCTAACCTCGCTGACTATCCTCAGTGACAGAAGACTCACCTCAACTATCCTGATAGTTGTCTATCCTGAGGCGCGTAATTAGGATCTCGGATAGATTGATTGATTGATTGATTAACATTTATTATGCCGCGGAGTATACTCCAAAGGGCAAAAGATAAGAAATTATACAAGCAAAGACAAATGAAGCTATATAATAACAAAAATATAAAGTAACATAATATAAAATATAATGTAAAATAAAATATAATATAAAATAAAATGTAATAATGAAGTTGATACACAGCATGAAGAAAACAGACGAAGGAGGTACATACTAAGAGTAGATGCCAAGTAAAATTAAAATCAAAATAATCAAAACAAATGTCGAAGATTAGTATAGTAAAATAAAGTAAAGTAGATTAGTTCAGAACAGTGCCCCAGCGTCTGCCCCTAGCGTCTCCGGGATACCCCGTACGGATTCGGGGTTTCCCCTGGAGGCAGTCGGTAATGCAGGACGCTGGCTGGAGACGCGCACGGGTCTGCATATTCCGATAGTTAAGTCATCACCTCTAAGATCGTTCGAGCACTTTCAGTCTCGACTTATCCGCTCATCCTCCAACAGTCTGGGGTTTTAGTTACTCATACTTCGGACCCCCGTCAAAACATTTGAATCTCCCGCCGAAACAACAGAGTAAAGAATTTTATGACTGACAGTTCGAGTTCCCGTCAAAACATTTGAATCTCCCGCCAAAACTACGAAGTTTAAATGTCCCGCCAAAATACAGCGTTCGAATCTCCCGCCAAAACTACACAGTTCAAATTTCCCGCAAAAACTATAGAGGTCAAATGCCCCGCCAAAAACATATCGAACGAATCTCCCCCACCAAAATAACAGAGTTCAAAAGTCCCGCCAAAAATACAGCGTTCGGATCTCCCCCGCCACAACTACACAGTTCAAATTTCCCGCCAAAACTACACAGTTCAAATCTCTCGCCAAAACTATAAAGGTCAAATGCCCCGCCAAAAACGTAGCGTTCGAATCTCCCCACCAAAATAACAGAGTTCAACGTCCCGCCAAAACTACATAGTTTAAATGTCCCGCCAAAAATGCAGCGTTCGAATCTGCCGCCAAAACTATAGAGGTCCAATGCCCCCCGTCAAAAACATAGTGAACGAATCTCCCCCACCAAAATAACAGAGTTCAAAAGTCCCGCCAAAAATACAGCGTTCGGATCTCCCCCGCCAAAACTACACAGTTCAAATTTCCCGCCAAAACTACACAGTTCAAATCTCTCACCAAAACTATAAAGGTCAAATGCCCCGCCAAAAACGTAGCGTTCGAATCTCCCCACCAAAATAACAGAGTTCAACGTCCCGCCAAAACTACAGAGTTTAAATGTCTCGCCAAAAATGCAGCGTTCGAATCTGCCGCCAAAACTATAGAGGTCCAATATCCCCCGTCAAAAACATAGCGAACGAATCTCCATCACCATAATAACAGAGTTCAAAAGTCCCGCCAAAAATACAGCGTTCGGATCTCCCCCGCCAAAACTACACAGTTCAAATTTCCCGCCAAAACTACACAGTTCAAATCTCTCGCCAAAACTATAAAGGTTAAATGCCCCGCCAAAAACGTAGCGTTTGAATCTCCCCACCAAGGGTGCGTTCGGGGAGTCACTATTAGCGCAATCTAGCGCTAAAATCTGTTCACGGAGCCCGACGGTAGTGCCATCAAACGCATTCGTGACGTCATCAACTGTGGTGCGTGACGTCATAACGAAGCACTGTCAACGCTATTCCTTCGGAGGTAGTGTGATGGTGGCGTCAGTGTTCGCAGCCTCCGTGAACGTGAACTGGAACACTATCGCTACGAATTGCACCCCGCGTGATTATCATAACCAATCATAACCTTCACCGCATTTATGATTATAAAAGGATAAAAACGATCGCAAAATGGATAATTCGGTTGCAGTGGTTTTGCAAGATTGTAATACTCAGAAAGAATACACACTACAGTTATCTCCTAATACTGCCTTAAGAGCACATAACGGTAAGTTTCCCTATGCTTTAAAAGCTAACCGAGAACTAATCGCACTAATCTTATGATTATTATTTCTTCTCAATTTTCTTATTTATCATATAAATTTCTTATTTTTTTGGCAATAAATATTGACGGAATTTCAAAGCCCGATTCCTTTTCGTGTGTGTGTTTTGTGTAATTTCGCACAATTGATATGGTATTGGGATTTCCCATAATCATTGTTACGTTCTTTCTTTTTAATAACCAATTTTTTAATCCATTTTATATCCTTGGATGTCCTTTTTAATTGTTCTCCTCTGTATGTATTGCATACAGATCTGGCTTTTGCAACCACTCTTTTGAATGTTGCCCGACAGGCATGCGATCCAGGTGTTGCAGGCGGGGGTGAGAATTTTTGCTTCGCTATGCCATCACTATAAAAATCTCCGTTAATCAATACATATCTGAAAAAATAAAACCTTTCCAAAATTCATTTATAATCTCATTATCAATTTTTAGGGGCTTCTCAAGATACAAATAACATGATTGATGCTTCGGACGATATGATATTTGGTACGTTATAAATGGATTTTAATCTATGATCAATAGTCACGGGTATATGATTGGAATATGGTTTTGAATTAATTGAAAATACTTACTTTACAGACGCTGCACAGGATGCTATACTTTCCCAGGATGGAGATGAGCCAATGAGCCAGAACTCATCTATCGAAAACAAAGAAAGTTAGTAAATTCTGCAATATTAAGCATTTCTATATGTTCAGTTTCCGTATTGTTGTGTTTGATTTGTTTGATTCATATTACAGACTTCAGATGGTCCGATTCAGCAATAATGTTGTTGCTGGAGGAATATCGGTTGCGCGAGACTTCCATGTCTTCAGGCAAAATCAGCCATGTCAAAGCATGGAAGGAAATAGCGGCAGTAATAGAAGAAAAAGGATATGCTGTGTCCGGTAGACAATGCATGACAAGACTCAATACCATGAAACGGACATTCAAAACAATCAAGGACCACAACGGAAGATCAGGAAATAACAGGCGCAGCTGGAAATACTTAGATGTGAGGATTATTATAATTAATTTTACCTTGTTTTCAAATAAAAGTCTCGGCACAGTCATTTTCAAAAGTTGACTCTCTTTTACATTTCTACCGCCCCTTCAAAAGAAATATTAATATTTATTTTCGGGTGATGGAAGATCTCATTGGTAAAAAAACATACATGTCTCCACTAGCAACTATTTCCTCTACAGCCCCTTCCTCTGCAGCTCCTACAAGTGACAGTGGCGAAAGTTGCACAATTGCCTGTACATCCCCATCAGTTTCCGGTCAGTAACTATAATTAATTATGTATATGTCAATATTTATTGTTTTTTGCGTATTATTGAATATATGTATGAACTTTTCTAGGCAAACGTAAAGCATCCGACGCAGTGGACAGACTTATAGAAAGCCGCCGTATAGCTGAGGAAGGGAAAGAGAGGCGTCACAGAGAAAGGATTGAAATGCAAAACAAAATGATCGATATCCTTGGCAAATTTGTAACAGAACAGTAATTTATTGAGAAACTTAAAAATGTGATAACTGATCTCAGTACTGTGATAATAGATAAAACGTCAAATATATTTTGATCTAGTCTGGATTCTTGTTAAATGTATAGTGTTTGTATTATTTTATTTTCAACCTCCACAGTATTTGCCATTGACATTTTTGATTAAGTTTACATTTTGAAAGTTTTGCTTTTATACAGAATTTTATATTTAGCAACGAAAAGGATGCTTCTTTTTTCTATTAGTATAGTTATGAATGGAACGGACGTTTGTTCGTACTACTATCGATCTAGACGATATCGAATATGAATTTCTAAGCTTTAACATTTAACGCTCTAAAGCTATCAGGTACCATTCATTTCGGTTTTATCTTTTATGCTTTATAATACTTCAGACAATTTTATTATACATCTTATTTTTTTTTATAGACATTTGTTTTATACATCTTGGACCAAGTTAAGAGGCGCTACACATTTCTTATGTGTAATTGTCCTGCTATCGTATCTCGTTTTATCGAGCCTGTATTCACAGCATTACGAACTCTTTCATTATCATCAGCCATTTCACAGTCCATAATTTCTTCCTCCTCCACTTCTATGTTTAGATCGTTATCTCTTGTCAAACATATATTGTGTAAGACGCAGCAGGCAAGAACATGTTTTGGAATCTTAATGACTCGATCAACTGCGAGTACGGTAAGCAGACTTCGAAAACGTCCTTTTAGAAGTCCGAAGGCTCTTTCTATTGCAATTCTTGCAGAAGATTGCGAAAAATTATAATTACGTTGTCTCTCAGTCAAATGTCCATTATCACGATATGGCGTTAACAAGTTTTCATGCAATTTATATGCAGAATCTCCAACCAAATGACACTGCTGAGGAAATTTGAGTAAGTTGCCGAAATAGGATGGAACTTCAGAAAGGCGGAAAACTCTCTGGTCATGTACCGAACCTACGTGTCCTACGTAGCAATGAGTATACTGGCCTTTGTGATCGCAGATTGCCTGTAAAACATCATTCAGTGGATGTTAGTTTTATACATATAAAATAGCATAATAGATGTGCTAATTTTTTTCTTGGAAAAACTCGTAGAATGAAACACTATGATTTTCTTTCTCGCCACTTTCAGATAAACAAACCTATTATCAATCAAATATCAATTACTCGTATATTAGATATTAATATTTAAGCAAAAGACGATTACTTGAAGCTGGATTGAATGATGGCCTTTGCGGTTAACATAAGCTTCAGGATTGACTTTCGGAGCTGGTATCCTGATATGAGTGCCATCGATAGCACCAATGACTTTTGGGAATCCGCTAGAAGCTTCAAATCCTGCCCATACTTCCTCAACTTCTTCTCCAGTGGGCCATTTAATGACCAAAGGTGCTAGCTCAACCAAACTGTCAGTAACGCGTTGAGTACAGTACAGCGCAGTGCTTCTGCCAACATCAAATCGATCGGAAATTGATCTAAACACATAAGAAAACCGTAAACTTCCCCTAGGGAAAAAAAGGTTGGGACAAGTACATTGATGGTCTCTTGTTTCTGGATGACATAGAAAAAAGACTCAGAACCAGGAAAAAAATTCTATAGAAATAATAAACGAAAAATTGAAAAGTTCAAAAAAATTCAACAAAAATAAAAAATAATCGAAAAAAATTCTGTAAAGAAAAATAAAAAATTTTCAAAAAATTCATAAATATTGGACAAATGGAAAAATGTACTACCCAAGTTACATGCAGTATAAAAATGTATGATATCAATTGGAGGCCAAGTTTTTATTGATAATTTGGAATATTTATCCAACAAATCGGAAACTTTAATTGAAATTTATGATAATTATTTTCAAGAAAAAAGTTAATGAAAAAAAGTCATAACGGAAGTTACGTGCAGTACTAAAATGTATTATATCAATTCGAGGTCAAGTATTTATCAGTTATTCGAAATATAATCTCCGGCAACAAATGAGCGTTGAGAATCCTTGTCGGGCTCACAACGTTTTATCAAAATTACTAAAAAATGAATGAAAATAAAATCATTAAAAATTCACATGAAAATCATTCGTTACTTCAATAAGGTACACACTTTAAAGAATCGATTCCCCTCCGACTTTCAGGATCTCCTGGTATTATTCACAACATTCAACTTCGATTGGATCGGTACAAATTATGTTCAAATACGTCTTAAACGTACTTGTCCGGCCCATCACTTTTTATTCAAATTGCTCATTCGAAAACAAATCAGGACTGTTCTATAATGACAAATATAATAAAATCGATAGAAATAAAAATAATATCTCCAAGTAATTTGAACTTGATTGTTCGCAAGTTCGTATAGCAATATCCACTTCTCATTTTCTTCAGTGAACACATACCATTCGGTAAGAACCAATGAAAATGAGAAATAATCAGGCACATTACTAGAAATTTTCGAACCTACTCAGCCATGAAATGTTTTTTTTTTCTATAGTCACGTACACATTTTGATAAATATCACTAGTCGAGTACGACACGTGGATTCCTGGAATTTGGAGAAAAATGATTTTGTTGTGAATTATGACTCCATACAATATAAATAGATTAATCAACTTCATCTTTCATTTTCGTTTCATTTTGACATGAGTGATTCGAAGGAAAATTATTTTCTCGGGAATTACTGTTCCTTAATATTAACACATGCATTAACTTCGTTTTTGATTTGTTTTCGAATGAGCAATTTGAATAAAAAGTGATGGGCCGGACAAGTACGTTTAAGACGTATTTGAACATAATTTGTACCGATCCAATCGAAGTTGAATGTTGTGAATAATACCAGGAGATCCTGAAAGTCGGAGGGGAATCGATTCTTTAAAGTGTGTACCTTATTGAAGTAACGAATGATTTTCATGTGAATTTTTAATGATTTTATTTTCATTCATTTTTTAGTAATTTTGATAAAACGTTGTGAGCCCGACAAGGATTCTCAACGCTCATTTGTTGCCGGAGATTATATTTCGAATAACTGATAAATACTTGACCTCGAATTGATATAATACATTTTAGTACTGCACGTAACTTCCGTTATGACTTTTTTTCATTAACTTTTTTCTTGAAAATAATTATCATAAATTTCAATTAAAGTTTCCGATTTGTTGGATAAATATTCCAAATTATCAATAAAAACTTGGCCTCCAATTGATATCATACATTTTTATACTGCATGTAACTTGGATAGTACATTTTTCCATTTGTCCAATATTTATGAATTTTTTGAAAATTTTTTATTTTTCTTTACAGAATTTTTTTCGATTATTTTTTATTTTTGTTGAATTTTTTTGAACTTTTCAATTTTTCGTTTATTATTTCTATAGAATTTTTTTCCTGGTTCTGAGTCTTTTTTCTATGTCATCCAGAAACAAGAGACCATCAATGTACTTGTCCCAACCTTTTTTTCCCTAGGGGAAGTTTACGGTTTGATATCACGCCTTTTTTCTCAAAAGTTCCTCATTTATGTTATGACGGTTATAGGATTTTAGTATAAATTTCTATGAATTATTTGCTTAGTATATTTTTATAGATTCCATTCTCATACGAACAATTTTTATGGGATAATCTTTTTCATGAAATTATCAGCAAATAAGGGACCATAAATGTACTTTTCCCAATCTTATTTTCCCTCGGTATGATGTTTGGCTTATAAAGTTGGTTTCCACCATAAAAGACCAATTTTTCGTAAAAATTGTAGTGAAGATATTTCGTCACAAGACTGCCCTTGAACTTTGGCGATTTTTTTCCTTATACTCTAATATGTTATGCCTATTAGGAACTCAACAGCATAGAGGAATCCGGGATGATAGGCCCGAGAAATGAATTTCGGTTTATAATATTGGTTTCCACGTAAAAGACCAATTTTTCTTCAAAATTGTACTGAAAATATTTCGGCACTGGTTTGGTCTTGGACTTTGGTGATTTTTCTCCTTGTCTTCTAATATGTTTTGTCTATTGGGAACCGAAGAGCATGAAGAAATGCGTGTTGTGGGCCGTAATATGATTTTCGGCTTATAACGTTGGTTTCCACGAAATAAGATCTATTTTTCGTCAAAATTGTACTGGAAATATTTCGTCACCGGTCTGTCCTTGGCCTTTGCCGATTTTTTCCAAGTCTTCATACCAAGAAACAACTGACGTAAAGATTTCCTTAATAGAACAGATTTCATTTATCCCTTTTCTTCAAAATTCAAATGAAAGATAGATCAAATTCAAGACACGAAAAATCCAACAGATTTGCCCACTTTGAATGTCGCTTTTGCATTCTGAATCTAGAGATTTCATTTCATCCAAAACGTGCCCCCAATGAAATATATTTCCGAAGTTTGCAAGTGGCCGCTGAGATCCAATTATCCACAGTTTGATAGTTGCTGAAAAAAAGTACCTGAAAACTTCTAACATTTATTATGCCAGAACTCAAAGCAGCAAAAAAAACTAAGCGAACTTAATTCAACAGAGCAACAGAATTCAAAGACGTTTAAGGTACCTGCATTGGTTTTGGAGGAAAACCATTTCAGGACAATTCAGAAATGAATTTAGAAATTCGAAAACTCACAATGGAGTAGAAAAAGGAAAATTGAAGTATTTAGAAAAGCGGAAGACTTTTGTGATAAATTTTCTAGATTCCATGATACGGTTGGAGTAAATGATTTGAATGATTGGCACACATGCTGCAACACAGAAATATCAAAGTTTGGAAGTATTCGCTGTGTATCAGTCATACAAACTTCAATACTATTTGAAAAGGAACACTTAAAACCTTGCCGAACCAAGTTCCATTACATATTACCATAATCAAAGATAAGGGGTGATCCGTCGCATATATATTTATCCACAGAAATTTCAGAGTCAATGTATCTGCGCGATGAGCTTCGAAGACAGCAATTTCAAATCTATCCATAAATGAGCAACTGAAGACTTTTATAATCAATTTTTTACTTCATATACACTACCGTCGGAAAGTTTCCGGACAAAAATTGAAAAGAGAGCCGATACTATTTGTTGCGCCATTTTGCCGTTAAATGATGTAGGCAAATTTCCCTTGCGGCATTTCAAAATAGAAACATTTAGCTTTATTTTGGCCTATTTAAAAATTATGCACGATTTTTTTTACAGCCCCCACCGATTTTTGAAAACGACAATTTTTTGTCATTTTTTTGTTGACTTTCGAATGAACCCCGTTTATGATAAAAAATTGTTTCATGCATTTTTCGGATTAAAATCTTAAAGGGGGAAGCCTTAGCTTTAATTTCTTTTTTTATAAAGTTCTCTAGCATTTTTTTTTCTAAAGTTATAGTGTTTTTTATGCAAAATGGGATATTTTGAAAATTGCTCCGGAGCACGTAAACGATGAGGTTTACAAAAAAACCTCAAGAGGATAAAAAGTTGTAATATTTTATGGTAAAATCATACGAATTTTTTTAAATAGTTTTTTTTCAATTTTTTTTTCTTGATTTCCGGTGGGTGCTCGATTGTTATAAAAACCATTAATATGATTGAATAAAATTTTGTACTCACATTTTAAACTTTTGTCTCGTCGAAAAACCCTCCTCTCGCGGACAACACGGCCTTGACGAGACGTGGCATCCTCTCCACAAGCTTTTGGCAGGTCTCCTGGCTCGTTTCGTTCCACGCTTTCACGAGAGAGTCCCATAGATTTTCGGCGGACGAATGGGTGCCTTTACGTACTTGCCGATCTATCTCGTCCCACAAAAGCTCGATTGGATTAAGATCGGGCGACTGAGGAGGCCACTGCATAATCCGAAGATCGCCGCTATTTTGCTTCGACTCGAGGTATTTCGAGCAAAGTTTTGATGTGTGCTTTGGGTCGTTGTCTTGTTGGAAAACGAACCCTTTGCCAATCAGTCGTTTTCCGGACGGCAAAGCATGATTTTTTAAAATGGCATGGTATCCCTTCTGGTCCAGAATCCCTTTTACGCGATAGAGATCGCCTGCACCCGCGTACGAAAAACTGCCCCACACCATCACGGAACCGCCCCCGTGTTTCACCGTCGGGATCACACAATCAGAATGCATCTTCTCATGGGCTCCACGGCGAACGAAAACCCGACGTTTCCCTCCAAATATTTCAAATTTGGATTCGTCGGTCCACAAAACTTTTTTCCAGTCATCGATCGTCCAATTTTTGTGTTTGCGTGCCCAGTTAAGTCGCTTTTTTTTGTTACCACGACGCAAAAGTGGCTTTTTTGTTGCGACTCTCCTGTTTAACTGGGCACTGCTCAAACGATCTTTAACTGTCGTCACTGAAATTATTTTTTTCCGACTTTCGATGAACTGCGATCGGATATTAGTCGCCGTTAGCTTCCGATTCATTTTCGACAAAATAATCATCGACCGATCCTCCGCTTTTGTCGTCACACGAGGTCTCCCGGTACGTTTTCTGTCTCTGTTTGAGTTTGTCTCCCGAAATCGTTTTATCGTGTCATTTACGGTCGATTTCGCTACTTTTAATCTTTCCGAAATGTAACGAATCGTAAATCCTTCATTGCTGAGTATAATAATTGCCGCACGCTTTTCTACACTCACATTAGGGCCCTTTTTTTTACTCATTTTTTTCAAATCTTCGCGTTTTTTTTTGGCAACAAGATATCGCAGGCACGAACTCTTTACGATGCTCGCTGACGATGAGGTACTGAGGTGCAATAATTTTTCAATATTTTTCACGCCAATTACTTTGTTCTCTTCGTGTTTTCGAAGCAGAGCTTTGTTTACTTTTTGACTGCCTCGAGCTTCGAGGAGTCGCAGCGGTTTCGGAGCAAAAAGTAAACAAACTCTGCTTCGAAAACACGAAGAGAACAAAGTAGTTGGCGTGAAAAATATTGAAAAATTATTGCACCTCAGTACCTCATCGTCAGCGAGCATCGTAAAGAGTTCGTGCCTGCGATATCTTGTTGCCAAAAAAAAACGCGAAGATTTGAAAAAAATGAGTAAAAAAAAGGGCCCTAATGTGAGTGTAGAAAAGCGTGCGGCAATTATTGTACTCAGCAATGAAGGATTTACGATTCGTTACATTTCGGAAAGATTAAAAGTAGCGAAATCGACCGTAAATGACACGATAAAACGATTTCGGGAGACAAACTCAAACAGAGACAGAAAACGTACCGGGAGACCTCGTGTGACGACAAAAGCGGAGGATCGGTCGATGATTATTTTGTCGAAAATGAATCGGAAGCTAACGGCGACTAATATCCGATCGCAGTTCATCGAAAGTCGGAAAAAAATAATTTCAGTGACGACAGTTAAAGATCGTTTGAGCAGTGCCCAGTTAAACGGGAGAGTCGCAACAAAAAAGCCACTTTTGCGTCGTGGTAACAAAAAAAAGCGACTTAACTGGGCACGCAAACACAAAAATTGGACGATCGATGACTGGAAAAAAGTTTTGTGGACCGACGAATCCAAATTTGAAATATTTGGAGGGAAACGTCGGGTTTTCGTTCGCCGTGGAGCCCATGAGAAGATGCATTCTGATTGTGTGATCCCGACGGTGAAACACGGGGGCGGTTCCGTGATGGTGTGGGGCAGTTTTTCGTACGCGGGTGCAGGCGATCTCTATCGCGTAAAAGGGATTCTGGACCAGAAGGGATACCATGCCATTTTAAAAAATCATGCTTTGCCGTCCGGAAAACGACTGATTGGCAAAGGGTTCGTTTTCCAACAAGACAACGACCCAAAGCACACATCAAAACTTTGCTCGAAATACCTCGAGTCGAAGCAAAAGAGCGGCGATCTTCGGATTATGCAGTGGCCTCCTCAGTCGCCCGATCTTAATTCAATCGAGCTTTTGTGGGACGAGATAGATCGGCAAGTACGTAAAGGCACCCATTCGTCCGCCGAAAATCTATGGGACTCTCTCGTGAAAGCGTGGAACGAAACGAGCCAGGAGACCTGCCAAAAGCTTGTGGAGAGGATGCCACGTCTCGTCAAGGCCGTGTTGTCCGCGAGAGGAGGGTTTTTCGACGAGACAAAAGTTCAAAATGTGAGTACAAAATTTTATTCAATCATATTAATGGTTTTTATAACAATCGAGCACCCACCGGAAATCAAGAAAAAAAAATTGAAAAAAAACTATTTAAAAAAATTCGTATGATTTTACCATAAAATATTACAACTTTTTATCCTCTTGAGGTTTTTTTGTAAACCTCATCGTTTACGTGCTCCGGAGCAATTTTCAAAATATCCCATTTTGCATAAAAAACACTATAACTTTAGAAAAAAAATGCTAGAGAACTTTATAAAAAAAGAAATTAAAGCTAAGGCTTCCCCCTTTAAGATTTTAATCCGAAAAATGCATGAAACAATTTTTTATCATAAACGGGGTTCATTCGAAAGTCAACAAAAAAATGACAAAAAATTGTCGTTTTCAAAAATCGGTGGGGGCTGTAAAAAAAATCGTGCATAATTTTTAAATAGGCCAAAATAAAGCTAAATGTTTCTATTTTGAAATGCCGCAAGGGAAATTTGCCTACATCATTTAACGGCAAAATGGCGCAACAAATAGTATCGGCTCTCTTTTCAATTTTTGTCCGGAAACTTTCCGACGGTAGTGTATATGTTACAGTTAGAGTCAAAATGTAAAATGAATGGCACAGTATTTAAATTGTATAGTTTGCAGATTTTTGCAGTATGTCAATGATCCGAATTTACAGCATTATAATGAAAAGTTGTCAAAAGTCATGATGTTACATTAAAATGACATAGCGCACATTGCATTCAGCAATTCTGTAAGTTTCTGGGGATGTTGGTTGGCATTATATTTGATCGCATCCAAAACTGAGCAACAGTAGACTTATTCGAATGAATTTTTTTTATAATAATTCCATATTTGTAGTTTGCAAAGTGGAAATACTCAACATACATGTCATTCCATAAGTTTTGTTATCAAAATTTGTGTTTGCATACAGCATTCCCAAGATACGATTTTTCATATCATCAGCAAAATAAGCATCCAAAGACTTTTTGGAAGAAGTTTCAAAATTTATTACTCGACAGACCAGGTGGAAAAAGTATAACAACACTTATATCAACACCAGAAACTGTTTTAAGAATCTGATATATAAAATGTGCGATTGATGATCATAGTCGGAAACCACTTGAATCATGTTACCACAATCAGCATGAAGAAATAGTAGAAAAGTATAGGACACATATTAGGCAACCATTTAATACTATGTATCGATCCGCTGCAAACCGATGGAGTCAAAACAAGGATCGGAAAGAGCAGAGCCAAACTCAATAGGAAGCAAAATGTGGGAATATTCAAAAATACCGATGACACAAGAAATAAATTAGAAAACATTTATTCGATTGGAGTTTCTTACATTATATATATACTAACAGTTCTGTGTGTTCTTGTTTTATTAATTATCAACCATAATATTTCAGATCGCAAAAAGAAAATTTGACGTTATAGGTTGACGAACATTTTTTCTTACAACTTCCAGACCTATTTTGATAAACTGATTTGCCTTATTTATATTATTCACTAACTATGCGAACGTTTGCTACATTTGTCCCACACTTCGTAACGTCAAACCCCGGTCGGTTCGTTACCACACAGCTATCAAAGGGAACTCGTATATATGACGTACATTATTACACATGATATGTAATCACGCAACTGATGATATATTTACACTGGACAATATTCCGCGAACTCTGGTTTAATTGAAAGATTATCTCAGTTGACACTTATTTCCAATCGAACGAAATAATGAAATCTTGAAAAGTTTCGTTGACATATATATGAATCGCGCATTTTTTTATATGTTTTATTTGCACACACAGATCACAGTCTACATTTACGCGGCCGCTTTTATACCGGTTTAGTATACCACAAGTTTTAACAAAATATACATTAACCAATTTTCACTAACCATTTTCATTTATTAATTAGAGTCCGCACACAACAGCACATTGGGGATCATAACCTCACCTGTCAAAATGACGTTCAGTATGAAAACAAGTCTCGGGTGGTTTCGGATGTGCGTATCGATGTATTGATATCTTATAACCTATATTCACAAATGATATAAATGATAAACTTATTTTCAGTCAAACGAATTAATGAAATCTTAAAAAGTTTCGTCGACATGCACCGCGTATTTTTTTATTTTATTCTTTTTCACACACCAGACTACATTTACCCGACTGCTTTTATACCGGTTTAGTTTAGCATTCCACAGGTTTTAGTACTATGCACTTGGTTAGATGACGAAAGTTTTTTTTATATATTCCACACGCATTCCATAATGACAAAACTCCGTTTGTTTATACGATGATCGAAAACTGACACATGGTTTATATATATATATAATATTTACGGAGTCTGAGCGCGGTCGGGGTAAGACTCAAAAGTTAGAAGGCCTAAAATGGCGAACAGGCATTCTGTATAACGCATATATAGATATACAGAATGCCTGTTCGCTATTTTAGGCCTTCTAACACTTGAGCCTCACCCGCGGTCGGCCTAGCAGCTGGAGGAGCCGACATCGTTGAGCCAATCAGAATGCGTAGAGGCAACAACTCTACTACCACTAACTACGTCAAAACGCGTATACGTATACGTCGAACTCGTGATGTGTCAGTAACTTTTGCATAATCTTGAGCCCGTGCAAAGTTTTTTCTCAGCAATTACGCCACCGATCGTGTTGATTTTGGGCGCAATCGAAAGAGAATTTCTTAATTAGCTGAAAGTTCAATTTTCAAAGCCTCAGATGACTCATAACTTCGGTAATTCAAAAAAATCACTTGCCAATTTTACCCCCACCACGGCGAATCGTTTTATTCAGAGAAAGTATACTCGGCAAGAGCCTCGGGCCAGCAGACGACAGGGCTGTCAATGTACTTGTCCCGAGACTCTACCGAGTCTCTTGATAATCAAGTTATGACGGAAACTTATATATTGCATATATTTATGAATACTTCATGCTCATGCCTAAAACAATAGAAAAATTGTCATTCATATAGTTATTACTGGCTGTTTGCAGAGAAACTTATGTTTATAGTGACAGTTTACCTGAAAGAGCCTGGAGTGGCAAACCTCCAGAGTGCCAATAAAAATTGTTTTTGTGGGCAAATCATAGGAGTTCCTCTTGTCTCTCTTTGTAGCTTTGGTGCAATAATTGATAAAATGTACTGGAACGTATCAGGGAGCATCCTAAACCATAACCCAATAAGGTTTTGTTTTAATTGAATTTCTAACGATAATTATTAAAATGGAACATAACAATCGTACCTGAAATGTGCCTTGAATTCCTGCGTCGTCAAACCCGGCACTACTTGTTCGACATAATTTTCAACTCTGCATACTTTTCGCCTTTTCTTCAATCTTTGCACAATTATTTGCTCAGCGTCATCACTTTCGCTTGATGATACCTCTATTACTTCGTGAATCATCATGGTAATTGCACTCAACAAATTACTCCGATTCATATTTTTCCACTGCTGTTTTTACACGAACACTCTAACCTATAACTTCAAACCAGCAAAAGTTCCGCGCAAATATGATCGAAAATGGCGAACGAATGCGAACGCAAATATACCGTTCATGGAGTATGCAATCACTAACACGCAATTGGGTCGATGAACAGCATTGGTAGCGTTTGGACTTTTAGTGCTGATAGTGACTCCCCGAACGCACCCCAAAATAACAGAGTTCAACGTCCCGCCAAAACTACAGAGTTTAAATGTCCCGCCAAAAATACAGCGTTCGAATCTCCCGCCAAAACTATAGAGGTCCAATGCCCCCCGCCAAAAACATAGCGAACGAATCTCCCCCACCAAAATAACAGAGTTCAAAAGTCCCGCCAAAAATGCAGCGTTCGAATCTCCCCACCAAAATAACAGAGTTCAAATGTCCAGCCAAAAATACAGCGTTCGAATCTCCCACCGAGGAGTCTGTTTTACCGACGGGTGGAGTAGACCATCCAGTCGACCGGACTACCGATTCGTAGAGCGGCCATCTTTATTACTGACCGCGGCCAAGCGAGGGGCCCACTCGTGGCCACCACACCTGTAAAAGAACAAAAAGGTACATGAGAGCATTATTATGGGATATACTTACCATAGTCGCTCCACGAAATCCAAGCGCTACTCGCTGCCTTATATGCTCGGTCAGCCGTGACTCCGTACACGAGATCTCCACTAGCCAGATCGCCATCTTTCGGCGCGCGGGACTTTGAATGTTTGAGCTCAGTTTGGGTTTGAGCTCAGTTCGATGTTTGGGTTTGGGAAACTGCCTTAACGACTGTTTGGGTTTGTTTGGGTTTGTTTGGGTTTGTTTGGGTCTGTTTGGGTTTGAGCTCAGTTCGATCACATGTTTGGGTTTGTTTGGGTTAGAGTGGCCATCTTTATGACCGGCCGTTTGGGTTTGGGCGGCCATCTTTATTACCGACCGTTTGGGTTTGGGCGGTCATCTTTATTACCGACCGTTTGGGTTTGTTTGCGTTTGTTTGTTTGGGTTCGTTTGGGTTTTTTTGGGTCTGTTTGGGTTTGAGCTCAGTTCGATCACATGTTTAGGTTTGTCTGGGTTAGAGTGGCTATCTTTATTACCGACTGTTTGGGTTTGTTTGGGTTAGAGTGGCCATCTTTATTACCTGCCGTTTGGATTTGGGCGGCCATCTTTATTACCGACCGTTTGGGTTTGGGCGGCTATCTTTATTACCGACCGTTTGGGTTTGTTTGGGTTTGAGCAGGGAATCTACTTTACCTGCGGTCGGTAAGGTAGATTCCTACATGGCGCGGAACCGGCCTAGCTGTACTACTCGATTGATATCATAAATTTTAGTGCTGCACGTAATTCAAATGGTAACTTTTTTCAATTCATTAGAAAATACTTGGCCTCGAATTGATATAATAAATTTTAATGTTGCACGTAAATTAGATGGAATTTTTTTCAATTGATTTAGCTGTTCGAATCAAATAAGAAGAATGAGGCATCGGTTTCCGAAATGATTTCAAGGGCGATTTTTCGGTATTTTTTTTACTTGTTATTTGATTCTTTTGACACTTTAAAAAATAGATACAGATTAGTTTTTTTTACAGATAATGTTTTTTCAAGATTTGTGCAAATTTTTTCGAATTGTTCTGTATTTTTTTTTATAAAATCATTTTTTTGACAATTTAAAAAGAAAATATTTTTAAAGTTTTTTTTATGGATGGAATTATCAGCAAACGAGGGACCATCAATGTACTTGTCCCAACCTTTTTTTTCCTAGGGGTTATAACTAGTGCATAATAATAAACAATCGATCAATCAATCAATCTCTCTCTCTCTCTCTCTCTCTCTCTCTCTTTCGTACGAAGATTTTTAGAGACTCTTTCAGAGTTGCAGGGTGTTATCTCTGGCATTCCTTACCTCCGGAGGTCACTACGTCTACGAGCATTGTCGTGTTCAAACTGAGACTCCATAAATTTCTGTTGGACTCAGAGCGTGAAAAATATCTGTAAAGCTGTAGGCTTACGTCTACTTGTATTTTAAAGGTGTATTCTTAATCTTGCTTTATCACATTAGCTTTGATTACCACCTCTCTTACATTCCAATAGTATTTCAATTGTCTGATCACGTGTATTGTATCTCCTGATTTTTCATTGTCCAATGAGGTCTAGTACTTCGGTAATTATCATTCCCTTATGTAAATTTTGGCGATCTTGAGTATTGTTTCTTTTTACTCTATTTCTTTTTCTCTGATGCAATTATTATTAAATTATTATTTCTCAAAACTAGTCTGTAAGTCATTAATTGATTAAGCAGCAGCCAAATGGTTTGATCTGATGTTGTTATCATTATTTTTATTTTATTTACCTCTCTCACTTTTCGTATCTTGTAATTTCTATCTGTATTCGTATTATTATATTATTCAGTATTTTTTCTTTCTTTTTTTTCAATTTTCGTTGAATCTATACTTATTCTGAGTTGTATACTCATAGTTAAGTTTAGTTTAAGGCTTGTAATTGTAATGTTTATTGCCTAAAAGTTTTACTAAGACATAATATATATCATCATCATCATCATCATCATCATCATCATCATCATCTCTCTCTCTCTCTCTCTCTCGTGTCGAAAATACATCTTCGAATTCGTAGATCACTGATCGATATCAGTGTTCTGTCAACGCAATAGCGACCAATAAGGCTATCTATTGATTCGCGTATAACACGAGTACTCATCGATTAACACTATGTATGGCATACTCTACACAATCGATAAGACAGGATAGAGAGAAACTGAAAGCAACTAGATACTGAAAAACAAAAACAAAAACAAAAATATTTTCAAAGAAGGATTGGACATGTAGGGCATGCAACAAAGAACTTCATACGGAGGTATTAAGATGCGTACCCTGTTTAAAAAATTTTCATCCCGGATGTATCCAAAAACACTTAATCTATAATAAAGACAATGAAAGGGTTCCATGCACAGGTAAAAGAGAGAAAATCACGAGAATGAAGAATAAAGAAAGGGGAAGATCAGACAGTATAGGAAGTAACAGCAGCCTAAAAAATGACAAGACACGGGACACAGAGTTCTTACTGTCAAATGAAAAGGATGAAGAAGAAAGTGCAAACGTAATAGATGTAGATGAAGCAACGGAAACAAATGATCAACGGAATAGGAGAAATCGAGTAACAGGTAATGAGGAATCTCAGTTAGTGGAAAATAGTATAGAGAAAATATTGCACATAGTTAAAATAATAAAGGATGAGAGTATCAGCAGAGTGGAACTACGAGAAGTAGTGAAGGAGGTGATCGAAACGGAAATTTCAAAAATAAAACAAAAAATAGAAGAAGTAAAGAAAACCATGTAAATGTTACTAAACAATAATGGGGATAACAAACAAACAAATAAAACAGGACCGAAAAGTTATGTAGAGATCGCGAAAATGCAGAAAAATGAAAACATACTCATAGTAAAACCAAAAGAGCAGCAAGAGAGTGAAACGACAAAAAATCAAATTCTAGAAAAGATTGAAATAAACACGTTACCAATAGGAGTGTCGAGGATGATTAAGGGAAATAACGGTAGTCTTATAATAGGCTGCGAAAGTGGAAAAGAAGTACAAAAGCTTCAAAAAACGGTAGAGGCAACAATAGGAAAGGACTTTGAGACTATAATCCCTAGAAAGAAACTGCCAAAAATCAAGATAATAGGAGTCGATATGGAGGTCTACGAAGCAACTGATGAAGAAATTATACAGTCGATAAAAGCACAAAATGAGTTGGAAAACTGCTCAATGAAAATTGTTAAAAAAGGGACCATCGAAAAGAAAAGCGAGTACAGTAAAAAAAAATGGAATGAAGGAACACTTATTATCGAAACAAATGTAGAAACTCACACGAAATTAGTTGAAAAAGGAAAAATTAACTTAGGTTGGAGAAAATGCAGAGTCTATGACTTTTTAAGCGTCCTGCGATGCTTCAAATGCTGGGGATTTAACCATATGGCAAAGAACTGTAGAAAAGAGGAAGTATGTCAACTAGGGTGATTCGTTTTGAGCGAACATTTTTTTTTCTTTACTCCCGCAGCCAAATATCATTCTTCATGCTGAAAAAAAGACCCTGTCCAAAGGGGAGCTCTGAATTTTAATTCGAAGTACTTTTTTTTCAATTTTGAACATTTCCTATTTAACATACGCGTAAATTTTTATTTTTTTTTCTTTAATTTTCATAACTCTGCGGCATTTGATGGTATCATCACACCCACAAATAGGATTTCTTCAGAATTGAACGCTCTAAAAAAGTCCCCATTGCAGCGAAAGCGTAACTCACACTGGTGAGTAATTGCGCTTTGCTAAACCTGATTTTTTCCTGATATTATCATGAGATTAGCCATTATCTCGTTACGAACGAGAGCTACAGAAAAAATGTGAATAATGAACTTTTAGGAAATTTAATTTCCTACAAAAAAGGTCTTATAAATGTAAGCGATACAATTGATAGTTTGAGAGATATTCAACATTTAGAAAAATAATTTGCTGAAAATCGATAAAATTGCTAGGTTTATGGCTTCACAAATTCGTCATCAGAAATTATACAATTTTCAATGATCACAATGATCAATTTTAACCTTTTTATATTAATTTGAAATTCAACTAGACAATGACTAATTGGTGATCTATTACTTGTTCAATCGGTAAAAATCCTGTTGCACGGTTTATTGCAAGTAGCTTGATATTTCAAAGAAAATATGAGTTACATGCTATTCTCATTTTATCAGAGGTGTAACGTTCATTTTTCTCGAAAAATCAAGGGTGTCCGAGTGAACCGTGTAACCATTTTGCAGCCATTTCTCTCGCACTTACGCAAGTGATAAATCACCTTAACACTTAGTGAACTGGTAACGACACAAATTGACAAAATTTTCGTTTTTTATAGTAATTAAAATTGGGTTTCAGAAAATAAAATTATTTTGGATAGCAATGCTAGGTTATTTACTCTGTAACTCAACTGAATTTAAAATTGAAAACGAAGTTGTATTGAAATGATTAAATGATTCTTCATATAAAAAGCTTGGTAATAAATAAACAATTATTAAATGAAAAAATTCTTATTAATGTCATATTACGTTTTCCAATAATTATAAAAATATTATTTATGAAAAAATAAATAATTTTTTTTGAGTGTTTCGATGATTTAAAAGACATAAAACTAGCAATTTTATTGATTCTCAGCAAATTATTTTTCTAAATGTTGAATATCTCTCAAACTATCAATTGTATCGCTTACATTTATGAGACCTTTTTTGTAGGAAATTAAATTTCCTAAAAGTTCATTATTCACATTTTTTCTGTAGCTCTCGTTGTTAACGAGATAATGGCTAAACTCATGATAATATCATGAAAAAATCAGGTTTAGCGACCCGCAATTACTCACCAGTGTGAGTTACGGTTTCGCTGCAATGGGGACTTTTGTAGAGCGTTCAATTCTGATGAAAACCTATTTGTGGGTGTGATGATACCATCAAATGCCGTAAAGTTTGTGACGTGACATTTTTGCCCCGCCACTCGTACGAATCGTGTCGACCAGTGGACCGGGTTTACGGCCCATTTTGACGCCGTTCGACTCGTCGGGTGTTGGTCGGAACGAGACTCATCGTCACGTAATTATAAGATTTATTTTTAAGAATCGCGTATAGTACCTTTCGAGCGACAATTTACTAAGTCTAATAACCGTTACCTTTTACCTCGGTGCAAGGAAGAGAGAGAAATTCTTGATTGTTTAATTTTGAGTTTGATGAAGTTTCCTTTTGACTATTCCGTTTGTTTTTTTTTTAGATTTGGTGTTAACGTCACCACATTGGTCCCAGCGAGCATTAGATATTTGACGATACTTTCCTGCTGTTCGAGCCGATCTCGCTCGCAAGAATCATCCCTCTCACGCCGTCTTCAAGTACCGAAGAACATTCTCGACCTGCGGGCGGTTGAAAGAGCACGCTGGCATAGGCCATTTATTGAACGCCGCCCGTGTCTTTCCCGCCGTAGCAACCCAGAGTTGCACCGCCCGCAATACCGTGAATTCGGGTGTCAAAGTCCGTGTGAACCGGCGCCTCGTCAGGTGGGGGTTTGGGGGAGTTTTCTGGAGGCGAGGTGCTGTTCTTGCCTGGTGGCTTATCTTGTGGGCCCACCGCGACATCCGGAATCGTGAGGGAGGCCTCCCCTCGTCCTTTCAGAGCTGCCCGCCGGATCCTCAAGAGGAGAGACACCCGGATCACGGTCATCTAGTCGAGAGGAGTGTTTCGAGTGAGCGGGAGAGGTGAGAGCAGCAGAAGGGTAATTATTGCGATATTGGGTAAAGAAGCGTAACGGGAATTATCCTCCGTACACGCTCCCTTGTTTTGAGTTTCCCGCGAAAGCGCGAGCAAAGACTCTGTACTCTAGTTCGCGCCTAGCGCGTGAGCACCGTTGTGCATGGGCCTAGTGGTGGGGAGAACGCCGAATCTGGAGGACCGCTCGTACGCACTATGAGTCTTCTTCCGATCACCTCACCGGCGAGTCATCAATACCTCCCGATCATCGAGGTTCCTTTGTCTTTCGGCGTGCGACGAGCGGGTTCCTCGGTAAGCCCTTTCTCTTTCTCCCGGAATGATTAATGGAGTTGAGCATTTTGAGTTTCGGAATTTAGTTCCGGTTTATTTGGCGTTTCGGGGAACATGTGTGTCGAAGTTTCGAGCGAGATTGCGGCCGATACTTCCCGTGTTCCCGAATTTTGTAGTTTGGTGGCTCAGCTCCACTAATCGATTCGATATTAATTTGGGTCCATTCGGTCTAGTTTATTTGACGTAATCCGGTTGCGCATGAATGAATTAAGTTTGAGTTTTGTAATGTCGAATTTTGATATCGAATTTTGGTAGTACGCGCTGGAATATTCCACGCAGCTACGTTTCTCTCTCTCCCTACATGCGTTGAGGCTCTAGCGAGCACAGACGTTCGCGCGATGTTTTCGCTCTGTCTCTCTCGCACTTATGGTCGCGCTCGTCTATACGGCGATTTATTCTGTCTTTTGTATTGCGTATTTTTCAGCCGTTCCTTTTGCGTTCGCAGTTATTTCCTTTTCTCTATTTCGTGACGATCGTATCATTTTGTGTCTCTCTATGGCGAATTATCTTACGGCACTCTTCCGTTCCCTCTGTTACCGTTTCAAAGATTATCTTGCTATTAGTTTCTGTGATTTATTTTATCGTATAACGCCGCTATCTTCGTATTATCGTACTGATCGTTCGGGAATTTCGGTGTTGCCTCGCGCTTAGCCGAAGTCGCTTCACTATTACCTTCGATTACCTTTCGTCGCGAATTATTTTAGGGTTACCTAGCGTCAATTACCTTGCCTATGTTGCCTATGACGCTCTCGCGAATTATTTTAGGGTTACCTAGCGTCAATTACCTTGCCTATGTTGCCTATGACGCTCTCGCGAATTATTTAGGGTTACCTAGCGTCAATTACCTTGCCTATGTTGCCTATGACGCTCTCGCGAATTACTTTCGGGTTACCTGGTGTCGATTACCTTTTACCTGAATTTACCTAAGACACCGTTTGTTCTGGTGTTGGTTACCTTTTACCTGTTACCTAAGGCATCTGCTCGTCAGATCGCTGATTATCTTTTACCTACAATGCCAGAGCGTCGGTCGTCGATTACCTACGACACCCGCGAAATTGCGATGCGATTACCTATTACCTGAATTACCTGATGAATTCGAGTAAGCCACGCGCCGAACCGCGTTGTCGTCCGATACGTATTGGCCATGCGATTCTAGCGAGCCGTAAATTGAATTTCCTTTCCAACTCTTCATTTATGTAGAATTCAATCTCGCGAGGATTCATCTTTTCCTGTACTTTTGTTTATTTGAATAAATTGTGAATCTTTTCGGAATCTTCTGTCTGTGTCGATTATTTGCTTTGCATTGTGAATTGCTACTTTTCCTCAAGGATCCCCCCCCTCTACCTTTTGTATCTCAGATGAGCTGAGTAGTCGGACCGTCCTCGGTCATTCGTTCCCCTCGTGTACTCTAAATTCTAGTTTTGCGTTGCGTTACGATCGCGAGAATCGACGAAAATAAAGTCGATTAATTCGACGGTACTTTGTACCTGGCGCCCAGTTCATTCTCGCAGCCGGAGAGTCATACGGGAAGGAGCGGGTGAGCCGAGAAGGGACTGGATCGTACCCTTGCGGGGAAAATCTACGTTACAAGTTATAAAAATTAAAGAAAAAAAATAAAAATTTACGTGTATTTTAAATAGGAAATCTTCAAAATTGAAAAAAAGTACTTAGAATTAAAATTCAGAGATCCCCTTTGGACAGGGTCTTTTTTTCAGCGTAAAGAATGATATTTGGCTGCGAGAGTACAGAAAAAAAAATGTTCGCTCAAAACGAATCACCCTAATGTCAACACTGTGCAGGTAAACATAGAGGAGAGGAGTGTAAAGCAGAAAATAAAAAATGCATAAACTGCGAAGAAAAGATCCGACGTTTTCATAACACTAATTTATCGAGTGATCACGAGGCAACGGATAAACAGTGCCCGACATATCAGAGAAAATTAGAGGAAGAGAAAAGTAGAAGAGAGAACGAAACAGAATAGCAATTAGTGAAAAGGAAGCAACATCTTTTCATGTGCTCAAATATCCGGAGCCTCGTAATCCATAGAGATGAATTAGAAACACAAATATGCCAAAAAGTATCACTAATAGTCATAGCACTAACGGAGACAAGATTAATTGAAGAAATCGAGGACGCGGAAATAGCCCTACCAGGATACAGATGTATGAGATGTGACGGAGAATCGAGAACCACGGGAGGAGTCATTTTGTACATAAAGGAGTCGATCAAATACAAATTACTCTATAAAATAAAAGCTGCAGGAAACTATTGGTGCGTCGCAATATGGTTGAATGAAACTAACATATATAAGGGTGCAGTAGCGGTGGTATACCACTCACCAAGTTCGTCGGATGCAGATTTTGTTGCATTCATGGAGGAACTGAATGAGGATCTGAACAACAGAGGGGAATGTATTATTATGGGTGATCTCAATATAGATATAAAATCGAAAACGTATTATGCAAGGAGGTTGGAGAACGAGCAATTAGCTTTAGGATTGAAACAATATGTGAAACAGGCAACAAGGATAACAGAGAATAGTCAAACAATTATAGATCTAGTTTTTTCAAATAAAAAACAGTTAGTAGAAGTAAAACAAACACCTGCGATAACAGATCATGGATGGGTTATATTAACAAAAGAGAAAGTAGCTAGTGCTAAAAAAAGGGTTGCCGAAATTATATCAAGGGACATGAAAGGATTGACAACGGATAGATTTCACGAACATTGGTTACGAAGAAAGACAATATGGAAAGAGAACGATACGGTTGATGATAAAGCAAACAAGCTCATAGGGAAAATCGTACAAATACTGTACATTATCGCACCAAAGATGAAAATCAACATCCCCACAAAATGGATAGATAAGGAATGGTATACAAATGAGCTCAAGGAAATTACAAAGAAAAGAGATTTATCATATAAAAAGGCCATAGCAACGAGTGAGTAGTCAGACTGGGAGGATTACAAAAGAAATCGTAACATGGTGGTAATGAGTATAAGGAAAAAAAAGAAAGAATACTTCGAAAATAAAATAGACAGAAAATTCAATGTGAAAATAGACGGATAAATTCAATGAATATTTTATAAACAGTATTAAAGCGATAACATCGAGCATTGTAAGCAGTCAAACTACAACAAATGAGACTTTAGAGGTCAGAGGGTTGAATAGCTGGGAATATTTCGACAACATAACGAGAGAAGAACTGAAAGAGGTAATACGAAAGATGGATGGTAAAAAAAAATGAACGACCGAAGGCATATCTACAAATGTTTTGAAACAAATAATTGATATAATAGGCGACGAATTGAAGGATGTAATTAATACCTCATTAAAGCAAGGAAAGTGCCCAAGCGAATGGAAAACATCTACTGTAATTCCGATACCTAAGGTGGCAAATACCATCAAGGTAGGGGAATTCAGACCCATAAATATGCTGCCAATTTATGAAAAAGTGTCAGAACTAGTTGTTAAACAACAACTTGACAAATTTATGGAACGCAATGACACGTTGATACAACAACAGTCGGGATTTCGGAAGAATCACTCATGTGAGACAGCAATTCAAACAGTAGTAGACCAGTGGAAGATGATTGTAAGCGAAAAAAAAATGATAGGAGTACTTTTTATGGATTTGAAACGAGCCTTTGAAACCATTGACAGGAAGAAACTTGTTCAAAAATTGGCCATCAACGGACTCAAAGGAACAATCCTAAACTGGTTCAAATCATACGTATCGAATAGATATCAACAAGTGAAAATAGGGCAAAAAATGTCTACTAAATTATCTAGTGAATATGGGGTACCACAAGGGTCAGTGTTAGGACCGATATTATTCATAATCTACATAAACGACATAGAAAAAGCATTAACTGAGGACTCCTCGATAAAGTTATTTGCAGATGATACCCTCGTATATGTAACAGGACATAGTACAGAAGAGATCGAAAGACAATTACAAGAAGCTATGTATAAATTGGAGAAATGGTTAGAAGATAATATGTTAAAAATGAACGCAAGCAAAACAAAATATATGATTATAAGGAGCATAAGAAAAGATATTAATAGGAAAACTACAATCTTGACAAAAGAGGGCATAGAGATAGAGAAGGTAGAAGTAATGAAATATCTAGGCATACTAATAGACGACCGTTTATTGTTCAAAAATCAATGTGATTATTTATTAAAAAAAGTAGGTAAAAAAATAAGCTTCTTAAATCGGATAGGAAACGAAATATCTATGTACACTCGCTGCACAGTTTATAAAACGATAATAATACCTCATTTTGATTATTGCTCTACTATTATGATAAATATGGGAGAAACAGAACTTAATAAGATACAAATAGCGCAAAATCGTGCAATGAGAAGCATTTTGCAAGTAAATAGATTCACCAAAGTTAAAGAGATGTTTGAAATATTATGTTTTATGTCAATAAGAGAACGAATAGAATATAACATATGTATGTTTATTTATAAAGCCCTAAATCAAGAGACTCGGTAGAGTCTCGGGACAAGTACATTGACAGCCCTGTCGTCTGCTGGCCCGAGACTCTCGCCGAGACTATACTTTCTCTGAATAAAACGATTCGCCGTGGTGGGGGTAAAATTGGCATGTCATTTTATTGAATTACGAAGCTCAGGAGCCATTTAGCAACTTGAAAATTGAAGTTTAAGCCAATTGAGTAATTCTCTTTCGATTCCGCCCTAAATCAGCATGATCGGTGGCGTATTTGCTGAGAAAAAACTTTGCACGGGCTCAAGATTATGCAAAAGTTACCAACACATTCAAGAATTTATGCGTCTGTATTTATAAACACCATCAAAGGCACTTTGATGCTCTCGAGTTTCTGATTCGTTGGATCTGACGACATCCATTTTTTAGACGTTGTGATTGGTTGTAGAAATTAGTTGTTGATGATTGGAAATCTGACGTCAACTTCAGAACGTAGCAAACGGCGCAGCACAGCTGGTAACAGCAGTCATAAATTCGACCGATATACATATATATATGTACAAACCATGTGTCAGTTTTTGATCGTATGAACAGAATTTCGAGATTACGAAGTGCGTGCGGGATCAATAAAAAAATAATTTTCGTCATCTAAAGAAGTGCATATTACTATTTATTTTGTTAATTTGTGATATATTAAACCGGTATCAAAGCGGCCGCGAAAATGTAGTCTGTGATGTGTGTGTGAAAAAGAATATAAAAAATGCGCGATGCATATATGTCAACGAAACTTTTCAAGATTTCATTATTTCGTTCGATTGGAAATAAGTGTTAACTGAAATAATCCTTCAATTAAACCAGAGTACGAGAAATATTGTCCAGTGCGAATATATTGTCAGTGGCGTGGTTATATATCATGTGTACATAGGTTATATATACGAATACATAGAACAAAAATACACGCAACCGTTAGAATGATATTAGAAACTTTAATTGAATAAATGTTTTCCAATTTATTTCTTGTGTCATCATTATTTTTAAACATCCCCATATTTTGCTTGATTTTCAGTTTGGCTCTGCCCTCTCCGATCCTTGTTTTCACCCCATCAGTTTTGCAGCGGATCGATACATATTATTAATTCGTTCCCTAATATGTGTCCTATGATTTTCTACTCCTTCTTCATGATGATTGTGGTAACATGATTCGAGAGGTTTGTAACCATAATCTTGAATTGCACAATTTGTAAATCAGATTTTCAAAAAAATTTCTGGTCTTGGTATACTGGGTAGTTATTCTTTTCCCATTAGGTCTGTCGAGTGATAAATTTGGAAACTTGTTCCAGAAAGCCTTTGGATGCTTTTTTTGCTGATGATATGAAAAGTCGTATCTTCGGAATGCGGTGTGCAAACACAAATTTTGATAACAAAACTTATGGAATGACATGTATGTTGAGTATTTCCACTTTGCAAACTACAGATATGGAATTATTATAAAAAAAATTGATTCCGATAAGTCTACAGTTGCTCAGTTTTGGATGTGATCAAATATAATGCCTACCAACATCCCCAGAAACTTACAGAATTTCTGAATGCAATGCGCGCTATGTCATTTTAATGCAACATCATGACTTTTGACAACTTTTCATTATAATGCTGTAGATTCGGATCATTGAAATACAACGAAAATCTGCAAACTATACAATTTATATACTGTGCCATTCATTTTACATTGTGACTCTAACCGTAACATATATATGAAGTAAAAAATTGATTATAAAAGTCTTCAGTTGCTCATTTATGGATAGATTTGAAATTGCTGTCTTCGAAGCTCATTGCGCAGATACATTGAACCGCAGCAGATACCTGCGAACTCTGAACTTTCTGTGGATAAATATATATGCTGCGGATCACCCCTTATCTTTGATTATGGTAATATGTAATGGAACTTGGTTCAGCAAGTTTTGAAGTGTTTCTTTTCAAATAGTATTGAAGTTTGTATGACTGATATACAGCGAATACTTCTAAACTTTGATATTTCTGTGTTGCAGCATGTGTGCCAATCATTCAAATCATTTACTCCAACCGTATCATGTAATCTGGAAAATTCATTACAAAAGTCTTCAGCTTTTCTAAATACTTCAATGTTCCTTTTTCTATTCCTTTCTGAGTTTTCGAATTTCTAAATTCATTTCTAAATTGTCTTGAAATGGTTTTCCTTCAAAACCAATGCAGGTACGTTAAACGTCTTTGAATTCTGTTGCTCTGTTGAATAAAGTTCGCTTAGTTTTTTTTGCTGCTTTGAGTTCTGGCATAATAAATATTAGAAGTTTACGGGTACTTTTTTTCAGCAACTATCAAACTGTGGATAATTGAACCTCAGCGGCCGCTTGCAAACTTTGGAAATATATTTCATTGGGGGCACGTTTTGCATGAGACGAAATCTCTAGATTCAGAATGCAAAAGCGACATTTAAAGTAGGCAAATCTGTTGGATTTTTCGTGTCTTGAATTTGATCTATCTTTCATTTGAAATTTGAAGAAAAGGGATAAATAAAATCTGTTCTATTAAGGAAATCTTTACGTCAGTTCTTTCTTGGTATGAAGACTTGGAAAAAATCGCCAAAGGCCACGGACAGACCGGTGACGAAATATTTCCAGTACAATTTTGACGAAAAATAGATCTTTTTTCACGGAAACCAACGTTATAAGCCGAAAATCATATTACAGCCCACGAAACGCATTTCTTCACACTTTTGGGTTCCTAATACACAAAACATATTAGAAAATAAGGGGAAATATTACCGACGTGCAAGAACAAACCAGTGCCGAAACATTTCCAGTATAATTTTGACGAAAAATCGGTCTTTTTTCGGGGAAACCAACGTTATAAGCCGAAAATCATATCTCGGCCTCCAACCCACTTTCCACCGTGCTCTTGGGTTCCTAATAGACAAAACATATTAGGAGACAAGGGGAAAAATCACCGAAGTCCAAGAACAAACCTGTGCCGAAATATTTTCAGTAAAATTTTGACGAAAAATAGGTCCATTTTCGTGGAAACCAACGTTATAAGCCGAAAATCATATCTCGGCCCTCAACCCGCTTTCTACCGTTCTCTTGGGTTCCCAATAAGCATAGCATATTAGAGTAGAAGAAAAAAAATCGCCCAAATCCATGGACAGACCTGTGACGGAATATTTTCTGTACAATGTTGACGAGAAATTTGTTGTTTTTCGTGGTAACCAACGTTATTAACCGAAAATCATATTACGGCCCACAACACGCATTTCTTCATGCTCTTGGGTTCCCAATAGACAAAACATATTAGAAGACAAGGAGAAAAATCACCAAAGTCCAAGACCAAACCAGTGCCTAAATATTTTCAGTACAATTTTGAAGAAAAATTGGTCTTTTACGTGGAAACCAACATTATAAACCGAAATTAATTTCTCGGGCCTCATCCCGGATTCCTCCATGCTGTTGAGTTCCTAATAGGCATAACATATTAGAGTATAAGAGAAAAAATCGCCAAAGTTCAAGGGCAGACTTGTGACGAAATATTTTCACTACAATTTTTACGAAAAATTGGTTTTCTATGGTGGAAACCAACTTTATAAGCCGAACATCATACCCAGGGAAAATAAGGTTGTGAAAAGTACATTGATGGTCCCTTATTTGCTGATAATTTCATGAAAAAGATTATCCCATAAAAAAATGTTCGTATTAGAATGGAATCTATAAAAATGTACTAAGCAAATAATTCATAGAAATTTAAACTAAAATCCTATAACCGTCATAACATAAATCAGGAACTTTTGAGAAAAAAGGCGTGATATCAAACCATAAACTTCCCCTTGGGAAAAAAAGGTTGGGACAAGTACATTGATGGTCCCTTGTTTCTGGATGACATAGAAAGAAGATTCAGAACCAGGAAAAAAATTCTATAGAAATAATAAACGAAAAATTGAAAAGTTCAAAAAAATTCAACAATAAAAAACAATC
This sequence comes from Venturia canescens, assembly GCF_019457755.1. NCBI lineage: Eukaryota > Metazoa > Arthropoda > Insecta > Hymenoptera > Ichneumonidae > Venturia > Venturia canescens. The sequence goes on along the minus strand of NC_057425.1, from coordinate 20,509,120 downwards.
GAAAAAAATTCTGTTAAGAAAAATAAAAATTTTCAAAAAAATTCATAAATATTGAACAAATTGAAAAATGTACTATCCAAGTTACATGCAGTATAAAAATGTATGATATCAATTAGAGGCCAAGTTTTTATTGATAATTTGGAATATTTATTGAATAAATCGGAAACTTTAATTGAAAATCATGATAATTATTTTCAAGAAAAAAGTTAATGAAAAAAAAAGTGATAACGGAAGTTACGTGCAGTACTAAAATGTATTATATCAATTCGAGGTCAAGTATTTATCGGTTATTCGAAATATAATCTCCGGCGACAAATGAGCGTTGAGAATCCTTGTCGGGCTCACAACGTTTTATCAAAATTACAAAAAAATTAATGGAAATGAAATCATTAAAAATTCACATGAAAGTCATTCGTTACTTCAACAAGGTACACACTTTAAAGAATCGATTCCCCTCCGATTTTTAGGATCCCCTGGTATTATTCACAACATTCAACTTCGATTGGATCGGTACAAATTATGTTCAAATACGTCTTAAACGTACTTGTCCGGCCCATCACTTTTTATTCAAATTGCTCATTCGAAAACAAATCAAAAACAAAGTTAATGCATGTGTTAATATTGAGGAACAGTAATTCCCGAGGAAATAATTTTCCTTCGAATCGCTCTTGTCAAAATGAAACGAAAATGAAAGATAAAGTTGATTAATCTATTTATATCATATAAAGTCAGAATTCACAACAAAATAATTTTTTCCAAATTCCAGGAATCCACGTGTCGTACTCGACTAGTGGTATTTATCAAAATGTGTACGTGACTATAGAAAAAAAACATTGTATGGCTGAGTAGGTTCGAAAATTTCTTGTAATGTGCCTGATTATTTCTCATTTTCATTGGTTCTTACCGAATGGTATGTGTTCACTGAAGAAAATGAGAAGTGGATATTGCTATACGAACTTGCGAACAATCAAGTTCAAATTACTTGGAGATATTATTTTTATTTCTATCGATTTTATTATATTTGTTATTTTAGAGCAGCCCTGATTTGTTTTCGAATGAGCAATTTGAATAAAAAGTGATGGGCCGGACAAGTACGTTTAAGACGTATTTGAACATAATTTGTACCGATCCAATCGAAGTTGAATGTTGTGAATAATACCAGGGGATCCTAAAAATCGGAGGGGAATCGATTCTTTAAAGTGTGTACCTTGTTGAAGTAACGAATGACTTTCATGTGAATTTTTAATGATTTCATTTCCATTAATTTTTTTGTAATTTTGATAAAACGTTGTGAGCCCGACAACGATTCTCAACGCTCATTTGTCGCCGGAGATTATATTTCGAATAACCGATAAATACTTGACCTCGAATTGATATAATACATTTTAGTACTGCACGTAACTTCCGTTATCACTTTTTTTTTCATTAACTTTTTTCTTGAAAATAATTATCATGATTTTCAATTAAAGTTTCCGATTTATTCAATAAATATTCCAAATTATCAATAAAAACTTGGCCTCTAATTGATATCATACATTTTTATACTGCATGTAACTTGGATAGTACATTTTTCAATTTGTTCAATATTTATGAATTTTTTTGAAAATTTTTATTTTTCTTAACAGAATTTTTTTCGATTGTTTTTTATTGTTGAATTTTTTTGAACTTTTCAATTTTTCGTTTATTATTTCTATAGAATTTTTTTCCTGGTTCTGAATCTTCTTTCTATGTCATCCAGAAACAAGGGACCATCAATGTACTTGTCCCAACCTTTTTTTCCCAAGGGGAAGTTTATGGTTTAATATGTTACCAAAGGAAATAAAAGATAGTCTACAGTTAGTAGGTGAAACAAGGGATAGAGTAACGAGACAAAATAGCGAAATCCGCATTAATACTAGGCGTACAAAAAATGCACAAAAAAGTATATATTACGAGGGTATAAAACGATACAACGCGTTACCACTAGCGATTAGAGGCATAAGGCGTCTGATTGATTATAAGTTTGCGCTTAAAGAATATATTTTAGGTAAAAAAAATGTACAATTATAATATTAAGTTACACAAGAAAAGCAAAATGTATGGAAACAAATGTAATCGAACCTTAGTGAATAGCCCAAAAGGCTAATAAAGCATATTTCTCTCTCTCTCTCTCTCTCTCTCTCTCTCTCTCTCTCTCTCTCTCTCTCTCTCTCTCTCTTTCGGGTGGGGTTCGAAATTTCGAATAACCGAATTGTAGAATGGTCGATATTTCGAAATTAATAAATTCGTCATGTAAGATTGGAGAAAAATAAGTAATTCGAAATTCTTATTCCCGATCGACTATTTAGCAGATTACGTCTGTAATCGAATATTTTTTCTTTGAATTCGCATTTATTCGAAAATATATATTTCGATAGTTTGCATTTCGAATGCAATTTTTACAGACCGTACGAATGTCAAAAGTTCATATTTTCGAATTCAAAATGGAGAGTAATTGTTTTACAGATAGACCAGAATATAGATTAGCAAAAAATCGAAAGTGAATTTTTCGAGCCTATAAAACTTAGATATACGGAATAGCGATAGCTCGAAAAGGCGAAAGTCAAAATGGCGATGTTTAAAATTGGAGATCACCGGTCTGAGTAAGTGAGTGAGTGAGACGCGTGTATTTGGAGCTTCGCTGCATTTCTTTATTATGATCGATCGACTTTCTAACATTTCGCTATTTTGACCATTCGACTTTTTGGTGTTTCAGTATTTCAACCTCAGTAATATTTGGTCTTTCGCTATTATATTTTCAAAATTGTGAATTTCCACAGTATCGTTGACTATAGTAATTTATGAATCGAAAGAGTGATAGTCGAATTTTCGAAAATTCGATATTTTAGTCATCGTTCTATGGGCGATTGTTACATTCTATCTTCGATGTAAAGGTGCTTCGAACCTTGCAGTTTCTGCTTTATTTATTTTCGGCATTCAAAGCTCTAGTCGAATCTATCCTTCTCCATATTATCATTCGAAATTTGTGAAAACATTCGAAATTGTTGAAAAATTCAGGGGTTCACTTTAAATATATAAAAAATATCAAACTCGTTATAAAATGCACAAAACTTGACGAAAATCATTGGAGAAATTAATTTTGATCATCACATCAAAACTTTCAAAGACTTTAAGAAACCTTATCGAAAAACATTCCATTACAATAAAAAAACCGCAAAAAATTTTTATTCTGACAGAGAAATAATAACTAAAAAATGAATTGGAACAGTTTCCATCTACGTTACATGCCGCACTAAAATTTATGATATCACTTTGAGGCCAAGTATTTATTGATAATTGGAATATTGAAATCAAAATCCTGTAGCCATCGAAAAAGATAGAGGAACTTTAGAGAAAAAAGTCGTGATATAAAACCGCCAAGTCGTGATATAAAACCGCTTGGCGGTTTTTTTAAATTCTACAAAAAAATGATTAAAGAAAATCTTCTTAAAAGTCTAATTATCGCTTTTGTTTTAATTTGGTGACACGCCTCAAACTAAAAAACTCTAGATTCAATGTTTCGTGCTATGGTTCGCTGATTCTAATTTTCGATGTTCTCATTCGCTCGCTCTTTTAAAAGGAAAAAAAATCCAAGAGTATTATTCGCTTTTACAATTCTTTCTTTTGTTTCTGATTCGATATAACTCAAAATTAATCTATTGCCTCTTGGATTCTAATTTTCGTAAGATCTCCTTGCCAGATCAATTCAGATAAATTTTATACCAAATGTGAATAAAAAATTTTTAATTATTAAAAAAAAATTCCAGCTCTGCTCTTTACAATCATAAAAATGAGAGAAAAAGCAATAACTTTACGTGAATTAGAAAAGGATAGCGCAGACCACAGGCTCTGGGATTGAAACGTCACCGAATCGTTCCGAGATCCTGTGCATCCACTGAGTTAGGTAATTTACCGTCCACGGGCTCTGGGATTGAAACGTCACCGAATCGCTCCGAGATCCAGTGCAACGGAAATTCGGAAAAAGTTAAGAGTGGACCCTGGACTCTGGGATTGAAACGTCACCGAATCGCTCCGAGATTCCAGGCATCCATTCTCGAGCGCCGAGAATCTCGGTTTTCGATCGGTTCTGCGCACCTTTCTGTAACGCCTTCTCGTATTGGCCCGTTGCCATGATTCACGCTCGTCCGTCGGTTGAGCGGGCTAACATACGATGCGCGGACCACCGCTTTTTATGATTTTCAGCTTATTCCGATTTTCAATAACAAAAACTTCGATTTGATCAGTTATTATTTAATTTCTTCTTTGATTTAGCGTTGTTACTTTCTTTAATATGATTCAAATAATTACAATCGCCAAAAGTCACATACGCGTCCTATAGCCCATTAACGCTCTGCTTGCGCATGCGTCGCAGTCGATTTTTACATTTTTTATTTGCGATTAGATTTTATATTATTAATTTGACTTGTGATCATTTTTCTTAAACTCGTAATATTTTTCTGATAATTTTGATCGTAATTACGTGCTTGGGCGACTTAAAATAACAAAATGCAAAAAGAATTAAATTCAGCAAAATATACTCGGGCTCATGCCTACCGGCCTAAGATGGCCGCCACCTGTCAACAACGACGAGCGTGGTCGCCGCGATGTTTTGTCCGCGATCTAAAGATCGCGGAGTTTCGTTAGTTTCGACGGGCTCGAGCCGTCGCGCGAGTGTTCCGTTACAATACATTTACCAAATTTCATTAAATTCTTATCATTTTGAAATTCTTTATATTTTTAACATGGTTTAGCATGGCAACATTGTATCGTCGCGATCCACCCTCTCTAAGTTAAAAATTTGTTCGAGGAATACTCGAACTGGCACCCAGGAATTTTCGAGATCGAGGCATTTGTGCGACTGTTGGGAAAAGTCGGTACAACTTATAAAAAAATTCCGATAGAATACTTACAGTTGCAGAATCGGTTAAAGAATCAATAACGTTGAGATTGACAGAAAATGGAATCTTCTGACTGTGCAAGAAATCAGACCATCGCCTCTGAAGAAGAGTGCGATATTCTTGATTGAACGGACCGCAGTACGATAAAAATGCGGTTAAAATGAGTACATCTCCAACAAGACGTTCAATTTCTGATTTGAATGTGGCCAGTTGATTTGTCCATCTAACCCTTTCTCCAGCCAGACCATCAATCATAGCATTAGCCGTGTCCATTTTGGCCTGACACGCATCAGCCAAAGCTACAATTTCCTGTTGAAGAAACATTTATTAATGAAGTATGTTGTATGATTGTGACAGGGTAAAAAATAGTGGGAGACTACAACCATAAACTTCCCCTAGGGAAAAAAAGGTTGGGACAAGTACATTGATGGTGTCGTGTTTGCTGATAATTCCATCCATAAAAAAAACTTAGAAACCGATGCCTCTTTCTTCTTATTTGATTCGAACAGCTAAATCAATTGAAAAAAATTCCATCTAATTTACGTGCAGCATTAAAATTTATCATATCAATTCGAGGGCAAGTATTTTCTAATGAATTGAAAAAAGTTACCACTTGAATTACGTGCAGCACTAAAATTTGTGATATCAATCGGTGGACAAGTATTTTATTAGTAACTCCAAAGTTCAACATTATGGAATTGTTCTAAGAAGCTTTTAAATCCAAAAATATCACATGCAAGCTAATCATTTCTTGCTCTATGGTGGCAGAGACTTATAAGAAAATCGATTCTTTTCAGACTTTCAGGATCTTTTGGTATTATTCACAAAATTCAACGTCGATTGGATCGATACAAATTATGTTTAAATATGTGTCAAAAGTACTTGTCCGGCCCATCACTTTCCATTCAAAATAAAAATCAATCATAAAAAAACGAAATTGTACGGCAGAATCCGATTAAAAATTTATTGACATGCGATATATTTAACTAGTTTAATGTTCTTAAAAATAGTGTAGGTTAGTTCTTATACCGAATGGAATTCATTCGGTGGAAGGAATGAGGAGTAAAAATTGCCTTCATTGCAATATAAACTGGGTTATTCTGGAAGCTTGAACATATTTATTGTGCAAAATGTTTTTCATTTATCGATACACAATAATATGCGCATGTCAATAAATTTTTAACCGGATTCTGCCGTACAATTTCGTTTTTTTATGATTGATTTTTATTTTAAATGGAAAGTGATGGGCCGGACAAGTACTTTTAACACATATTTAAATATAATTTGTATTAATCCAATCGACGTCGAATTTTGTAAATAATACCAGAAGATCCTGAAAGAATCGGTTTTCTTATAAGTCTCTGTCACCGTGGAGTAACCAAATGACTTTAGCTTTCATGTGATTTTTTTGGATTTAAAATCTTCTCAGAACAATTTCATAATGTTGAAATTTGGAGTTACTCATAAATTACTTGTCCCCGAATGATATCATGAATTTTAGTGTTGCACGTAACTCAAGTGGTAACTTTTTTCAATTTATTAGAAAATACTTGGCCTCGAATTGATATAAACTAAATTATATTATACTAAATTATATGTAAACGAACATAAATTCTAGTGCTGCAAGTAATTTAGATCGAATTTTTGATTCGATCGATTTCCTTGTTAGAATAAGATAAGAAGAATGGAGCATTGCTTTTCAAGATGTTTTCAAGTACGATATTACGGTTTTTTATTTCTCATATTTTATTTGAATTTTTTTCACTTTACAAAATAATATAGATTCGTATTTTTTTTTTCAATGTGATGTTTTTTCAGGGTTTGTGAAATTTTTTTCGAATTGTTCTGTTGAAATTATTTACAGTTGGTTTCATAATTTTTTTAAGGATTTTTTTTACATTTTCCGTGATATAGGTATATTTTCATAAACTTTATTCCGTTGGAACGGTACAGCGAGTGTCCTGACCAATCACAACTCATGATTTCTATAGCCGGGATCCCGGGATCTGAGCTTCCATAGAAATGGGTTATAGCTGGCATCAAGAGGCCTTTGATGGTGTTCTGTACAGACACGGTAAATCCATAAATGTGTTAGTAACTTGAAAATTGAAGTTTAAGCCAATTGAGTAATTCTCTTTCAATTCCGCCCTAAATCAGCATGATAGGTGTTGTAATTGCTGAGAAAAAACTTTGTACGGGCTTAAGATTATGCAACAGTTACCAACACATTCAAGAATTCATGCGTCTGTATTTATAAACACCATCAAAGGCACTTTGATGCTCTCGAGTTTCTGATTGGTTGGATCTGACGACATCCATTTTTAGACGTTGTGATTGGTTGTTGAAATTAGTTGCTGATGATTGGAAATCTGACGTGAACTTCAGAACGTAGCACACGGCGCAGCACAGCTGGTACCAGCAGTCATAAATTCGATCGATATACATATAATATGTACAAACCATGTGTCAGTTTTTGATCGTATGAACAGAGTTTCGACATTACGAAGTGCGTGCGGGATAAATAAAAAAATAATTTTCGTCATCTAAAGAAGTGCATATTACTATTTATTATGTTATTTGTGATATATTAAACCGGTATCAAAGCGGCCGCGTAAATGTAGTCTGTGATGTGTGAAAAAGAATATAAAAAATGCGCGATGCATATGTCAACGAAACTTTTCAAGATTTCATTATTTCGTTCGATTGGATATAAGTGTTAACTGAAATAATCCTTCAATTAAACCAGAGTACGAGAAATATTGTCCAGTGCGAATAAATTGTCAGTGGCGTGGTTATATATCATAATAGGTTATATATACTGTGACGGTTTTTTATTTTTGACCGTCACTAAAGCATAGAGTATCGGAAGGAGAGCGCTCCCATAGCTCCTGCTCGATACTTCGGCCACACGATTATTTCACAGGGCTTGCTTAGGGCGATAGTTTTGTTAATATTTTATTAATTTGCGTCTTGGAATACATTTTTTCATGTGAGTGATCCCGGGAAAGATAGAGAGAGAGAGAGAAAGGACTTCGCATTCTGTTGTTGATACAAGGACGAGGCAACGGAAATCTCACGGAAGGCTCGAGAATATTCGAGTTGGAAAATATTCGTTTGGCATCGAGGACTTGGTTGTTTTCCCATCGTTACGCCAGGGCCGTCGTACCCGCCGGATTCTCCCGTCGACAATCATCGAACGGCGATCATCGCATCATTCTCGCAAGGTCCCGTAAATTATGCGAACTCCACGGTCCGTTTTCTTGCGTAAAAATATAATGGTCGAGCCAGGGGTAAAATGCATTGACATCGTGTGTAGCATTTCCCGATTTTCAAACTCATTCTGGGGCCCTGTCTAACGCTCGGACCAATTTTGTAATTGCGCCGGACCTGTCAATAATTTTCGGGAGTATTCGAAATTAGGAGAGGGGCGGGAGACAAAATCCTCGTTACGCGTAACGTTCTGGTTCTCGAGGAGATTCTCGTGAAGTATCGAGCAGAGAGGACGTGTCGCGAAAATGGGAAGAAACACCGTGAGTTCCTTTCTTTTCACTTTCTGGTTTGGTTGGTGGGCCCTCGAACATCTTTCCCGGGTCATATTTTTCGTGATCGTGCATAATTAAAAGAATTACCGTCCTTCTCTTGTGTTGAGAGAAATTTGGTCACGATGACGACTCTGTCACGCGTTTCTTTGTCGGCTCTTTTGATTTTTGTTCCCGCGGTCGCCCGTTTAGCGTTTCGTGTTAGTTAAAGTAAAATTTTGTGTCGAAGAGTAATCGTGGCCGTACTCGAGATCTCCAATTTTCGTGTTTCGTGTTTCCAAGTTTCGCGTTTGGTAAATAATTGTTCCCGATTGGCGTAAGTTGTTTCCCGGGCTGAAGGGTCGCGAAATTGTGTAATTGCGTGCGTGTGTGAGTGACTGGGTCGGGATGATTTGACGCGAACAACGTTCGATAGCTCGACCGAGTAACCGAATATCGGGGGCTCGGTATTGCGAATAAAACATCGACAATTTCGTTTTCATCTTAAAATTTATTTTCTCGACCGTGAGTAGATCCACGGAGAGAATAAATTCGAGCTCGGTTTAGATTGTAGAGGATGTAGGATCCCGACCAATTTTGTGTGCGAGCGTGCGAGAATTTTGAGTGTGTGAGTTCGCGATTCTTCCCCCGTGGTTCAGTAGAGACGCGTGATCGTTATATTTTGTTCTCCCGTGTTGAATCTTTCGATAAATTAAATTTGGATAAACTCTTTTCTTGAGCGAAATAATGTAAATTTGTTTGCGACTGGAACTTATCCCGAGCGTGCGTATTTCTGTTGTCATTTTTCTTATATTTTCCGACTATAAGATTAAATTTGTTATTATTATTTCCAAACGTAATTTTTGTGTTTTAATTATTCTCGAGGTCACCCCGCCCATCCCGCTGATCGCAAGCTGGTCAACTTTACGTCTCTCTCTCTTTGCCGTCGAGTCGCCTTGCGACTGGCGCCCAACCTTAAAATTTCCATCTTAGATTTTGTTTAAAATCGACGGGAAAGAGAGCCAGACTTTTGTGGCATTTTTCAGGGCTTGTAAAAATCCGTCACAATACGAATAAATAGAACAAAAATACACGTAACTGTTAGAATGATATTAGAAACTTTAATTGAATAAATGTTTTCTAATTTATTTCTTGTGTCGTCATTATTTTTAAACATCCCCAGTAGTAAGGCTACGCCGGTTCTGGCTCAAATGGTGGCGAGGGGGGAGCGGTGTGCGGGGAAGCGCCTGGGCCAGAGGGGGGCAGCGAAGGGGGAAGCCGCGCGCCGTAGGGCCGTGTGTGTGTGTATCGCACACATTCTCGCGGCCCTTGAAAAAGAAGGAGAGATAGAGCCGATGGTGAGTGTGAGAGAGATGGAATGAGAAAAATCGTGTGTGACATTTAATTAATTTATGACCAGTGCGTTACGGATTTGTCTTCGCCTCGGATGCCGATAAGGGAGGGGAGGGGGGGGCATAACGAAGGGTCTGCCGTTGGAGAGAGAGGTGTGAGAGAGATAGAATGACCGTAGAGAGCAAAAGCATGAGAGAGACGGAGTGAACGAGAAAAAATATTCTCTAAGAGTTTTGAACTCTGGGTGTATGTCGAGATGAAAACATTCAGAAGGGTCTGCAGCTCAAGAGCAAAATTATTCTACAATAATTCTATAAGAGGTCTGAAGATTTTTTCGACATTTTTCTATAAGAGGTCTGTCCGCTCAAGATTTTCAAAATTTAGTTATTTTTTGATATCCGATAGTTGCCGAGTGTAGGAGAGAGATGGGTGGTTTGAATAGGCTGAAATAGACTTTACTCATTTAGATTGAATTTATTGTATATTTTACAGAAAAACAAATTCTATAAATAAGTTTATGCGTTTTATTCATAATGTCTGCTTTCTGATCAATGCTGGTACTGAAACAGATCAAGGTAAAAGTTTGAATAAGAATTTTCAAATCTATGCAAAAATTTTGCTCATCAATGAGGTACTTACCCCTTATTCAATCTCGATCACAGTCTGGACAGATATTCTGCGTCACCACCTGGTAGAGACGAGTCCTACAGTCCTGACAACTCGATGCAGAGGCAATATTCCAATACTCTGTTCTATGCTTTCGCACCGCTGTGAGCTTCTCGAACATTTCACCTCCAGCCCCGAGAACACAGACACCACACAATTTTTCGCCACGTTCGGTGCGGTAATATACCGAGACAATGCACACTCTCGATTTTTCACTCAAATTCAGTTTTTCTTCTTCAGTGAATGTACACCACACTTTTTCATATACATCATGTGTTGAATCACATTCACTGACTGTAGTAACCACCGATTCGTTTTGCGACATTGTTTTCTTCAAATAACCGAAGGGAGCGGAGTCTCGAACAGAAATGAAAATGTTTTGAAAAACCTCTTGTTCCAAATTTGGTGTTGCATCCCCTCTCTTCAAGTTTTTCCCCAAAAACGCACTTTTCTCAGAGATGACCCTCGAGCAGAAATAGTAAAAAAATTATCTCTACAAGCAACGTTAAAATCTACTCTCACGCTTTCTTGCAGACGAAAAAAAAGATGGCCGCGAGTACAATTTATGATCTGAGATGCTGTAGTGAACTCGAAAATTCTGAGAAATCCTTTTTCCTTCCATCATATCTCGAGGAAAAAGTCTCTCTCTCTCTCTCTCATATTTAAATCTAGATGAGCAAAAAACGACGACTCCCAGTGATGCTCCCGAATAGGGCTCAATCTTCAGTTTGACTATTAAGCCCGAAAGAGTAAACACGAGAGGCACTGTGTCATAAAACTCGACCGCATCATGTCTCTCGTCACCGACGTTATTGCTACGCGGAGCAATGGCTGCGTATGCAAGCGACTCTTCTTCGGACGTTGGAGCAATATTTGGTCATGTCTCTCGTCACCGACGTTGCTACGCGAAGCAATGGCTGCGTATGCAAGCGACTCTTCTTCGGACGTTGGAGCGATATTTGGTGTCACGAAAAAAGATGGCCGCGAGTCGAAACAATTTATGATCTGAGATGCTGTAGTGAACTCGAAAACTCTGAGAAATCCTTTTTCTGTCCATCATATCTCTCCCTCCCTTCCATATTTAAATCTAAATGACCAAAAACGACTTCCGTCGATGCTTCCGAAAAGGGCTGAATCTTTGGCTTGACTAGTTAGTAAGTATCGAACCCCGAAAGAGTCAACACGACGAGATAACTTGAGAATGACTCTATCGTAAAACTCGACATCAACGCATCATGTCTCTGGTCACCGACGTTGCTACAGAGCAATTGCTGCGTATGCAAGCAACGCTTCTTCGGACGTTGGAGCAATATTTGGTGTGGGAACACCAGTGTGATACACTTATCGAATCGTTAGAGGCGCAAGTTCGATTGAAGCAATCACGACTGGGATGGCACCACGCAATCACTTCGCAAATCTTACGTCTCGAATGTTTGAAGCAGGTAACACGTCAACGCTTCATACATTGGGGCGGCGGAGTATCGAATGATTGTGGATTAATATGGCGAGAAATCGAGAGCGCATTCGGAAATCGCTTGTCAACCGGGGCTGTAATTAATCGTGATCACATCGACCCACGGAAGTTCTTACTGGATGCATTTGAACTTGTTGAAAAACAAGTGAGTGCTCATATACGCAAGTATAGCAGCATTAAAGTGAACACTTCGTTCAATGGAGAGTTCAGCGTGGGTGATAAGCGGGCGAATAAAAGTATCAACACGGGAAATGTTGAACTTTTTAAAACATCGGATCTGAGAGAGTGGTATGAGAAGCGAGTCGTGGAGCCAACTCTGAAATCGCTCGAGGAGTTCCAGGAGAGTGACAGTGGCTGGACCCTAACATCAATAGCCAATCTAACAGTGAACATCAACAAGTACAATGCTTTGCGTGCGGGATGTCACATTCCATTGGCGAAACGCATACTCTTGAAGAAAGCAGTCGTGAATGTGAAATCACGAGATAATGCGTGTTTCGGATGGGCAATGACTGCTGCACTTCATCCAGCAGAACAAAACAGTGATCGCATATCTTCATATCCACATTATTCGACGATATTTAATCTCCAAGGCATCAAATTTCCTATGACGTTGGATCAAATTGGGAGATTTGAAAAATTAAATAATCTCTCAATCAATGTGTATAGCGAGAAGAAGGATGTGATTCTGCCAGTGCGGGTGAGCAAGGAGAAGAAAGAGCGACATGTCAACTTGCTTTACGTCGAAGACGTGTCAGAATGTGGAATTGGACACTTTGCTTACATCAAGAATTTATCTCGGCTCGTCAGCTCACAACTCAATACTAATGAGCACCGGAAATACGTTTGCGATCGGTAAGTAAATTGTTATACGAGTGTACTTCTTTTCCCCTTTATAATTGTGACAAAATATTAAAAAGAATTTGAAATTTTACAGATGCCTCCATTACTTCGCAACCATCGAAAAGCTGCAGTCACATGAGGTGGATTGCGGCGTACTCAACGATTGTGCTGTTCGACTACCGGGTGAAAACGACAAATGGCTAGAATTCACGAACGCCAATCGGAAGGAGCGTCTCCCGTTCGTGGTATACGCCGATCTCGAGTGTATCTTGGAGAAGACCAGCGCTGAAGAGAGAGAGAAAAACAAGATTCAACATCATCGCGTCTTCAGCGTTGGATATTACGTAAAGTGCTCTTACGATGATTCATTATCGGGATATCACGAGCGCCGAAGTGAGGACTGTGTGGAATGGTTCGTCGAAGAACTAAAACAATTAGCTTTGCGCGTTGAAAAAATTCTCCTAACGAACATTCCAATGAAACAATTGACTCCGCAAGAGTGGAAAAAATTTCGGGAAGACAAAGAGTGTCATATTTGCGAGAAACCTTTTGTCGAGGGTGATGAGCGTGTTCGCGATCATTGCCATCTAACAGGCCAATTCAGAGGTCCGGCTCATTCAAATTGTAATTTAAACTATCAAAAGTCGTTTTTCATGCCAATAATTTTTCATAATTTATCCGGTTATGACGCGCATTTCATCATAAAAGAAGTTGCAACTGCGTTCGCGGGGAAAATCGATTTGCTTCCGATAACAAAAGAAAAGTACATCTCCTTCTCGAAAACGGTTCAAACAGGCAAAGACACGCGGAAAAATATAAAATTACGTTTCATCGACTCTTTCAGATTTCTCAATACGAGTCTCGATAAATTAGCATCTTTTTTAACTGCCGACAAACTCGTAACGTTAAAATCACAATTTCAAGATGTAGACCATTTTCATTTATTAACGCGGAAAGGTGTCTTCCCGTATGAGTATATTGATAGCTTTGAAAAGTTGAATGAAACGGAGCTTCCACCGCGGGAAGCATTTCACAGCTCTTTAACTGATTCAACAGTCTCCGAAAAGGAGTATGCACATGCGAAAAATGTATGGGAACGATTTTCAACGCGAACGCTCGGTGAATACAGCGATTTATACTTGAAGACTGACGTATTACTATTAGCCGATATCTTTGAGAATTTCCGCGATACTTGTCTAAAAAGTTATGGTCTTGACCCTGCGTTTTACTACACTCTCCCCGGATATACCTGGGATGCCATGATGAATTATACCAAAGTAAAGTTTGAATTGCTCACAGACATTGATATGGTATTGTTCGTGGAGAGAGGTATTCAAGGTGGTCTTAGTCAATGCTCCAAAAGACATGCCCGTGCCAATAACAAGTACATGAACTCGTATGATCCATCTATTCCATCGTCATACTTGATGTATTTTGATGTGAACAATTTGTATGGATGGGCAATGAGTCAACCACTGCCTTATGCAGATTTCGAATGGATTGAAGACATTGCAAACTTCAACATCGAGTCTCATCCACTTGACTCTGAAATTGGTTATATACTGGAGGTTGATTTGGAATATCCAAAACACTTGCACGATGCACATAGTGATTTGCCATTTTGTCCAACGCATGATAAACCTCCGGGCACGAAGCAAGAGAAGCTTCTTGCAACGGTGAATGCGAAAAAACGATATGTCATACACTATCGTGCATTGCAGCAGTGTTTGAAACATGGTTTGAAAATCACAAAAATACACAGAGTCTTGAAGTTTAAGCAATCTTCCTGGCTCAAAACATACATTGATTTGAATACACAGTTTCGTACACGTGCGAAAAATGATTTTGAAAAAAATCTGTTCAAATTAATGAATAATGCTGTGTTTGGAAAAACCATGGAGGATGTTCGTAGTCACGTTCAAGTTAAA